>NW_006437767.1:76494-78057 GCF_000325575.1 Pteropus alecto
TCCTCAATGAGTCCAATCTTACATTAGCCAAGGACTGACGGCTCTGACTTTCCCTCTCTTCCTCAGCATTCTTTGCTCTCCCAATTCCGCTCACCAAATAAGACCACATACAAACAACCCTTTCATATCAAAAAGAAAAGAGCTCCATTTTCCTTGAAAGGGCAGATACTCTCCTTCGAAGTTACTTTACAGCACAGGCTAATCAAGCTTCTAATCTTTTCCACACCTATACCTAGTCCTTCACAAAGGTAGCACATCCCTCCATACCAGTAATAGGACCCACTACTCTTCATATCCTCTTTGATTTCCAAGACTCCCTTTGTTTCACAAGAACCAGTAGCAACATATCTGTAGGACACCTACTCTGCAATCTATGCAATCGGACAGTCATAATACAACTACCTAGCAGACTCTGGACTCAACTGATAGACTACCAAGTCTCTCCAGAGGCTAATGGCCTCTTCCTACAACCTGTCCACTTCACAGGTTATCCTACAGTCCTTGCAACCTTTTACAATGGTTGCATACCCGCTTCTTTCTTTCCTTGGATTATGACTGTCTCTGAAGTCCCCCAATACTTTCATTACAGACCTACTAATACCCCTATTTATCTACCCCCCTTTATTAGAGCTGCTGTAGCTACAACTCTTATGGTCTGCAGTTCCAGGACTCAAAAAGGATGCACTGGAACAATCTATCCTCTTACTCATTTGTTCTCCATACATGTTTCCACTTGTGTATCTGACAAAGGAGTCTTCTTTCTATGTGGAACTAACACTTGTCTCTGTCTTCCCACTAACTGGACTGGAACTTGTACTCTAGTCTATCTCTCTCCAAATATAGATATAGCCTCCCATAACCAGTCCTTACCAATTCCCATCACACATTACATAAAACATAAAAAGGGCTATTGAGGTCATCCCACTGTTAGTTACACTAGGGGTCACTGCTGGACTAGGCACAGGCATAGGGAACTTGCCACTGCTCTATCCTATTTCTAAGCATTGTTCAATGATCTCCAAGAAAGCCTAGATGACATTGCAAACAGTATAGTTCAATTACAGGATCAAAATGGCTCCCTAGCAGCCATAATCTTACAAAACGGATGAGGGCTAGGTTTATTAACAGCTGAAAAAGGATGTCTCTGCCTCTTTCTAGAAGAAGAATGTTGTTTTTATGTTAACCAATCAGGACTAGTAAGAGATGCAGCTCAAAAGCTAAAAGACAAAGCCAATAAGATAAGAGAGCACCAAGAAAATTCTTGGGACACCTGGCTACAAACCAACTGAGTTACCTGGGTTGGTTTGTAGGGCCCTTCATAGGGCCTCTAACTTTCATTTTTCTTATTTTGGATTTAGGCCTTCCATAATGCGCTAAATTTCTTCTCTCCTCCAGAATTGTTTTTACGTGTTTCCAACTAGTCTATAGCAGAAGCAATGCTACTTCACTCCATACCACACTATCAAGCCCTCTGGCCGGCAGAAACTACCAGTCAATGCCACACTCCGGTCAACTATCCACTACCAAACTCATTTTCAATAGATCCTGCCGCTCCTATTCAGC
>NW_006437767.1:78116-78681 GCF_000325575.1 Pteropus alecto
TTAGGTTCAGGAGGACCCTATCTTTGCCCCCCATAGTGTGGAAACCAGACTCCTCCCTTACCTTTTGTGCGTGAACCGGACCTTGCATCTGGATTGGCAACACTACATGCTCACCTCCCATTTCACTGGACTTTCCTCCCTTCCCTGCCAATTTACCCACCCAAAATATTCCCACCGGAAAAGCTCTCCTCAAGCCCCATATAAGTTTCAGGAAGCCCTCACATTCGGGGCTGACACAATCTTCGGCTCAACCCGGCTGTCACTCAACTACAACAAACCTTGCTTAACCACTTCTGCCTTGTGCGTTCCTCCTTTGGCGAACCTAACACCAGGTTTATTAGTTCTAGGGCCCCTTAGGAGGTGCTTTTGTGCAAGCCAAGGTCAGCTGCTGCTTGTGACCATCTGGGCCTACCTGGTAGAAGCTACAAATGGATCCATGGTTGGTCTCTGCCTGTACTGGATCTGGATCTGGGATTGGCCATGCTACGAACTGAGGGCAGTTGCCACCAATACTGGGGCAGTTCAGCAAAATGCCCAGGGTACCCCAAGGCCTGAAGCTGCCTAC
>NW_006437767.1:78691-80097 GCF_000325575.1 Pteropus alecto
GTTCAGCAGCTGAAAGAGCCTGGGGCAGTACATGGATTTTGTGAATCAGGGTTCCAGTCATTCTCCAGGGTAGGACAAATGGTGTTTACTGTATTAGTGCAGATTCAGATTTGGCACCAGTGATGATCCTGTGGCCACTCTCAAAAGACTCAGATCACACCAAGGCCAGCTGCCATCTTCCTTGGGCCCACAGACCCTGGAGATTTGTTCAAGAAATACTGCAGCTTTGGCGGGGGCTGATTGCCTGCCACTGAAAGTGTCTGTGGAGGCACTTGAGCCAAGGCCTGTTGATTGCTGCTGAAAGAGCCTCCTGCTAAGAGTGCAGGGTGGAGCTTGTTGCCTAGTCATAAATATGCTTCCGACAATATGAGAATTGGATGGAGTGGGGTCTCAGGAGGTCACCAGGGCAGGTTGAGTGAAGTTCACCAAGCCAATTCAGATTCAGATTTGGCCATGTTTGAGGAAGGGCCCAATGCAGGAAAAATGGCACCCATCTATAGGCTGCACCGGAAGAGGGCTCTCAACACAGGGGCCATGGTGGCTATCTCTCCAGCTCTCATTCTTAAGCCACACAACTTAGTCTTTCCCTTTAATATCTCTGGCACCTTCTGAGCTGCTGTCCCTCCACTGGAGCCCAGGATGAGTGCCTATGAGTGATTCTGTATATGATCCCTTGAAGGGGATGTCTGGGTTTATATCTGGCTTTTGATTCACCTGGTCAGTCAAAATCCCCATTAATTTTCACAGCCGGATTTCATGGGGACTCCTCTTTCCAGTACTGAAACCCTGGGCTGGGGCCCCTCACTCCTCTGGGGGAACCTCTGTAGTTAAAATATTCCTCCCCATGATAACTCACAACACATGGGTGTGGGCCAGCATATGTTGTGATTCTTCCCCTCCTACCAGTCTCAATGTGGCCTCTTATTTATATCTTCAGTTATAGCAGTTCTGTTCAGCTAGTCTTCAAATAGTTATCCAGGTTGATTTTTCTATGATTTAGTTATATGTCTTTCCTTTTTTTTTTTCTTAGTGACATAGATAAAGATTTGTCAATTTTGTTGATCTTTCAAAGAACCAAATCTTGATTTGTTGATTTTTTAAAATGTTTTTCTATTCTCTATTTTGTTTATTTCTGATCTAGTTATTATTCTTTTCTTCTTTCTTCTAGCTCTCGTTTTAGTTTGTTCTTTTTCTAACTGCTTAAGCTGTAATGTAAGATGTTGATTTGAGATCACTACTTTTTTTTCTTTTGGAGAAAATTTTTATTTTATTTATTATTTACTTTAAAAATTTATTTATACGTTTTAGTTTTTTTCTAACTGCTTAAGCTGTAATGTAAGATGTTGATTGGAGATCACTACTTTTTTTTCTTTTGGAGAAAATTTTTATTTTATTTATTATATTAT
>NW_006437767.1:83882-102147 GCF_000325575.1 Pteropus alecto
ACTGAGGGTTTCATTCTCTATGCTTAAGAACTCATTCTGCTCATCTAGTTGTCTTTTCAATTCCTGAAATTGTTGATATGATTTGTTTTGATTCTCACTGAGTTATTTCAGAAGTACCATCCTGAATTTTCTGTCATTTAAGTCACATATTTCTATGTCTGTAAGCTTCTTTTTTTGGAGATTTTTCTCTTTCTTTCTGAGATGCCTTATCATCTTGGCTGTTCATGTTGTTTAAAAGACTATATCTGCACCTGGGCATTAATGAAAGTGTATTCTGCTTTTTTTTCCCCAGAAAGATTTATTATATAAAGGTCTCTCTAGCTCATTGCAAAGAATGTTTTTTGTTTGTTTGTTTGTTTGTTTTTGGTTTCCTGTAAGTGGCATCTAAGTCTCTTAGATCCCTGCTTTATATAAGTCACATATTTCTATGTGACTTATATTTTCTTGTAGATATTTCATCACACTTGCTACCCTCAGTCTCAGTCGCTGTCAGTGCTAGCGACAGTTTTGTTTGCTCACATTCCCCTGAGGTTGCACGGTGTTTGGTCTCGTAGGGTATGGGAGGAGGGACCCTCAGGGTTGAGTGGTTGGGGCTACGACTCAGCCACAGTTTCGCATTCGCAGCTGGTAAAAATCAACTGTTGTTTCTCTGCAATCCCCACTTCTCTGCTTTCTTCCATTTTGCCTGGACACTGCCACCAGCTGCGTGGAGCTCCCAGCGTTCTCAGGAAGGACTGTTCAGGAATCTCCCTCTACCTCCTTGTACAGGGAGTTCAGGCTATGAGAGGAAGCTTCTTTGTTTCTCACAGTCTACTGCCTGGCACCCAGTGTTCTGACCTGCGCTAGCTCTTATGCATCGATCCCATGCTCAGATGTGCTAGTGTGCAATTTGGGTGATTTTTTTTGTTGAGTTTTAGACGTTCAGCTTATTGTTGTTTCAACAAGAGAGATCTGAGGACTTCTCTCACTCGCCATGTTTCTACTGGCTCTTCTATTTTTTTTTTTATTTAAGCGTTCACACCTATAGATTCTCCTTTTTATCCTGCTTTTGTTGTGTCTGAGGCATTTCGCTATGTTGTGTTTTTTGTTTTTGTTTGTCTGAAGATATTTTCTAATTTCCTTGGGATTTCTTCTTTGATCTATTGATTATTTAGTAATGTGTTAATTTCCATAGTGTGGATTTTCCAGTTTTCTCTCTGCTATTGATTTCTAATTTCAATTCATTTGTGATCACAAAATACATTTCATATAGTTTCAATCTTTTAAAATTCATTATGACTTTTTATGGCCTATCATATGATCTATCCTGGAAAATGTATCACATGAACTTAAAAAAAATGTGTACTCTCCTACTGTTGGGTGGAGTGTTCTGTATTGTTCATCTACCTTTATAAGTTAAATATAACATCTACTGTCTTCCTTGAAAAAAAAATTAACTCATTTCGTTTTCAGATATTTCACTTATTTTTTTGGATTGACTTTTCTTGTTTTACATTCTACAAAATTTACTAAATTGCCATTTTCATTCCATTATTATTTTTGTTATAAATTCTTATCAAATCTTTTATTTTTGAAGATTATCTGTAACAAATTAACCACAGCCATTTTAAGTTTTTGTCTTCTAACAAAGTTTTTATTTTCTTCACTGGAAATACTTCCAATCAGCTACAGGCATAAGTTCTTTATCCTCGACTAAGAAACCTACCTATCTCAGAGCCTTGTGGGAAAAGTTACTCTTGCGCAGGTTTCTGATAGCATTGCTTTTGCAACTTTAAGACTATACCAGAGAATAAGTCAAGATTTCCAAGAATTCTAGTAGAGAAGCAGATGGGTTTGTGAGACTGCTAACCCAAGATCAAGGAGAGGAATTAATTGCATAGGCCTGAATAAACTAATCAGGGATGATTGTGGATTTTGTTTGGAATATTGTTCCTGTTTAGTGTTTTATCTTCTGGATATATAAGAAACTCCTTTCTCTTTCATATAACTCGTAACAATTTAGTAGACTATGCTTTTGCAAACAGAAATGAAATATTTGTAAATAATATCTTTTTCTTTTTACCTAACCCCTTTAGAATTTACAAATTCTTATTTGTGTTCTTATTTTCATGGCAATATGATTATTTGCATAGGTTCAATAAGAATCTGTTTTCCTTGTCATCAGAATATAATTGGAAACAGTAGTTATGCCACCAAGGCTTTCACTGGAATGTCATATTTGAGAGTGGTGTTCACTTAATCTGATATGATCAGACACTTTTAGGGATCTAAGATTGACTTTATTGAGCCAATGTTTACAAAGCTTTCTTGGGAAAACTGGTCTGGCATCTATGTTTATAGGGTTCTCAGCATTTCATGTAAGGAAAGTCACTTCCTGGCAGGTGTGGGAAACAGAATATTTGGGGTACTATGAGAAGAATTTGCCCAGATTTATAGATACTATAGATGAAATCTGGTAGTGAATTTTTGGGTTTCTTTCTAGCCTTAAACTTTTGAAAAAGTCCAATCTGGGATTCCAGCAAAGTAAATTTAGGAAGACCTACATGGTATATAACCAATTCTCATTCCAGCTATATAAATAATTACACTAAATTTAATGAGATCAGCCTTATTTTGCGAGCAAGAATAATCTTCCTTTGAGATTATTTTTTATCAAAGGGAGAGGAGTGACTCACTTTGAGAGACATTTTGTGTTTCAGTGGAAAATTATTCATTGTTTATAGTAGGCCCTTGGTGTTGTCATAATCTAGCCATGTTCATTGTCCTTGAGCTATTTTGTAACTCTATAAACTGTATGTAACTAATAAATATGTAAATTAAATACCTTCAGGTTTAATTAACCTTTCTTCCCTGGTTGGAAAACCATTTTGCCTCCATTTGCAATTCATCTTAACTTTCTTTTAATCCATGTAAATCTGTGCTATTTTAACTTTTTCTTTGAACAGGTTATAACATCTGTCATGTTTTCTCATAGGAGTAATATGAAATCTTTGACTTTGTTCATTTTTATCCTTGAATGAGTCATGATTTTACCTTTTTCTGAAAATTATCTTTTAACAGATTGGATAAATGATAAATTTTAGAAATATTGCCATCAAAAATGGTTCAGAACTAACTTTTCACTAATATACCTTTACAAATCTTTTGGATGTTTGCACTATATGCCTATTTACTGTTCAAATGACAGAATTCCAGAATTTTAAAATAACACATGCTAAAAGATTGCTTCTGTCCTGGATACAGTAAACCTTTATAGATATACTTTAATATAACAAAAATAAATAATAAATAAAAATATAATTAAAATTTAAATTTCCCTTGGTGAAGCTCATTCAATTGAGAACAAGTTATATTGTGGCACTTTACCCCTAAATACTTCTACAAGTTACTGAAGAAGCAAGAGCTCAAGTAAGCTTAGTAAGTTTTCTAGTTGTTTGGAAATGATAATGGGGCTAATCCAGTCTTTTTTTTTTTATCTCTGAGAAGAGGCTAGACAAAGTAGATAGACTTCTTTACTCTCAATAACACAAAGAGAGAAAAATCAGCTGCTGGTACTGTTTGACCTCTAGTCAAGAGGACTTAATGCTCTGTGATGCAATCAATAATTCTAAATGGTGAGAAAGAATAAACATACAGTACCTGCTACATATAACAGGAACTTTCTAAATAAATTCTCTCTTAAATTTAATAGCAATTCATAAAGCCAACATTATTTCTCTCTTACAAGAGAGGAGAAAGAAGCTATAAAATACCTTTCTTACAGTCATAAAATAGTGCTGGAAGTCTAGGTCTTTTATGTGTTCCTGTCCATTATGTACCTAGCTCTGTCCCTCTTTAAGGGGATTAACCCTGGGAAATGATTTCCCCACAGATTGGGTAGGGGAACAAATGATTTCACTACTTATTTGGTCTTTTTCGAGCTCCTCATCCTAAAGTGGGTGTGTCATCTGCTTGCTGTCTTCATAATCACCAAGGCTAGTGAAACCGAAAGGGCTGGCAAATGAAGGGGGTTGATGAACTGAGTTCCGAGTTTTAAGTGCACATTTGTTACTCCTCCTTTTCAAAAGTTTCTTCGTGAGCATTCAGTGACCACAGTGGTGCTGTTGACGCTGACAGTGGCACATGTGACTTTTATTGCCAGTATTAGATTCGACAGCTAGAAATGTGCACAAAAGTCACCTCAGCCTGGTTCTGAGTGGCAGCTTCCAGGTGCTGAGTTCAGCCATCCATTCGGGGGCAAAGGGGACACAGTCAAGTAGTCTTCCATAAAGCTTTTTAGCTGCAGCCACTGCCCCAGGTGCCACTGCGTGGCCCTGCAGCCCTGCTCCACCCACTTACCTCAGTTTTTGCTAGAGGCAGCCTACATCTCTGCCAAGGTCAAGAGAGCCGGACCCTGGAGCCACAACCAAGCCCTGCCTCCACTGCCTCCACTGCCCACTCTGAATCTCTGAACCCCTCCCTGTCCCTGACTCCACTCTTGAACCCTGAGAAGGTTCTTGCTCCCCGCAGTTTTGCCCAGTCATGTCTGATCCCAAAGCCCTCCCTGTTGTCGTTCCTGAACCCGGAGCCCTAGCCCTGGCGTTTCCTACCAGCAGCTTATTGATCTCATCAGCTGTCCTCGCCTCCTCTGTCACTTTCCCTGTGAAGTCATTTAAAGACCTGGAAATTGAACTCCTCAAATCCGCAGAAAGAATCCAGTTTGGGCAGAATGTCATATTAAGTAATTCTGATTTCTTTTAAAAGAGACCCCATATTTAGATCTCTTTACAATGCTTTGGTGCTATTTGGTCTGCCTGCCTTTGTGGCAGGAAGATGTGCCTGTACTGTGAAGTGACTTGCACTTTTAGATAACTTTTAAGTGTTGTACAAAAGAGGCTATAAGCTATAGTACTGGGAAAGGGAGAAAAACACTAGGCAAGAACTAGTTATTTCAAGAAATATTAAATTCTATTTCAAAAATGTAATGACAGAAGAGTTGCCTAGAATGGGCTGCCAGCAGGTGAAATCTTTTCCCAAAAAAGATGCTAAAAGTGACATACAAATTTGAAAAAATTGATTACTAGTCTCCATCGAACTATTCCCCCCTCATTAAATACATGATTTTGAAGCATATTTAGCAGCAAGGAATAGCAATTCAAAGGCAGTTTGCCTACTGATACAGAACTGTGGGTGCTTGAAGAATTAGAGAAAAGATTTGATAGATGAATTTAACAGAAATCCTCATACCGTGCTTACAGATGAAGAAGAGGATGAAACCTCTTTGGGGAAGAGAGGCAGAGAAAAGAGATATGTAATTGTTTCTTAAAATAACTTACTTTGTTATTCAGGGCACTTTTCAAATTGAGGTTACAAATGCAGGGTGCGGGATCAGTGGATGATAACATTAGCTTAGGTGAACATATTCCTGTGCTATTCATATTTTTCTCATTCTGTACAACCTGAAAGTTTAGGTCTGAATAAATACAGGAAAAATATCACTTACGAATTTAATAAAAAGAAAGAATGTGGCAAGCCTAAAGAATATCTGTATCAACTATACACAGTTCTGATAAATATTAAAGTACCTACTGACATTTACAAAGCTTTCCTTGATGTGGTGAATGGTGAGCATTACTCCTCCCCAGAACTGATTTTGAAGCCTCCCAAAGAAAAGATTAGTAATACCAATACAAGAACTGCTTGCTGCTGGCATCCATGAACAAAGAAGAGCTCTAGAGAGCAATAACCATGAACGAGTCACTTGAAGTACCAAGATGCTAGTTAAGAGGAAAAGCAGGAGCAAGAAATAATTCCAAAAGAAGATTGCCTTCATCCTTATCATCTGAGATAACCAAAGAAATGCCATGCTAGTCACAGCTTTCCCAACCAGTTCAGAAAGAAGGTTCAGAAAAAGTCGAACAGAGGGTTTCAAAATTCTAAGGTGCCAGGTTGAAGCAGAAAATTCGGTTCTGAAAATGAGTCTTCAATGTTTTGAAAATTTACAGAGTAGATATATTACATATATTAGAAATGTAGTTTGTGGTACAAACAATCTTAATTTCACATTAAGCTCTTTTACTTACAAGTGTTAATTTTGAAAAAAAAAAAAAAGAGAGAGAGAAGCAAATGTTAAATGCTTATAGCCAGAATATTTTATTAGTTCCAAGATATTCTGTCAACTTTGTCTTGTGATACAGAAATAACATCTACAATTATTTTTTTAACTAATATCGTTTGAATGTTGCTTTTTCAATTCAACCCAAATATACAATTTTGTATAAGCTATAATAGACCATTACAAAAAGTAAAGTTTTCAATTGACTTATAATTACATTGAATTGGTTTCTTTTTGTATTTTACAGGCATTTTCAAATTCCCATTATTGAAGATTTTGCAACTAAATGCACACTTAAAAATCTAATACATTTTCTCCTGGATATTTCTTTAATACTATACTAACATAAAAGGGAGAAAAATATGCTTAAATTTGAAAAAAGAACGTTTATTTGTACAGAAAAAATATTGAAGAGAATTTTGAAATTAGAAAACCAAATGCTGAAATGTTCATTGTTGTTTGTTTATTTTTGTTTTATTTAGTGAAACAACTCTGATATCTCTTGGTTCCCAAAAGCTCACAGAATAAAGTCCAGATACCTAAGTAGCACAGGAAAGGCCTCTTGCCTACCTTTTTCCCCACTCTTGGCCCTAATATAGCTATGCCATACTGAACTTCCTACCATTCCTCCAAACACTGCATTTACTTTGTTCACACACACTGCTGCTTCTGTGATGTCTGTTCTCCAGTTTATATGCCCAGCAAATTCCTATGTTTTTCTCTGAAACTAGCTCAAAAGGTACTTCCTTTTCAATGTCTTTCCCAGAAAAAAATATCTCCCCATTTTCATAGCAACCTTGCACATTTATTTCTTCACATTTATATTACAAATATCTATTTATGTGTCTGTCTCCCACAAAGCTGTCAGCTTTTTATCCTCAGCACCTAAACTGGACTTTGATACATTGGCATTTCCTCAACAAAGTTTTGATGAATGAAAGAATGGAAAGCAAAGTTTTGTTATTGAAAGGCTTATGGTTAATACAGGCTCAGTTCAAGAGCTTTCAATATGCAAACTAAAAGTAGCTGATTAGTCTAAAAAATAAACAAAGAAACAAAACAGAAACTAACTCACAGATACAGAGAACAAATTGATGGTCACCAGATAGGAGGTAGGGGATGGGTAAAAAAGGGGAAGAGATTAAGTACAAATTGGTAGTTACAAAATAGCCACAGGGATATGAAGTACAGCATAGGGAGTATAGTCAATAATATAGCAATAACTATATATAGTGCCAGATGGGTACTAGACTAATTGGGGGAAGCAGTTCATAAATTATATAAATGTCCAACTACTTCTATGTATACCTGAAACTAATAAAAAATAATATTGAATGTGAACTGTAATTGAAAAAATTCCCAAATAAGAAAAAAATAAAAATAAATAAAAGTAACCATTTGGAATTATTTGTCAGTATTGGAATTGTATGGCAACAGAACAAAGCTGAGAAGTTCAGGAACCGAAGGGTAAAATGGGGCACTTAAAAAGGAGATATAGCTGATGAATGGTGGAAAAGGGACACTTGAATCTCTAGGCTTTGAACATCAAACACAGTTCTTTTTATGCATGAACACCTGCACATAACATTTGAGGCTCTCCAAGGTCTGGCTCCATCCTGGATTTTATGCTTTACACTTCACCATTATCCTTTTTTTAAATATATATTTTTATTTTTCAATTACAGTTGACACACAATATTATATTAGTTTCAGATATACAACATAGTGATTAGACATTTATATAACTTACGAAGTGAACATCTCAATAAATCTAGAACCCATCTGACACCATACATGATTATTACATTATTGACTATATTCCCTATGCTATACTTTACATTCCCATGACTATTTTGTAACTACCAATTTGTACTTCTTAATCTCTTCCCCATTTTGACCCATCCCCACAATCCTCCTTCCATCTGGCAACCATCAGTTTGTTCTCTGTATCTATGAGTTTGTTTCTGTTTTGAGTTTGTTCATTTATTTTGTTCTTTAGATTAAACATATAAGAGAAATCATATGGCATTTGTCTTTCTCTATCTGACATACTCCACTCAGCACAATACCCTCTAGGTCCATCCTTGTTGAAGATGGCAAGGTTTTATTCTTTTTATGGTTGAATAATATTCCATTGTATATATATATATATATATACCATCTCTTCTTTATCCATTCATCCATTGATGGACACCCAGGTTGCCTTTGTATCTTGGCTATTGTAAATAATGCCTCAATGAACATATGGATTCACATGTCCCTTCAAAGTAGTGTTTTAGGTTTCTTCAGATAAATACTCAGAGGCGGAATTATTGGGTCTCCACCATTTGTTTCCATGTGTGAGCATAATCTCTTGTAAAAGGAACCCCTTTCCTTAAAAAATATTCCCTTCTCTCCTTGACTGCCATACCATTGTTTCTAGGATTTCCTGCCCCTGCTCAAAATGCAGAACAACTGCCACTGTCTTCACACCATTTTCATGATTTCTCACCTAGATTTAATCTCCGCCTCCTCTGTACTCACCTTTCACTTTAATACTATTCTTGTAGCAGTACAGATTGGCACCTTAGGCTTAGTGATTAATGAAGGCCAATCAGGACATGGGTAGGCACAGTAAGGAAGGCAGTGTTCTGGAAAGGGAGCAGTGATAGTTCAAAGGTCAAAGAGAGAGGTTACCACATCCGGCTGGCTGGTGCACTGTTGGACTCTCTCCTTATGAGCAGAGCCTAAGGCATGAGTCTCCTGAAAGTGGCCTTATTCCTCCTCAGTAAGTCTCCAGAGGCCAGACTGTGGCCTGGTGGCTGACCGGTGTCTTCTTGAAGCTTCCCAGGAAGCAGAGGTTGTGGCAGATTGTGTTCTTCCAGCTATTTGGAGCTGTCCAGAAAAAAAGGTAAATGCTGTTGGGTGAAACTGTATATCTCTTGCATATTGCAGCCATAGGGTGGGAGCTGTTTCTTAATGCCAGGGCAATTAAGTGAGTCTAATTGAGATGAGGGTGGGGCTAGGACCTCCTCTTCCTAGCTATTGCCTTGCCACAACTTTGGCTCTGGAAGCACTCCCCTTTGTCAGGGGATTAGGAGGTCACAGAGAAATTGTCATCATCTTCCTCAGTCTCTTCTTTTCTGAGCTCCCAGCTGCTGGGAGAAGAGGTAAATTGCTTTTGTGGAGGAGATTGCTAGCTGGAGGAAGATAGCAGAGACTCTTTCACTGCAGCGTAGACTCTTCATTCTTTGGAAGTGACTGAGGAAAAGAAAGCATGCTTATCGGATCATTTTCTTACTGGGCCTTGGGACTCTCTTGTTGCCAAGGGTGCACACGATGTTGGGATTCACCCACATCCACAGGTTGGGTTCTGAGTCAGTACCATGTTTGTTAGGACTAGGTGTCCTCTCTTGAGGCATTTTTGGGGGCTCTGTTATTTGGAGGATGTATTTGGAAAGGTCCTGCTCAGCAGAGGGGTGTTGGTCCGTGGTGCAGGGAAGGAAGAACTCATTTTCCATGTCCCATTCCAGCAGCCCTGGGACCTGGCCATGGAGACTATACCAGAATTTGGGATTTTTTAGTTTTACATCCATCTTTGGTAGAAAGATAGGTGGAATACTTCCAAAAGGGCAGAGGTCTCTGAGGTACTTCTCAAAACACTTGTTGGTAGGGCACTGTGTTTGATGTAGTATATGACATCTAGGGAATGTATCAGGAGACCTGCTAGAAACACTGGAAAAAAGGGCACCAATGTCATTGATTAGTGATCAGACTTGGAGAAACTTCAGTGTTTCTCCAACAGCTCAAAACAGAGAAGTAACCAAAAACAGCTTTTTAGCAGGCAAAACATTCAAGATGGAATTCCTGAGCTTTTGGAAACAGAGAGTCCTCATATGAGGACCTACACATTTTGAATTATGTGCAGACTAAGGTGATTTGCATAACAGGTGATTTTCTGACATATCTCTCAATTCTTGCTAGGTTCATTTAATGGAGAACAAACATGTACACATGACATTATATTTCTGAGTCATTCTTAAATGGCTTAAATAATCATTTCATTTTTAATGTGCTTGTTGTCAAGTGCTTTCACATAGATGATCTCAACTGATTCTCATGAGAGCCCTGAAAGATAACATAGTGAGTATTATTAACCCCATGTTACATATAAGGGAATTGAGATCTACAGAATATTTAAGATTATGTAAGTAGCAGAGCTAGATCCACAGCCAGATCTTCTGATCCTTTCATTATACTCACTGCCTCTTGATTGCATCCAACATACTATATAAAGGAGGCACCAATATGTGTAACCTGAGTTTTAGAGTAAGATAGTAACTATCAGATGATCTCCATTAGTCTCAAACCCATGCTGGAATTCAACTGTGCTGTTATTTTCAATCCTGTTCTGGGAAACATTGGCTTCGCTCTCTCCAGGTCACCCCCTCAGGAACTAAGTTTTGAACTGTACTCTGAAGACAGTAGGACCAAACAAAGCTTAGCTATGAAATATAAGTTCCTGAAACCTCCAGAGTTTGACTTTCCAGTAAGTTGATCCCAAAGGCATTTCTTGGGATAAACAAAGGTGGACAGTTTCATTTAATTGAGTCTGCAGAAAATCTATCTATAAAGTATGTGATTTCATTAAAACCATTACATAGGACTATACCTCAAAAATATCCAGCAAAGTTCAGTGAGAGCTACTAGGGAGACATATTAATCCTCCAATTGTTTTTCCCACCCTCTTGTCCTATTTTACTCAAAATCACCCTCCATATAGACTGCCAGAGAGATTCTCTACTATATAAATATTAACAACATCAGCTGTTAATACTTACTGAATGCTCTAAGTGCCATAGGTGATTTAACTCATTAATTCTAAAAACAACCTTATGAAATAGGTGCTCTTATTATTATTCTCCTTTTACAAAAGGAACAACATAAGGCACAAAAGCCTGAATTGCACAGCTAGTAAAAGGCAGAGCTGAATTTCAAATCTAGGCAGCCTCGCTGCAGAACATGTGCTTTTACCACTATACTAATATCATCTGTTTCTCTGTTCCAACATAAAATCCTATTACTTAATGCAGTATAAAAAGCCCTTCAGAATACCAACCCTGTTTATCTTTCCAGGCTAATTTATCATGTCAACTTCCTTGCTTCTTATTTAACATATTAAAAACACTAAACTTCTAAGATTTTTACCACCCCACCCCACCCCTCTTTGCTATCTTTTGTCTATGACCCTTTGTTCGATTTGCCACCTCTACTCAAAATGGCCTCCTCCCAATTGCCTTAGCTTGGCTAGCCCATACTCATTTTTTAAGACTCAAGGGAGCTTTCTCTAATAAAAATACTGTTTCCACTTCCCAATAGGGAATTAATGGAAACCCTTCCCAGTAGGGCACTGACCTGGACAAAGCAGGAGACTAATCCTGAAATAACTAGCTTATTATGACAACACCAGAGAGCTTGGCAGCATTTTAGCTCTTAGAAGTGTCTTATCCCATAAGTGGGGGCTCTAGTGTTACTGAATTTTTCTTCCATCTTCACTAGGAGAAGGGCTCCTCATAAGAAAAGTTGCTTGAACTGAGGCTTTAAAGGTATGTTACCCGGGGGCAGAGATATTAGAGAACATGCTAGCACATGCCAACAAAGTACTTGGTAGCTTGTCTCTTAAGTGTGCTCCGAAAAAGAAAAAAAAAAAAAAACAAAAAACAGGCAGTATCATTTTGCATATGCTCTCCAAAAATACTTAAACTGATGTTTGGTGTATCTTGTTTTCCAGTTTCCCACCCACCCCAGGTGTTAATATAGGCAAAAATGTTAGTGATTGATGAAACTGTGTCATGAGCAATGTAAGGTACAATGACAAAGTAAGTTAAGTTGGAAAAAGAGGTAGGAATTCACGATGGCCTTTAAAATATCTTTTTCGGTATGTGCATGCTCATGTGCTTTTTCTCTTACACACACACACACACACACACACACACACACACACGATACAATGGTCCAACAATAGCAGTAGAAATAGCACTTTCGCATGCTATCAATTCTCAAAAGTATTTCTGTACCTAGACTTTGGTCTCTACTAAAAGAACTGGTATGGAGCATAGTTGATACTCGCTTTGGGGCAGGACAAAAATCAGATGTGTAAATTCCTAATAAGTAAATTCCTCTGTTTCAAACAAGAATGCCTTCAAGAATGTCAGGGGCAGTCCTGGAAAGGATGTAAAGTCTACTTAAAGGGGCTCTTGCTACCAAGCTGTCACTTTTTGACACATACATTATGATTAATTGAAGCTAGTTTAGTCTGTAAAGGGCGATGAGTACATAATGTTGTCTAAATTTCTTTTTAAAAGTTAATTGTAATAAAAGAGAAAATTCTATAGGATATTTAAGTTTTCATGCTTTTATATAGGAAACAAATATTCATGAGTTTTCTTTTTCATTTTAAACATATATCTCTTTATAAAGTATACTCATTATTATCAGAGGGTAATCAAGAAAGAATGCATGAGAAAGCCACATATGGTTCCATAAAACAAGTACCATACCAATGGGTACTGTGTATGCTTGTTTGCTGCCTGAGCTCTGTTTTCCAAAAAATGTACTTTGGTCTTGGGGCTATGTTATTCCATAGGAAGTAACTCCTTTTAATTTATACAAAGACACCATCCAGTTACCATATGCCCATAAATTACATCCCCTTAGGGAGGGCATCATTTTTCTAATTCACACAAATACCAGCCACCATGTATACTAAGAACTAGTAAGACAGATTAATGCTGAAGGTCAAACTTAATAATTAGGCAGAAATAGGTCTAATAGGTTGTTGGAAGATGATTAACAATATAATGTAAAGAAGATAACTATCTGGGAAGACTCAGTCTCTCATCTCTAGGAAATAAATCCTCTAGAAAGCATCATTAATTATAATAAAACACAATTAAGTACATAAACCTTAATAATGCTAACAGACTAGATAAATATAGATAAATATAAATAAATATAGATATATATTTTAAAACAGGATAATAGGAAATAAAAACATGAAGAAATTAAAGAATGCTCCATTTTCTAATACAATGTCTTCATTAAAAACAAGTAACCCCAAAAAATAACTCTATGTGATAGAGAATCAGAAGTACCATAAAATAATAAATAAAACATTATTATTAAAAGGATCATAGCCAATGTCTCATGTTAAAATTTCCTTGAACTATTCAACTATGTCCTGTGATTTCTTCAAAGAATCAAATAGTTGTTAACCTATATTCTGTTACCTCAGCTTGCTTGAGATGGCATTTATCTTTTCCTCTCAGTTGGGTAAGATTATTGAAATCCTAAAAAAGTGGAAAAAAATAGTAAAATTACTGAAATTCTGGGAAGATATCAAAATAAGCATATCAACCTTAAAAAAGGTAAAACATAAGAGAAGAAATAAAGATGGAATAAACCTATAGAATAAGACTAAACATAAGCTTATGAATATATATGCAATTATTGTATTTGTGTAGGTTTCATATGCTATGCCAGCTGTCTGAGGTGTTTATTAAAAAGTCATGTTAAATTTGTAATTGTAGTTTAAAAGTTTTAGGGAGTTTAATTCATCAAATTGGCAATCAATGTTTAGATGGCCAATAAAATTAGTTTTTAAAGCTTTGTCTATTAGATATTTGAATTTAGTAAAATTGAACAGTAGACAAGCACAAACAATAGCAAGCATTTCTCTCCACATACAAAATCTATTGAACACTAAAAAATCTAAAATATTTTTATTATTTTAATACTATTTTCACTAGCTTCTCTCTCTAGCAATCAGATTGACTTTTCAAGCTCCTGGAGACCTCTTCACTCTACTCACATGAACCAAAACCAATAGAGTTCAATTTTGGACATTACAAATTTAAAGTAGCTGGGCTTATCCAAGTAGCGTACTGTAGTAAGCTGTTGAAATAAATCATTGCCATCTGACTCACCAACTTATCTCTGCCACACATTGAGCTTCAGCTTCCTCACTTATAAAATGGGGATAGTAAAAAAAACAATCCTACCTGAATGGGTTATTGGGAATATCAAATGAGATAATGTATATCATTAATTAATGTATAATGTATATTAAGACCTAATTTTAGTTTTTTTTTTATGTGTAGTAAGTTCCATAAATATAAGGTTTTATTTACATTATTCTTTTTAAGGGGAACATGGCTCTTAAACATGAATATATCACACAGAAATCATATTGAAAAACAAACAGGATTTATTTTAATGACTGCATGGAATGCTTACTTCACATAGCAATCTTGAGATTGGATTTTAACTACTAGTTCAGGAGCTCGTTATGAGCTCAAAAACCTCAATCTAACGAAACTTTGAGTCTTTCAAAGCTTTGAGAGTTCTGAACTCGTGAGAGCAAAGCATCTCTTTATTTGGCTTACTTTTCCCAAGTGTTCTGAGACACTCTGAAAGCCAATAACCCCTTGTTCATTGCCACTTACTGCTTTTTTTTCCTCTCCAAGCGTTCGACCTTAAGTGACTGAGCAGAAGGGCATTTTCTGCAAGATAAAACACGACATAAAAACAAATAAAAATCTTTTCAAGATAGCTACGTCCTGGAGTGAGCTTCACATAGCCTAATACAAAACAAAACAAACAAAAAACAAACAAACAAAAAAAACAATTCTACGATAAAGATTAAGTGACTTGTCGAATATGGACTACAGAGAGATTGGAGTCAGGATCCTAGGTACAGTACATTTTTCTCAACACTTTAGCTGTTTTTTGTAATTCCCAAAAGGACGACTCAAACTAACATACATACGTTGAACCCATATTCTAGCCAGGTCAGTATGGCACAGTGATTTCTCACACCTTGGTAATTCTCTCCTCTTCACTCCAAATATATAAAAAAATAAAGAATAAAATTACACAGAGAGAGTGACGTTAGAAACATGGCGAAGTGAGAGCCGTCCTCAGATCTCTCCCCTTGAAACAATAAGAAGCTGAACATCTAAAACTCCACAAAAAACACCCAAACTGCACACAAGCATGTCTGAGCATGGGATCTATGCATAAGAGCTACAACATGTCAGAACACCAGGAGTCGGACAGTAGACTGGGAGAAAGAAAGAAGCTGCCTCTCATAACCAGAGCTCCCTGTAGGAGGAAGGGGAAGGGGAGAGGAACAGTTAGTTCCCTGAACAGACCGTCCTGGGAGAACTGGGAGCTCCAGCGGCCTGCAGTAGTATTCAGGCATCAGGGCAGAAAGCACAGAAGTGGGGACAGCAGGGAAACAACAGTTGATTATTATCAGCCGCAGTTGCAAAACACGGGGCTCAGCTGCAGCCCCCACAGCCCAACCCAGAGGGCTTCTCTTCCCATATCCTCCAGACTAAACACTGCGAAACTCCAGGGGAATCTAAGCAAATGCTACTGACACTGTCACTAACACTGACAGGGACTGAGATGGAGAGTAGCGAGCATGATAAAACATCTATAAGGAAAAAAAAAGGCATTATTAATACTTTATATAAAGCAAGGGTCCAAGAGGCTTAGATGCCACCTACTGGATACCAAAAGAAAAGTGCCTTCTTTGCAACAGGCTAAAGAGAGACCATTATATAATAAATCTTTCTGGGGAAAAAAGCAGAATACACTTTCATTAATACCTAGGTGGATAAATAGTCCATTAGACACCATGAACAACCAAGGTGACAAGGCATCTCAGAAAGAAAGAGAAAAATCTCCATAAAATAAGCTTACAGACATAGAAATATGCGACTAAATGACAGAGAATTCAGGAGGGTACTTCTGCAAAAACTCATTGACATCCGAAATGAGTCATACCAAAAAGTAAGGAATTGAAAAAAACAACTAGATGAGCAGAATGAGTTCTTTAGCAAGGAGATTGAGACCCTGAAAAAGAACAGAAAAGATCTTCTGGAGATAAAACACACACGCGCGCGCACACACACACACACACAAACACACACACACACACACACACACTGCAAGAATTGAAAAATGAAATAGCAAGCTTGGGAAATAAAGTCAAACAAATGGAGAAAAGTATTAGTGATATCAAAGACAGAAATCTAGAAATAAATCAGAAGGAAAAAGAGAGAAACTGAAGAATGAAAACTAATGAAAGAGAAATACAAGCACTAGCTGATACCATCATGAAAGGAAACATAAAAATAATGGGCATTCTTGAAGGAGAAGAAAAGGAACAAAGATTAGTAAGCATTTTTCAAACAAAGAGTTGACGAGAAATTCCCAAATCTAAGGAATGAGCTGGAGCTTGAAGTTCAAGAAATCAACAGAACACCCAATTATCTGAAACCAAAAAGGCCTTCTCCAAGACACATAGTATTAAAATTTTCGAAAATCGATGACAAAGACAGAATTCTCAAGGCAGCCAGGGAGAAGATGGTAACTTATAAAGGAAATCCATTAGATTATCATTGAATATCTCAGCACAACCCTTACAAGCCAGAAAGGAGTGGAATCAAATATTCAAACTATTAAGTGAAAGGAACTACCAGCCTAGAATAATGTATCCAGCTAAGCCCTCCATTAGATATGAAGGAAAAATAAAGACCTTTCCAACATACAAAAATCGAGGGAATTCTCCACTATGAGGCCTGCACTACAGGAAATACTGAAAGGGGTCAGCTCACCTAAAACAAAATGACAAGAAAAAAATATATAATTAGGAATAAGGCGACGAGCAGGCAGGTAGAGTCAGAGGAGTGCAACCCTTACTAAGAACAGGGCATTATAAGCTTAAACAATAAAAAGAGATTTGCTATAGCAAGAAAGTAATGAACGTTTAGCATACATAGGGACAAATTGAGACAACAGTGACTGAAAAGGGGAGGATTCAAAAATCCAAATTCACAAAGGAGAATGTAGATAAGGCACACACAGAAGAAAATGGACGACTGCATATATATAAAAAAAACTACCCTTTACATATTCGTAATGGTAAACACACACCAAAGATTCACAAATGAAGTATATAATACAAAACAAGAACCAGAGGGAATTCCCACAAAAGCCAACCAAAATAAAGAAAACAGAAACAAGAGGACAAGGAAGCAATGGAAACACCAAACTAACAGAAAACAAAAGATAAAATGGATATAAGACCTCATATTTCAATAATCATCCTAAATGTAAATGGACTGAACTCACCAATAAAAAGGCACAGAGTTGGAGAATGAAACAAAACAAAACAAAAAACCCATATGCTGCCTCCAGGAGACACATCTCAGCTCCAAAGACAAATATAGACTCAATGTGAAAGGGTGGAAAATGATATTTCAAGCAAATGGCATTCAGAGAAAAGCAAGTGTAGCGGTACTAATATCTGATGAAAAAGACTTCAAAATAAAAAAAGGTAAAGAAAGACACTGAGGGACACTTTATAATGATAAAGGGAATCATGCACCAAGAAGACATAACACTTATTAATTTTATGAGGCCAATCAGGGAGCCTCAAAATATGTAAAGCAATTACCAACAGAACTAAAGGGAGAAACAGACCAAAACACTATTGTAGTAGAGGACCTAAATACCCCACTGTCAGTTATGAGCAGATCATCCAACAAGAAAATCAATAAGGAAATAATACCCATAAATGACACATTAGACCAACTGGACATAATTGACATTTACAGAGCCTTTCATCCCAAAACAACTGCTTAAATAATCTTCTATAGTGCACATGGAACATTCTCAAAGATTGACCACATACTGAGACACAGAGATAGCCTCAAAAATATGAGGGTTGAAATCCAACCATATTCTCTATTCATAATGCTTTAAACTGGAGATGAAATGTAAAAAGAAAGCAGAAAGAACCACAAGTACATGGAGATTAAACAAAGTGCTAATGAAGAATAACTGGGTTGGAGAAGAAATAAAAAGAGAGATCAAGAGATACATAGAAAACTATGATAATGATAGTACAACATATCAAAACTTTTTGGACATGGCAAAAGTGGTCATAAGAGGAAAGTTCATATCATTACGGGCCTACCTTTAAAAACAAGAACAAGCCCAAATAAACAACCTAACACTTCATCTTACAAAACTAGAAAAAGAAGAACAAATGAAGCCTAAACTCAGCAGAAGGAAAGAAATCATCAAAATTAGAGCAGAAATAAATGCAAGGGAAACAAA
>NW_006437767.1:103118-117976 GCF_000325575.1 Pteropus alecto
GTACAGCCGCTATGAAAAACAGTCTGGAAATTTCTCAAAAAATTAAAAATGATATACCTTTTGACCCAGCAATTGCACTTCTGGGTATTTATCCAAAGAAAACACAAACAATAATTCATAAAAATCTATGCACCCCAATATTCATGGCAGCAAAATTTACAATACTCAAGATATGGAAGCCACCTAAATGCCCATCAACAGACAATTGGATAAAGAAATTATGGTTCATATATACAATGGAATATTACTCAGCCATTAAAAATTGAAATCCTACCATTTGTAACAACAAGATGGACCTAGAGGTTATTATGCTGAGTGAAATAAGTCAGACAGAGAAAGATAGATACCATATGATTTCACTTATGTGTAGTATCTAAGGAACAAAAAGAACAATAATCAAAAACAAACTCACAAATATACTGGACAGTTTGGTGATGGACAGAGTGGAGGGGGTTAGGAGCCTGGGAAAATGGGGTGAAGGGTTAAAGAAGTACAAATTAGTAGTCGATAGTTGGGTACAGCGAGCATGGAGGAGGGAATGTAGTTAGCATTAATATGATGGCTAAATGGAGGGCAAGCGGAAGGAGGGAGCAATTGGGGGATCGTTATATGAACATTATAGATGTCTAACTAATGTACTGTATACTCGAAACTAATTTAAACAAATAAACTTATTTTAAAAATAGATTATTCACCATGATCAAGTAGTCTTCATCCTAAGGGCACAGGGATGGTTTGATATACACAAATTGATCAATGGAATACACCACAAAAACAAATTAAAAAATAAGAATCATATGATCATATCAATAGATACAAAAAAAGCCTTTGAAAAGATTCGGCATCTATTTATGATCAAAACACTTAACAAAATCGGTTTAGAAGGAATGCATCTTAACATAAATAAAGGCCATATGTGACGAACCCTCAGCCAACATTATACTTAATGGTGAAAAACTAAAAATCCTTCCTCTAAGATCAGGAACAAGGCAAGGCTGTCCACTATTGCCCCTGTTAATCAGTATAACATTTGAGGTCCTAGTGAGTGCAATTGGGAAAGAGAAATGTATAAAAGGCATCCAAATAAGAAATGAAGAATTCACACTGTCACTATTTGTGGATGACTTGATTCTCTATACAGAAAACCCTAAGGACTCCCACAAGAACATTACTAGAAACAATAAGAAAATACAGTATGGTTTCCGGATACAAAATCAACATTCAAAAATCCATAGCATTTCTATGCTCTAATAATGAAATGTCAGAAAAAGAAATGGAAAAAATTATTCTTTTTGCAATTGCAACAAAAACAATGAAACACTTAGAAATAAATCTAACAAAACATCAAAGGATGTTTATAGTAAAAACTATAGGACCCTATTAAAAGAAATTGAAGATACAAGGAAATGGAAAGATATTCTGTGTTCTTGGATTGGAAGAATCAACATGGTTAAAATGACCTTTTTCTCTAAAGCATTTTACACATTTATTGCAATCCCCATCAAAATCCCATTAGAGTTTTTTAAAGAAATGGAACAAAAAATCATCATATTTGTATGGAAGCACAACAGATCCTGAATTGCCAAAGCCATCCTAAGAAAAAAGAATGAGGCTGGAGGTGTCACTCTGCTCGAATTCAAATTATACTAGAAAGCGACAATAATCAACATGGCATGGTATTGGCAGAAAAACTGGCACACGGACCAGTGGAACAGAATCGAGAGTCCAGAAGTAAACTCATATTTATATGGGCAAATAGTTTTAGAAAAAACAGCCAAAAACATACAGTGGAGAATGGAAAGCCTCTTCAATAAATGTTGCTGGAAATATTGGATAGGCACCTGCAAAAGAATGAAAGTAGACTGTTGTCTATCACCACACACCAAAATTAACTCAAAATGGATTAAGGACCTGAATATAAGACCTAAAACAATAAAATGCATAGAAGAAAACAGGAACTAAACTCATGGACCTTGGACTTAAAGAGGATTTTATGAATTTTACTTTAAAGGCAAGGAAAGTAACAGCGAAAATAAATGAATGGGACTACATCAAACTAAAAAGCTTCTCCTCAGCAAAAGAAACCATCAACAATGTAAAGAGACAACCTTCCCAAATGGAAAAAGATATTTGCAAGGAACTCCTCCAATAAGGGCCTTATACTCAAAATATACAAAGAATGCCTACAACTCAATAACAGCAAAAACAACAAATGATCCAATCAAAAAATTGGGTAGAGGGCCCGAACAGACACTTCTCCCTAGAGGACATACAAATGGCCTACAAATATATGAAAAGATGCTCAACATCGCTAGCTATTAGGGAAATGCAAAATCAAAACCACAATGAGATACCATCTCACACCTCTTAGAATAGTTGTTATCAACAGGACAAGTAATTACATATGTTGGAGAGGATACGGAGAAATAGGATCCCTCATCCACTGTTGGTGTGACTGCAAATTGGTACAGCCACTATGGAAAACAGTATGGAGATTCCTCAAAAAACTAAGAATTGATCTACTATATGATCCAGCAATCTTTCTATTGGGTATTTACTCTAAAGACTTGAAAACTCATATCCAAAATGATATTTGCACACGATGTTCATAGCAGCATTATTCATGGTGGCCCAGACATGGAAGCAACCAAAGTGTCCTATGATAGATTATTGGCTAAAGAAGCTGTAGTACATATATACAATGTAATATTACTCAGCCATAAGAAGAGATGAAATACTGCCGTTTGCATCAACAGGGACGGATCTTGAGATAATCCAGACAGAAAAAGTTGAAAACCACATGATATCACTTATATGTGAAATATAAACCTAAAAGCAACAAACAGACAGGACAAAGACTCATGGACATTCAGAATAGACTATTGGTTCCCAGAGGGTAGGGAGGTCGGGGGTGGAGGGAGTTATATGGTGTCAAATATGTGGCAAACGAAAGAAATGTAACTATGGGAGGTTAACATACAATGTAAATATATATACACCTTACTGTTAAAATGTACAGCTGAAACTAACCGGATTTCGTTAACCAATGTCACCATAAGAAAATAAATAAGTTAATTTAAAAAAAAATTACCTAGGAGGACAGACAGACCATAAAAGACAGTCAAGCTCAAACACAAGAAAATATGTCTTTTTAGATCAGAAACACAAAATAATGAATGGAACTGAAGACATTATCTTGCTGAGCTCTGGATTATCAAACAGGAATTGGAAGTCAGGAATTTGGTTTCTTTGGGGGAAAAGAGCCCAAAAGTCAGGGACTAAGATGGGAAAGGAAGCCAAAAATTATTGATGCCAAACCCTGGCAAACAGCAAGTCTAAGAAAACAGAAAGTCGCTGACAATACCTTGCAACTAGATGCTGAGCCAAGCTGTTACCTAGCTATTGTAACTGGTTCTATTGGATTTTCTGGATCTGTGGTATTCTCAGTAACATCACAAGACAGTAATGTGGAACTGATACTCTGAGATCTAATAGTGGATTGGGGCTTGGAGGACTAGGAGGAAGTAACCAAAAATCTTCTAGATAGGGATGGGTAAGTATAGGCTAATGAATAGAGGTAGATGAGAAGTAAAGAACAAAAACTTTCCATTAAAATTAAGCTGAAAACTCAAATCCTAAAATTCATGAAGAAATTTAATAACAAGAAAAATTAACAACCAGATTATTAATTCTCTCCAGATAGCAACAATATTATGAAGCCATCTGGAAAATAAAATAAGCACTTTCAGGATATTCAAAGAGCTAACATATTTAAAATGTATACAATGAAAGGAAGCAGCAGAGATGAAAAGGAATCAATTTAAAATATGAAAATGAAAAATGTCACTGAAATTTTGAATGTGCAATACATAAGACAAACTTGACTGGACATGGTCAAAGACACATTGGTGAATTGGAAAATAAATACTAAGAACTTACCTCGCATGCAGCAGACAGTAATAAGATAAAAATACAAAAGAATCGTTAAGAGATGTGGAGGGTATATTCATCTAATTCATCTAATAGAAGTTTCAAAACAATATTAGGAGAACGATTATCAATAACTGAATGGAAATTGTTCATCACTGTAGATTTGAAGAAAGACATGAGTTCTCATATCAAAAGTCCACTGAGCAGGATAAATAAAAATCAACCCACTTTCAAACACAATGGATAATATCTCATAACATAAAGAGTAAAGCGTCAGGAAAGATGGGTGCTTAATACAACAACAGTGTTGCTGAGTTGGGTTCTGGTAGAGGTGTGTTAGCCCTCAGAACCTTTGAGAAGCCACTAGTATCTTCTTCCCTTTATACGTTCCTCATGTGAAATAATCTCTTATTATTTTAAAGATTATTTCAAGTGCAATATGCCATTGAGATGATCAAGCTTTATTCAATAGCCGTTGAGATAAAGACTTCAAAAGCGTGTTTGCCCAGTTATGAGAAAGAGAATTACCTCCCACTGCTCTACAACAATGAGAAAGTTGTAGATATTGATGTTCATACAAGCTGTGTTGGGAGTAGGCTAATTGCTGAAGCTAAGGCTTTAATTGATAAAGCCAGAGAGGAGACACAGAACCAATGGTTCACTTACAGAAAGACAATTACATTGGAGAGTATAGTCTGATTAGAGTTAAACCTGGAAATTCAATTTGGATTAGAAGATGCAGATCCAGATGCTATGTTTCATTTCTTTGAAATAACTCCAATTGTTTCATATGCATTCTCTGGAACCATTGTACAATGTGATGGTTGAGGAATTGACTCCTCCTCAAAGGGTTCTGAGAGCTCTTCGCAGGAAGTTTACCACAAGGCACTGAAACCTTCTCACATATTTTTAAATTGAGAAATAATTTACATATATTAAATGTATTGAACATACATATTCAGTTTGATCAATTTTAACAATTGTATACACCCATGTTACCACCAACCAAAACAAGAGGTGGAACATTTCTGTCACCACAGAGGGTCTTCTCATCCCCCTTTCCAGTCAATCTTCATTCACCCTTGCAATTACTTTCTGTCCTCTATCACCATAGATTAGTTGTGCTTACACTTTATGTAAAAAAGAATTATACAACAGTAATAAAGCAACATTTTTAAGAGTTACTAGCAAGGAAAAAATGCTTCCTTTCAAAGATCAATTAGACTGTGAGCAGACAAAAATGGATACTAGAAATATTTACACACACTAAAGTAAAACTGTTAGCCTGAATCTCTGTACTAATTAATCAAGTATGAGGGCAAAATAAAGACATTTTCAGTCTTCAATTAGAGTTAATCACCTACATACAGGTACTGTCATTACACACACAGCTAAACAATGTATTTTAGCAATAAGGCAAGTGAAGACAGGAAGAAAATATAAGGAAGAAGAATCAGTGATGAACAAAGCAACTGATAAGCTATGTTTAATAGGACTATAAAATTATAACATTTTTGTGTTTAAAAGGCAAACTAAAATTCTATCCAAAAATAATAAGAATGAGTAATTCAAGCATACTAAAGCCCTTGTTATATTTAAGAGGACAGAAATATTAAATAACTGAAGACTTTTCTTAGAAAATTTCATATATATATAATATTTAATGATGAACAAACAGTAAGATTATAAATATAACTTATAGCATCCAAACCAAAAGAGATAATAGGGGACAAAGAAGCCAAGAAAGCTGATGTTAAACTAAAAACGAACAAAAAAGACAATATAAATAAGTCTAAATATATAAGTAAGCATAATAATTATAAACAAATTTGCCTCATCTAATAAAGACATGATTGCCATAATAGTTTTTTTTTTAATCCAGGTATATACTATTTATAAGAGCTACACTTAAAACAAAAACACAACACAAAGTATTAGAGTATAAAGAATAAAAGATGATAAACAATGCAAAATAGAAAAAGTTGGTGCAGCAATACTAATATCAGAGAAAATAGAATTTAAGAATAAAATCATAATAAAGAGAGATGCTCAATAATAATAAAAGAAACAATGCATTATGGATTTGGATGCATGTCACAAGGTGGCAACAAAATGAATAAAATGAAAGCTGTTAGAATCACAAGACATTTACAAATACACAAACAAGACAGAGAATTATACTCTCCTCTATCTTAAACAGATGAGAAAGAAAAAATCATAAGGATAAGATGTTTAAACAATAAAATTTAAAAGATAATCCTATATAGAGAGAAATAACCCTGCATCCGAGAGATAGAAAATTGTATATTATTTTCAAGAAATTACAAAAATCTACCACTTAGTAGGTCACAAAGGAATTCTCAAAATTTTTTCTTTTTTTTATTAAATTTATTGGGGTGACATTGGTTAATGAAATTGTATAGGTTTCAAGTGTACAATTCAAAAATGCATCATATGTATATTATATTGTGTGTTCACCACCCAAAGTTTAATTTCCTTCTGTCACCGTACATTTGACCCCCTTTACTTTTATCTATCTCTCCCCTCCCCCTTCCCTCTGTCACCACTATACTATTGTCTGTGTCTGTGAGTTTTTGTTTGTCTTGTTCATTTGTTGCTTTCAGTTTTATAGCCCACATATGAGTGAAATCATATGGTTCTCAATTGTTTCTGTCTGACTTATTTTGCTTATATAATCTATATCATAGAGACCCCTTCTCTGATCACAATACATTTAACAATAAAATATGGTAAAATAATAATAAAGTAAAACATTGCTTAGAAACGTCAAAAATTGCTCCTTATAATCTAATTGGTTAAAAAATATTCAGAATGAAAATTACAACATATTCAAACTCAAACAGCAATAAAAAATACATGATATTCTGAAACTAGTGAGATGCAGTAAAATGGTATTTAAAGGGGATTTATAGCTGTAACTGAACAATTTTATTGGAAATTAAAACATGTTGAATATATAATATAAATAATGTCTTCCGCAAAAGAAGATAGAAAAAAACAACCAAAATGAATAAACCTTGTTAAAAGACATAAAACAATCTTAATAAATGAAGAGATATATATTATTTACATACTGGATGTCTCAGGACTATAAAAATATATTACTCAACCATAAGAAAAGATGAAATACTGCCATTTGCGACAATATGGATGGATCTTGAGATACTCATGCTAAGCAAAATAAATCAGACAGAAAAAGTCAAGAATTATATGATTTCACTCATTCGTGGAATATAAAACTGAAAGCAACAAATGAACATGACAAACAAACAAAAACTCATAGACACAGACACACTTTAGTGGTTACCAGAGAGAAATGGAGAGGAGGGGGTAGATAAGGGTAAAGGGGTCGAATATATGGTAATGGAAGGAAATTTGACTTTGGGTAATAAACACAGAATGCAATGTATAGATAATATATTATTAAATCATACACTTGAAACCTATATAATATTATTAACCAATGTCACCCCAATAAATTTAATAAAAAACTCTACAATTTACCCTAAAAATCAGTGCTATTCAGTCAAAACCCCCAAAGGATTGTTTTAAAAAGCTACTTTTCAAGTTAATCCTCACACTATAGGGAAGAACAAAAGACCTAGAATATCTAAGACATATTAAAAAAGTGCAGTGAGTAGATTTTCCCTACCAGACATTAAGACTTATTATAAAGCTGTAGTAAATTAAGACAAAAGGCCAAAGAACATAATAGTTCATAGACAAACTCCACCATTACTTTCTATTCCTCTCTGTTTTCCCTTTAGCACTTATCATTTCTTAACATGCTATATAATTCCATTATGTATTTTGTTTATCAACTGTCTCTGCCCAATAAACTATAAGGTCAGTGAAAACCAAGATTTTTGACTGTTTGTTTGATTGTTTTCAGTGAAGAGTGCCTAGAAGAGTGCCTGGTTCTACTTTGATCAATAAATATTGGTTGAATGAATAAATCAAAACCTAAATGTGAAAATCAAAACTGGGACTTTTTAGGAGAAAATTCAGGTGAATAAATATGTTTATATCATTGGAGTAGAGGAGAATTTCTTAAAAATACACACAAAAATTGATTTCACATAAATTTAAAACTCATGGATGCACACACACACACACACAAGCTATTATAAACAAAGATTAATGATGAGCCACAACAGGTTAGAGGAAGATTTATGAAACACACAAGCAAGAATACATGAGGAATTCCAACATATCAATAAGAAAAGGACAAACAGCCCAGTTTAATAAGCAAAGAATATGAAAAGGCCTATCCACAGAAAAAAATACTGAATTGTCAATAAAAACTCAAGAGAAGCTCAACCTCACTAGTAATCAGAAAAAAATTTTTTTAAATATAAGATGATGTTACACACCATCAGATTAACAGTATCTAGTAGATTTGAAGATATTTAAAACTCACGACCTGAAAATTCTACTTTTAGGTATATATTCTACCAAAATTCACATGTGCACACTGGGAAATATATATATAAAAAAAACCACCCTGTTTGAAATGATTAAACAAACAGAAAATATGTAACAACCTAAATTGTAAAAGGATATATAAATTAAGGTATAATTATTACAATGGATTACTCTAATATAAAAATAATGAATCAGTGCTACACATATCAAATGGATTAATTTCAAAAAAATATAATTTTGAATGAAAAGTTGCAAACTACTATGTACTGTATCTTTTAAATGAAATTTTAAAAGCTGCAACACAATACTGTTTTAAATATCTAGACTTAAAAATATATAAAGAAAGTTTAAATTTTTGCAAAGGGAGAAAATAGGATTAGGGAAGAAAATACAGGTAGTTTCAACTGTCTGTAATGTGGGGAAAATAAATCAATTATGAGATGCCAATTCACACCCATTATTTTGCCAAAAATTTAAAAAAATTACATCAAGCTTTGACAAGAACGGTGGGACACAGTCATTCACTACTTGTGGGAGTGTAAATTGGTGCAGCCATTTTAAAGAGAAATTAGTGTTTTTTAAAAGCTACCTTATGATTACATTAAGATTCAGCAATTATTACTTCAATGTGTGTAACCTAGAAAATACTTGTAAGTGTGCTCAAAAAAATGTAGGAGGCGCTTCTCACAATACTGCTTGAAATGCAGAAAAACAGGTTAATGTCCATTAATATGGAAATAGGTGAATTAAACGCAGTAAAAATTAGTATAGTGAGAAAGGTAGCCTTGGTAGGTGAGAGACTTAAACAAGGAGTATAAGTCTCTATGTGTGACTGGTATAGAAATGTGCAAAGCAGAAGTGAGGGGCTCGTGATAAGAGAATGACACCAAGTAGTACTAGAGTTTAAGAGAAAAGACTCTGAGTTTAAATAAACAGTTCAAATAACAATGACCTAAAATTCCACATGATAATAATTTCTGTTGACATTTCAAGAAGACATATAAGTGCTATTTAACATCAACAAATTAGCAAGATGTCCACTTCCTGTAGTAAGAGATATGAGATGGTGAGGGGAAAACACATGACTGGGAGTTGTCCTGATGTGTGCGGGGAACACTTAAGGGCCCCATTTGTCTATATGGGTACTGCCTTAAGGAAGAGGGTCCTATTTTGGGCAGAATACTGTTACTCTTGGTTGACATACTGACCATGAAATCCCCCTTCCCCTGCAAGGATCTCCTCAGACCTTCCACAGCATATTTCTGAATGAAGACTTATCTCTTACAGAGTTGATCCCTTTAATATAGTTTTTAGTTCTAGAGTTCCCAATTTTTATTTGACTCTGGGACTCCTCATCAAGACACTTTTAGGATGGAGACAGGTCTCCACCATTCATTCACTTCAGATGACTGGTACCCAGAAAGAGGGTGTTGCTCACATCCTGAAAACAATAACCCTTCTGGGAATGGAGCCACCTGAATTCCTTCTGTGAATGTTGCTTATGCTCAGTCACTGCTTACATCATCCTCCCATCACAGTGGAGAATTTACTTACGCTTTAGCAAAGAGAGTTCTGGTCTTACTCTATCTAATCCCAGACCCAGCTGGTCATTCCCCGCCCCCATCCTTAGATCTTTACATGAAGGAACAGTTGAACCACAGGATCTGGGAATCACATTCAAACCACCAAATAAAGATAGATGGCCAAGGCTGAAAAATGTGCCACAACATGGCATACCACTCAGCTGAAGGAGCATGGGTTAGAGATGGGCTGGGGGCGGGGAAGGGGAACTTTTCTTTCAACATATCTAGTACTCTTGATATAAGCAAAAAACTAGGAACCAACTTTTTGGCTTATTCTGAGAAAAATAAGCTGATCTGTGAGGTGATGACCTTGATTGGGCAAAAGATGACTCGTAGTTTGTTTTGCATTATCTGGATAGTCTGTAAGTCTTTTAATGAAAATACACAAAGGCCAAATTGATAGAAACTAAATGGCTTGTCTCGTTTCTTTATGAATTTGATATAATTGAGAATTAGTAAAGGAAACATTTAAAAATATTTATGCATATAGTTTGTGTTCTGTTTTTCACAATTTGGAGGCAGTTTTGGTTTTGTGGTTTTCAGGGCAATTTTATTTCTATTATAAACCATGTATCCTCATTCTTATCTTTCACAATGTATACATTAATTTCTTAATTTTAAAACTGACTGAAAATAAATTTTACCAATGAATAAATCATTACTTTGTAACTCATACACATTTGATGTTAATTAGTAACCTATTCCCCCCCTCATTTTGGCAATGTTATGATAAATTTTTCATATTCCATAGAAATACTCCCTAGTAACATTATTCTCACCTTCCAGAATTAACCCAAACCTTGAATAAGAGTTCCCAGTCTTGTTGCAGCTAATTCCCTCCCAAGAGTCAGCCTATGGACTCCCTCATCCCTTTGACACGTACATGAAGGACATATGGTGAACAGACAATTGGTAGCAGTCAACACCCTAGGAAATCGAATGTCCAAGCTCTCTAGCATCAAACAACAGGAGATATCAACTAATGTCAAGAGAAAAATATGACTTACTGAACCCAAAGCACCCAACCCTGTACACTGAATTGTGAGGTGATAGCCCTTGCATGGGCTATGGCTCTATATTTCTGTGGATAGAAAGGGTTGGTCTGGCATGGTTTGAATAGCTCTCTCTGCATAGATTTTATGATAGCAGTCTTTTAAAAGAAATGTATCATTTAGTCAAGTAGAAAACTGCTAGGAAATTATTTTTAATATTGTTTTATAATTTTTATGAAGTATTTGATAAAATGTAGAGGAAGTTTAATATATGCATGTATATGTATGTATGTGTATGTATATGTACATATATGTATGTAGTGTGTGTGTGTGTGTGTGTGTGTGTGTGTGTGTATCCTTTTCTAAAGTAGGAGAGTTTTGTCTCTTTAGCCTTTTTTGGCATATTTTTATTTGCATTATACTTTAAAAGGTCAAATAGATCATTTCGTCTTTAGCAATATTTTGATATATTTTTGTTAACTTATTAATTTGTTTGTTTACTTGTTAATTAATTTATAATTACCACCATAAACCTACTACCCAACCTGAGAATTAGAATATTAACAGAAACTATTATCTATTTCAGTCCTTTCCTCATATACTTTGTCCCTTGCCTCCACCAATGCAAGGTAATACTTATCCTGAATTTTGTGTAATTCTCTACCTTTATTTTTTTAATGAAGATGAAATTCACATAACATAAAAATAACAATTTTAAAGTGTACAGGTCAGTGACATCTAGTATATTCCCAATGTATGCAGTGATCTCTTCTATCTAGTTCCAAAACATTTTTATCATCACAAGAGGAAATCCTATACTCTTTAAGCACTCATTCCCTAGAGTGCCAACATTCTTTGGCTTATAGACACATCACTCCAACTTCTGTTTCCATCATCTCATTTCCTTCTTTCTTTCTATTTCTGTTGTCACATCATATTCTCCAACTCTGACCCTATTACCTCCTTCTTATAAGTATCTTTCCAGTAGCAAAGGACCCGGATGGATAATCCAGAATAATCTCCCCATCTAAAAATCCTTAGTGTAATAACATTTTTAAAATACCTTTTCACATGTAAGGTAAGATATTCATAAATTCCTAGGATTGGGATGTGGATATTTTGGGGGCATCATTATTTAGCCTAAGAGAGTTGGCCTTCTGGCCTGCAAAAATTCATGTCTCAAAAGCATCAACTCAAGTACAAAATATCATTTAAGTCTCAACAATTCAAGAGTCTCGAATCTAATCATTTAAGCAATCTAAATTTGGTATGATTGAGACCCTCAATATTATCCATCCTGGGCCAGAGTTCATCTCTATCTTTAGACCTATGAAACTGGAAAAGAAGTTATCTGATTTCAAAAAACAATGGTAGGAGGGACATAAGATCATAGTTCTAGACATCATCATTCAAAACTGAATAAAATAGAAGGATAAATGGCATCACCAATCTTGAGCAATTTTGAAATCCAAATAAGCAAACAATACTAGGTTTCAAATGTGATTCAAGATGAGAATCATCCTCTATAACTCAAAGCTCTAATTTCTATGTCTGTAGCTCCACCCTCTGGGTCTGTGGTTCTGCCCTCAGAATAATAGTTCCATTTACATGAAGGGTAGCATGTGTTTTTAGCTGAGTAGTTTTATCAGTCTGTTTCCTGTCTGTAAAAGTTTGGAAGTCCAATAGTCTTCTTTCATTTAAATCCTTTACCCCCTTCTGCCCAAGGTGACAGTATGTCTGCTGATATAACAATCTCAATCTGAAGAACTTTGTGAGTCAACTGTATATGTTATGGAGAGCCACTGCCTTAGACAAGATGCTTTTCCACAGATATTTTATTTTATTTTTATAATTCCATCACTGTTCCTGATTTCTGCTGAGATACCTGAGGGTATCCATGAGTTGCATACCAAATTTCTTCGAAGAACTCTCTGTGTGAATGACCATTCCGAAGTTTTGATATTTTTAAGGCATAGAAAAAGGATCACTAGATACACTCTTGGCTTTCTCACCAGAAGACACTTTCTTCTAATTATATTTCCTATTTTTATCATTCTTCACAATCTGGACTCGCTGAGGATTTCCCAAATCATAAAGTCATGGTTTCCTAAGGCTGAACAGTTCTTCCCTCAATTTATCCCTTTCCTCTCTCATTTTACTATCAGCAGCAAGAAGAAACCAGGTCATACCTTGAACAATTTCTTTGGAAATCTCTTCAACTAAATATTAAAGTTTATCGCTTACAAATTTTGATTTCCACATAAGTATAGGACTCAATTCAGCTATGTCTGCCATTATTAAATAAGAATAACTCAGCAAAGTTGCAGAATACAAAATTAACACACGATTAGACAGAAAGTATTTCCTTTAATACCAGAAACAAGACAAGGATGATCTATTTTAATAATTCTATTTAAAGTAACACCGGATAGTCTAGCTAGAGTAATTAGATGAGAAAAAGAATTAAAAGGTATTCAAATTCAGGTATTATGCTCCCTGGTTTCAAACTGTACTACAAAGCTATAGAAAACAAAACGGTATGGTACTGGCACAAAAAATGAATATGTTGACCAATGAAACAGAATAGAGAGCTCAGAAATAAACCCAAACATATATGGTCAATTAATCTATAACAAAGGAGTCAAGAATATACAACTGGGAAAAAGATATTCTCTTCAATAAATAGTATTGGGAAAACTGTACAGACATGCATAAAGTTAAACTAGACTATTTTCTTTCACAATACATAAAAATAAAGTCAAAATGAATTAAAAACTTAAATGTCAGAACCGAGGCCACAAAACTCCTAGAAGAAAACATAGGCAGTAAACTTTTTGACTTTGCCCTTAGGAATTTTTTCTGGATGTCTTCTCGAGCAAGGGCAACAGAAGCAAAAATAAACAAATATAACTACCTCAAACCAAAAAGCACAATGAAAGAAATCATCAACAAAATGAAAAGGAACCCTACAAAATGGGAGGAGATATTTGTAAATGATGTATACAGAAAGAGGTTAATATGAAAAATATATAAAGAACTCACATAACTCAAAATTTTACAAAAACCAATATAATTAAAGATGAGTATGGAGCCATAAAAAAAAACAAACAAATAGACACAGCAATCTTGAGAAAGAACAAAGTTGGAGGTATCACACTACCTGATATTAAACTATACTACAAGGCTACGGTAATGAAAACAGCATGGTACTGGCATAAAAACAGATACACTGATCAATGGAACAAAATAGAGAGCCCAGAAATAAATCAACACCTATACTCTCACTTAATAAATGACAAAGGAGGCAAGAATACACAATGGGGTGAAGATAGTCTCTTCAATAAATGATGTTGGGAAAATTGGACAGATACATGCAAAAAAAAAAAAAGAAGAAGAAGAAGAAGAAGCTGGACAACCTTCTCATACCATATGCAAAAATGGACTAAAAATGGATTAAAGACTTAAATGTAAGACACAAAACCATAAAACTTCTAGAAGAAAATATAGACAGGAAACTCTGATATTACTGACAAGAGTTTCTTTTCAAATATATCTCCTCAGGCAAGGGAAACAAAAGAAAAAATAAACGAATGGGACTACATCAAACTAAAAAGTTTTTGTACAGCAAAGGAAACCATCAACAAAACAAAAAGACAATCGACTGAGAGAAGATATTCGCTAATGATACATCTGATTAGGGGTTAATATTCAAAATATATAAAGAACTTATACAACTCAACAACAAAAAAACTCAAACAATCCAATTAAAAAATGGGCAGAAGACCTGAACAGGTACTTCTCCAAAGAAGAAATACAGATGGCTATAGAAATATGAAAAGATGCTCAAGGTCACTAATCATCAGAGAAATGCAAATTAAAACCACAGTGAGATATCATCTGTCACCAG
>NW_006437767.1:118084-119560 GCF_000325575.1 Pteropus alecto
AGCACCCCAATATTCATGGCAGTACAATTTACAATCGCCAAGGTATGGAAGCAACGTAAATGCTCATCAACAGACAACTAAATAAAGGAGTTATGGTTCATATATACAATGGAATATTACTCAGCCATTTAAAAAATGAAATCCTACCATTTGCAAAAACATGGATGGACCTAGTGGTTATTATGCTGAGTGAAATAAGTCAGGCAGAGAATGATAAATACCATATGATTTCACTTATATGTGGTATCTAAGGAACAAAAAGAACAAACTAATCAAAAGCAGACTCACAAATATAGTGAATAATTTGGTGATGGACAGAGGGGAGGGCATTTGGGAGCTGGGAGAATGGAGTGAAGGGTTAAAGAAGTACAAATTTATAGTTGATAGATGGTCATGGGGATGGAGAGCATGGCATAGCGAATGCAATTAGCATTAATATGATGGCTAGGTGGAGGGCCAGGGGAAGGAGGGAGCAATTGGGGGGATCATTTTATGAACTATATAGATGTCTAACCAATGTACTGTATACTTGAAGCTAATTTAAATAAATAAATTTTAAAAATTAGCAGAAGATCTGAATAGACATTTCTCTAAGGAAGACATGCAAATGACCAACAGATACATTACTAATAATCAGGGAAATGCAAATCAAAACCACAGTGAGATATTGCCTCACACCTGTCAGAATTGTTATTATCAAAAAGGCAACAAATAACAGGTGTTGCTGAGGATCTGGATAAACGGCAATCCTCATGCACTGTTGGTGGGATTGTAAAATATTTCAGCCACTATGGAAAACATTAAAAATAAACCATATGACCCAGTAGTTTTGCTTCTGGATATTTATTTAAAGAAAGTGTTTAAAACACTAATTTGAAAACTTATATGCACTCCTATGTTCATTGCAGCATTATTTATAGTAGCTGAGATATAGAAGCAACCTAGGTGTTCATCAACAGATGGATGGATAAATAAGATATATGCACACACACATACATACATATATAATGGAATATTACTCAACTATATAAAATAATGAAATCTTGCCATTTGTGACAACATGGATGGACCTAGTGGGTATTATGCCAAATTAAATTTGTCAGACAGAGAAGTACAAGAGCTGTATGATTTCAGTTATATGTGGAATCTGAAGGTCAAAACAAATGAGCAAGCAAAACAAAACAGAAACAGACATAGATACAAAGAACAACTTAGTGATTGCCAGAGGGAAGAGGGATAGGACAACGGGTAAAAACTTAAAGGGGATTAGGAGGTAAAAATTTTCAGTTATAAAATAAATATATCATATATGGTGACAGAAGGAAATTTAATTTTGGGTGGTTAACACAGTGCAATATACATCTGACATAATATCGAATTGTATACTTGAAACCTATATAATTTTATTAACAAATGTCATCCTAATGCACTTAATTAAAAATAAATAAATAAAAACAAATAAGTCATAAAGGTGTA
>NW_006437767.1:119596-123540 GCF_000325575.1 Pteropus alecto
AATAATAACATAACAACTTTGTACGGTGACAGAAAGTTACTAGAGTTGTCATAGTGATCACTTTGAAAGGTATGCTATATAGATGTTCAATCACTATGTTGTACACCTGAAACTAATATATTATACTTTAATAAAAAATAAAGTAAAAGTTATCCAGATTAGAATGAAGTAAATCATCTTTGTAGATAACATGATCTTATATGTAGAAGAGCTAAAGATTCCACACCAAAAAAACCTAATAAATGATTTCATTTTGGCATTATTCTAAGAGAAATAAGTCAGATGGAGAAAGACAAATACCATATGATTTCACTTACATGTGGAATCTAAAAACAAAATAAATAAACAAAACAGAAACAAACTTATTGATACAGAGAACATTTTGATGGTTGCCAGATGGGAGGGGTGTTTGGAAGATGGGTGAAAACCAGGAAGGGATCAAGAAGTACAAATTGGTAGTTACAAATTAGTCGTAGGAATGTAAAGTATAGCATAGAGAATATGGTCAATAATATTGTAATAACTATGCATAGAATTATCAAGGTGATTACTTATAATGTTTTATAAATATCAAATCACTATGTTATACACCTGAAACAAATATAATAATGTATGTCAACTGTAATTAAAAAATAAAAACTATTAAAAGAAAAAAGAAATAATAAAAAAATGAATACATTAATTCATTAAAGTTATAGGTACAAAATCTACATGAAAATATTAGCTGTATCATTATGTACTAACAATGAAATATATGAAAAAGAAATTAAGGAAATAATTCTAGCCAAGAGGTGAAACATATACACAGGAAACTAAAAAATATCGCTGAAAAAATTAAAGAGGACATAAATAATTGTAAATACATCGAATGTTCATGGATTGACAAATGTCAATAATACCTGTGATAGTTTGAGTTCTTCAGAGAGACACAATCAACAGTATATATGTATATATACAGATGACATTGCTATAGATGTAGACGATATAGACATATAGATATATAGATATAGACATAGATATATAGAGGAAAAAAAGATAAAGTTTTAGTTTAAGGAATTTTCTCATACAATGTTGGAAACTTTGCAAAACCCAAATATGCATGTTACACCAGTCAGCTGTAGACTGAGGGAAAAGTTGAAGTTCCAGTCCAAAGGCAGCATGATGATAGAATTCTTTCTGGCTTGGGGAAGGTCAGTCTTTTTTTTTTTTTTTTTAAATCTTCAAGTGATTGGATGAGGCTTGTCCATATTATGGATGGCAATCTGTTTTACTCAAAATCTACCAATTTAAACGTACTTTCACAGAAACATCCATAATAATATTTAACCAAATATTTGGGTATTGTGGCCTACACAAGTTGACACATAAAATTAACCAACATATTACCCAAAGTAATCTACATATGTAATGCAATCCTTATCCAAATCTCAACAATGGTTTTGCAGAAACAGAAAAAAAAACATTATAAAATTCATACAGAATCTCAAGAGATCTTGAATAGCAAAAATAATCTTGAAAAAATCCCACCGACATTGGAAGACACATTTTCAGGTTTCAAATTTTACTATAAAGTATGTGACACATTTTGTTTATACATTCATCCACTGAAGGACATTTGAGTTGTTTTCACCTTTCAGCTATTGTGAATAGTGTTGCTGTGAACATGGTATACAAATATCTGAGTCTCTACTTTGATTTATTTGTATATATACCTAGAATTGGACTTGCTGGATCATACGGTAATTCTGTTTAATTCTTTGAACAACTGACAGAATTTTCCACAGTGGCTGCATCATTTTACTTTTGCACCAGCAAGGCATAAAAGATTCTTTCTTTACAACCTCACCAACATTTTTTATGCTTTTTTTTTTTTTTAAATAATAGCCACTTTACTGGGGGTGAAAAGGTATATCATTGTGATTTTGATTTATATTTCCCTATCGATTAGTGATGTTAAGCATCTTTTCATGTGGTGATTTGCATATCTACATTGAAGAAATGTTTATTCAAGTCATTTGCACATTTTTAAAAATTGGGCTATTCACTTTTTTGTTTTTGTGTTGTAGAAGTTTTGAAATATATTCTGGTTATTAATTTATTAATAGATATGAAACTTGCAGATATTTTCTCCAATTCTGTGGATTGCCTTTTCTCTTTGTTGATAGTGTCCGTTGATGAACAAAAATAAAATCTAATTTGATGAAATACTGTTTATTTTTTTCTTTTGTGGCTTATGCTTTTGGTGTCAAGCCAAGAAATTGTTGCTAAATCCAATGTCATGAAGACATTTAGCTATTTTCTTCTACGAGTTTTATAGTTTTACCTCTTACGTATAAGCTTCTGATTTATTTTGAGTTATTTTTTGTATATGGTATTACATAAGAGTTCATTTTTACATGTGGATACTAGGTTTCACAGTAACATTTGTTGAAAAGTCTCTTTCCCCATTTAATGGTCTTGGCGCCCTTTTTGAAAATCATTTGACAATACAAGAGTTTATTTCTAGGCTCTCTATAGTATTCTAGGCTGATATGTCTGTCTTCATGCCAGTACCAGATCCTTAATTAGTATAGTTTTATAGTAAGTTTTGAAAGCAGAAAGTGTAAGTCCTCCATCTTTGTTCTTTTCCAAGATTGTTTTTGGCAATTCAGGTTCCCTTGATCTTCCAAATGTATTTTAGGATGGATTTTTCCATTTCTGCAAAAAAAATATATTATTGGGATTTTGATAGAGATTGCATTGAATCCATAGATCACTTTGAGTAGTACTGACTTTATAATAATATTAAGTCTCTTAATGAGCTTCACCAAGGTTGTTTCTCTGGAGAAGATGCATTGCATTATTTGATTGTCATATGTTGAACCATCCTTGCATTACATGAATAAATCTCATTTGGTCATGGTGTATAACACTTTTAATATGCTGCTGAATTCAATTTGCTAGTATTTTTTTAGGATATTTGTTTAATATTCATAAGAAATATTTATCAATAGTTTTTCTTGTACTCTTTATCTGACTTTGGTATCAGAGTAATGCTGGCCTCATAGAAGACGTGTACCCTCCTTTTCAATATTTTGGGAGAGTTTGAGAAGTATCGGTGTTATTTTTTCTTTAAATGTTTGTTAGAATTCTCCAAGTGAACTCATCTGGTCCAGGGATTTCCTTTGGAGGTTTTTAGATTAGTTTCAATCTCCTTACTAATTATAGGTATACTGAGATTTTTCTATTTCTCCTTGATTCAGTCTTGGTAGGTTGTATGTTTCTATATATTTGTTCATTTAATATAGGCTATTCAATTTTTGCTATGAAATTGTTTATAGTACTTATTTATAGTCCTTTTGTTTTCTATAAACTTAGTAGTAATGTCCTCACATTTCTGATTTTAATAATATGAGTGTTGTTTTTTTTAGTCAATGTAGCTATTGGATTTTAATTTTGTTAATCTTTCTGAAGAGTCAACTATTGGTTTTATTGATTTTTCTCTAATGTTTTTGCCTTGTCTATATTACTTACCTTTGTTGTAATCTTTACTGTTTCCATTCTTCTAGTCTTCGATTTTGTTTGTTTTTCTGTTTCTATAAGGTATGAATTTAGGTTATCATATGAGATTTTCTTATGTAAGTACATGCAGTTATAAATTTCCCTCTTATTATTGCTTTTGCTGCATTCCATAAATTGTGGTTCTGCCTGCTCAAGTCTATTTTTGAACCACTTAGTGAATATTTCTGTCTTTATGCAGTCATCATATTTTCTAGCTCTGGAGTTTCTGTTTTGTTTATTTTTATAATTTCTTTCTCTGTTGATATTCATGTATAAATATATATATATTTTATACATAAAACTGACTAAAGTGATTCAGAATATATATATATATATTCTGAATCACTTTAGTCAGTTTTATTTTCCTTTAGCTGAGTATTTTTAAAATAGTTGCTTTAAAGTCA
>NW_006437767.1:124811-145311 GCF_000325575.1 Pteropus alecto
GGTTGTGCTATTACAAATAAAGCTGCTATAAATATGTGTGTACATGTTTTTGAGTGAAAATCAGTTTTTATTTTTCTGGGATAAATGCTTTAGCATCAGTCATACAGTAATTGTATGTTTAGTTTAATAAGAAACTGACTGTTTTTCAGCATAATTCTATCATTTTAATTCCCACCAAAAATATTTGAGTGATCACTATTTGGTATTGACATTTTCTTTATAGCTATATGATAGGTGTGCAGTGATCTTTCATTGTGGGTTTTTAAAACAACACATATATTGAGATATAATTTACATCCTATGCAATTCAGCAATTCCAAGTATATAATTCAATGGCTTTTAGTATATTCACAGAGCTGTGCTACCATTATCACAAACAATTTTATAATATTTTCAACAGCACAAAAAGAAATTCCATACACATTAACAATCACTCCCCATTTCTCCTCACCCACCCTCACTCCAGTTCTAAGCAACCACTACTGTCTCCACATATTTGCCTATTCTGAACATTTCTTATACATAGAAATATATGAACTGTGGTAACATGTGTTTGCTTCTAAATGTAGCAAAATATTTTCAAGGTTCACATGTTTTAGCATGTATGAGTATTTTGTTACATTTCATTGTGGTATAATGCAAATAACATCAAATTTACCATTTCAACCATTATAAAATATATATTTCAGTGGCATTATCAGCATTTATAATGTTGTGAAACCATCGTCATCATCATCTAGTTCCAGAATTCTTTGTTAACCTCTATGAAAACTCTGCAACCATTAGTAATCATTCCCCATTCAACTTTCTCCCAGGACTGTGACAGCCACTAATCAATCTGCTTTCTGTCTCTATGGATTTGCCTATTCTGAATATTTCATATAAATGGAATGATAATATGTGGTCTTTATGGCTAGTATTTTTACTTAGCATGTTTTTAAAGTTCATTCATGTTTTAGTAGTTGTTTTTTTTATGGCAGAATATTATTCCATTAAATGCATATACCATATTGTGTTTATCCATTCTTTCAATGATAGACATTTAGGTTGTTTCCACCTTTTGACTATTGTGAATAGAGATGTTGTGAACATTTGTATACGATTTTTTTCTTCAAACACCTGTTTTAAATTATTTTGGGTAAAAAGGAATAAAATTGCTGGATATAAGAAAATTCTAAGTTTAACTTGTTGAGGAAGAGCTGTTTACACAGTGGCACCATTTTATATTTCTGCCAGCAATATAAGAGGGTACCAATTTTTCCACGTCCACCCCAACATTTGTTTTCTAATTTTTTTAAATTTTAGCCATTTTAGTGGATATGAAGTGATATTTCATTGCGGTTTTCATTGCATTTACCTTAATAATTATGTTGAGCATCTTTTTGTGTGTTTATTGGTTATTTGCATATCTTTTGGAGAAATGTTTGTTCAAGCCCTTTTCCCATTTTTAATTGAATAGTTTCCATTTTTTCTTTTGTAACTTATGCTTATAGTGTCAACTCTAACAACTCATTGCTAAATCCAATGTCATATTTACCGTTGTGCTTTCTTTTAAAGTTGTATAGTGCCCCCTCATATTTATAACTTTGTTCCATTTTGAGTTACTTTTTGTATATGGTATGAGGTAATGGTCCAACTTCATTGTAAAGAGTTTTGCATGTAGCTATACAGTTGTACAAAAACTATTTGTTAAAGAGACTCTACTTTCTGCATTGAATGTTCTTAAAAGCCTTGTCAAAAATCAATTGATCATGTATGTATAGGTTTATTTCTGCAATTTTAATTGTATTCCATTGATCTCTATGTTTATCTTTATGCTAGTACCACACCATTTTTTTATTACTGTAACTTTGTAGTAAGTTTTGAAATGAGAATTTTGATCCTCTAATTTTGTTCTTTGCCAAATTATTTGGCTATTTGAGATCTCTTACAATTCAATCTGAATATTAAGATCAGGTTTTTCACTTCTGCAAAGAGGCTACTGAGATTGTGATAGGAATTGCATTGAATATTTAAGATCATTTTGGGAAGTATTTCCATCTTAGCAATATCATGTCTTCTCATCCATAAACATGGGATATATTTCCATTTATTTAAGTTTTTAATTTATTTCAGCACTTGTGTATTTTTTAATTTTTATTTATTCATATTATTTTCATTATAGTTGGCATACAATATTAGATTAATTTCAGCTTACAACACAGTGATTAGACATTTATATAACTTATGAACTGGTTAGTCCTATAAATCCAGTACCCATCTGACACCATACATACTTATTATAATAATACTGAGTATATTCCCCATGCTATGCTCTATATCCCCATAACTATTTTGTGACTACCAATTTGTACCTTTAAAAACCCTCCCCCTTCACACGTCCCCCCACTCCCCAATCTGACAACTATTAAAATGCTCTCTGTATCTATGAGCTTGTTTCTGTTGTTTGTTTATCCTGTTGTCTAGATTCCACATATGACATTTGTCTTTCTTTTCCTTATTCCACTCAGCACAATACCCTCTAGGTCCATCCATGTTGTTGCATATGGAAAGATTTCCTTCTTTTTTATGGCTGAGTAATATTCCATTGTATATATGTACCACTCCTACTTTATCCATTCTTCAATGGATGTACACCCAGGTGGCCTCCATATCTTGATTATTGTAAATAACGCTGTAATGAACATATGGATTCACATATCCCTTCAAAGTAATGTTTTGAGTTTCTTCAAATAAATATCCAGAAGTGGAATTACTGGATTCTTCTTTGTCTCTTTTTATAGTCTTTGTTTTATTTTGTCTGGTATAAATATTGCTATCCCAACTTTTTTGCTTGTCTTCATTGTTTTTTGAAGTATCCTTTTCCATTCCTCTACTGTCAATCTGTATGTGTCTTTCATCTGAAGTGAGTCTCTCACAGTCAGCATATGTAGGGTCTTGTTTTCTTATCCATTCAGCCACCCTATTTTTTTGATTGGTGTACCTAATCCACTTATATTTAAAGTAATTGTTGCTACATATGTAGTTATCACCATTTTATTATTCATATTTTAAATCTTTTTTTTTTCTTTTTCCTTCTTCTTCTTAAAGAAGTCCCTCTAATATTTCCTGTAATACTGGCTTGGTGATGAACGTCCTTTAGCTTATCTTGGTTGTAGGTCCTTGCTTTTCATTACTTTGAATATTTTGTGCCAATCCCTTCTGGCCTGCAAAGAATCTGTTGAGAAACCAGCTGACAGTCTTATGGGAACTCCCTTGTAGGTGACTAAATGCTTTTCTCTTGCTGCTTTTAAGATCTTCTCTTTGTATTTAACCTTTAGTATTTTAATTATGATGTGTCTTGGTGTGGGCCTCTTTGGGTTCATCTTGTTTGGGACATTCTGTGCTTCCTGTGCTTGTATATCTATTTTCTTCACCAAGTTAGAGAACTTTTCAGTCATTATTTTTTTTTTAAAGTTTTTAAATTTTTTGCTCTCTCTCTTCTTCTTCTGGTATCCCTATGATGTGAATGTTGGTATGCTTGATGCTGTCCCTGAGGCCCCTTAAACTATCCTCATATTTTTGGATTCTTTTTTTCTTGTTACTGTTCTGATTGGGTGTCTACTGCTACCTTAACTTCTAAATTGCTGATTGATCTTCTGCTTCATCTAGTCTACTCTTAATTTCTCCTAAGGTATTCTTCATTTCTGACTTCTTCTTTTTTATTTTTTTTATCTCCACTTTTATGTTTTCTATTTCTTTGTTCAAGTTCTCACTGAGTTCATCTACTCTTCCCCAAAGTTCTTTGAGCATTCTTATAACAAGTGTTTTGAACTCCACATTTGGTAGGTTGCTTGTTTCTATTTTGTTTAGTTCTTTTTCTGGAGCGTTGTTCTATTCTTTCATGTGGGACATGTTTTTTTGTCTCCCCATTTTGGCTACCTACTTGTGTTTGTTTCTATATATTAGGTAGGGCTACTATGTCTCCCAGTCTTAGTAGAGTGGCTTTATGTAATAGGTGTGCTGTGGGGCCCAGTGGCTGCCTTCCCTAGTCACATGAGCTGGGTGCTCCAGGTGTGTCCCTCGTATGGGTTGTGTGTGCCCTCCTATTGTAGTTGAGCCTTGGTTGCTGTTTATTTGTCAGTGGGAGGGATTGACCCTGGAGCTGATTGGTTGTGAGGACTGGCCGTGATCAGTGGAGGAGCTCTTGTGCAGGGGCTGACCCTACAGAGCAAGTATTGCTCTGGTGCTTGCTCTGTCTGCTCTTAGGGTATGGCATCCTCTTATGTAACCCTGTATTGTTCTCAGGCTCAGAATAAAGCCCCCACTGTGTGTGCAATGCAGGCAGGGGCCTCCTGAGAGGGGCCCTGCTTCAGACCAAGTTCAGCAGCAGACTGTGCCCTGCTCAGAGCCACCTGGCATGAGCCACCAAGCAATCCACAGGTGGCCACCACCCACTCTGGGCTTAGAAGTGCCTCAAGAGCCAAGTCACAAACCGAGCCTGGCTGCCGATAGTGCCAGGTTTGGGACTGTTCAGCAAGAGGTACGGGGCACACTGAGACCAGATGCTGCTTCTTTAGGTTTTATGAATTCTTAAGAGATTTTAAGCAAGTCCACAGCACAAGCCAAGACAGACTGTTTGTATGAAAAATCCACTGGAAATGGCTTGGGTGGGCCAGTGCCTTAGGAGGGGCAGGTTCTTAGAGACTCACCAGGGTGGAGTGACTAGTATTAGCTATGTTGCTGGAGACGCAGATATGGTGGCCACTTGGGTCTGCAAGTCAAGCAGGGGAGGGCTCAACAAAGGAACAATGGACTCTGCCAGCACTCCTGTCTGAGAGAGAGCTGTCCCTCCAGCCCTTGCCCTGAAACCAGACAATTCTGTTCCTCCCCCTATTTCCCTGGCAACTTTTGAGCTGCTGTTCCAGCACTGGAGCTCAGATCGAGTGAGTCCGGCAGCTAGTAAGTTCACGTGTGGTCCTTTAAGAGGAATATCTGGGACTCGCCCAGCCCTTCATTTCACTCAGTCACAATCTCTGCTGGTTTTCATAGTCAGAGTTGCAGGGACTTCTCTTCCTGGCATTGGAACCCTGGGCTGGTGAGCCCAGTGTGGGGCTGGGACCCCTTGATCCTCATGGGAGACCTCTGCAGCCTAGATAAATCTCCCAATTCTCAGCTGACACACAGCCCATTTCATGTCTCCGCCCCTACCAATCTCAAAGGGCTTCTTCTGTATGTTCCCAGTTGTAGGACTTCTGTTCAGCTAGACTTTAGGTGACTCCTAATGATGGCTATTCTGTAGTTTAGTTGTAATTTTGATGTGATTGTGAGAGGAAGCAAGCAAAGCATTTACCTACTCCACCATCTTGACTGGAACTCTCACACTGAGTATTTTTTAATGTTTAAGTCTTGCATCTTCTTGGTTAAATTTAACTCTAGGTATTTTTTGTGATGTTATTATAAATAAGATTTTTCTCTAATTTAATTTTCGATTGTCTACTTCTAGTATACAAAATACAACATATTTTTACTTGTTGATTTCCTATCTTGCAACTTTGTTGAATTCGTTTATTAGATATAATTGTCATGGATTATTCAGTATTTTCTCTATATGAAGTCATGCCATCTGCAATTGCACATTTTTTACTTTTTCCTTTTCAATTTGAATGGTTTTTATTTATTTTTCTTGTTCAATTAATCTGACTAGAACTTCCAATACCATGTTGAATAGAAGTGATGAGTATGTGCATCTTTATGTTTTTCCTAATATTAGGGGAAAAGCCATCATTGAGTATCATGTTGGCTGTGAATTTTAATAAATACTCTTTATCTTGTTGAAGAAGTACCCTTCCTTTCCTAGCTTGTTGAGTGTTTTTATCATGAAGGGATGTAAGAGTTTTTCCATTGCTTTTTCTCCATCAATTGAGATGATCACACAGTTTTCCTCCCTCATTCTGCTAACATGATTTATTACATTGGTTTTTATGTGTTGAACTACTAGCATCAATATAATTCCCTAGCAACAATGCTATCCCTAGCATTCCTGGGATAAATCTTATTTGGTCATGATTGAATAATCCTTTCAATTTGCTGGATTTAATTTGATAGTATTTTGTGAATATTTTTTATATCTGTATTCATAAGTTATTGATTCTGTAATTCTCTTTTCTTGTAATATCTCTGGCATTAGTATCAAGGTAATGCTGGCTTCATAGACTGAGTTAGGAAGTCATTTTTGTGGAGAATTTGAGAAAAATTAATAATATTTCTTCTTTAAAAGTTTTATAGAATTCACCAATGAAGCCATATGATTGATCCTGGGCTTTCCTTCGTTAGGAGTTTTTCGATTGCTAATTCAATCACCTTACTAGTAATAGGTCTACTCAGATTTTTTTATTTATTCTTGTGTCAGTTTTGGGAATCTGTGTTTCTTTAAATTTATCAATTTAGTCTATGTTACCTAATTTCTTGGTGTAAAATTGTTCATAGTATTCTTTATAATCCTATTTATTTCTGTAAGGTTGATATTAATGTCCCTATTTTCATTCTTTATATTAAAACTGCGGTCTTTTTCTTAATCAGTCTAGCTTAAGGTTAATCAATTATGTTGATCTTTTCAAGAAATCAACGTTTGGTTTTATTTTTCTCTAATTAAAAAAATCATTCTATTGCATTTATCTCTACAGTAATATTTATTATCCCCTTTATTATACTACCTAGTTGACTAGCTAATTTATTCTTCTTTTTCTAGTTTCTTTAGGTGTAAATGTAGTTTTTTATCTGGAAATATTTTTCTCTTTTAAGGTAAGCATTTACAACCATAAATTTTCTTCTGAGTGCTCCTGATGCATCCCATAAGATTTAGTATGTTGTGTTTTAGTTTTTATCCATCTCGAAGTATTTTTTTAAGATTTACTTTGTTATTTCTTCTTTGATCCAAATTGCTCAAATTCTACAAGCTTGTGAATTTTCCTGTTTTCTTTCTCTATCAATATTTACTTACATTCAGAGAATGCACTTTGTATAATGTAAATCTTTTAAAATTTATTAAAACTAGCTATGCAGTCTAACATATGATCTACCCTGGAGAATGTTCTATATGCCCTTGAGAAGAATGTATAGTCTGCTCTTTATTATTATTATTATTATTATTATTATTATTATTATTAGGCATAGTTGGCTTATAATGTTGCTAAAGTCTTCTATTTCCTTATCAGTCTTCTATCTGTTTTATCCTTTATTCAATGTGGTGTCTTCATTTCTTCAATTATCATTTTAGAATTATCTATTTCTCCTTTCAATTAAGTCAATTTTGTGCTTCACATATTTTAGGGCTCTGTTGTTAGATGCATGTATATTTATAATTGTTATATCGTCTTAATGAATTGATCCTTTTATCAGTATATAGTATCCTTTTTTGTCTCTTGTAACAATTTTTGACTAATGTCTATTTGTCCAAGTAATAGTATGTCCATCCCAGCTCTCTTTTAGTTACTATTTCCATAGAGTATCTTTTCTATTTGATCTTCTTTTTCAACCTACATGTGTTTTTGGATCTAAAGTGGGCCTCTTGTAGACAGCATATAGATGAGCCATGTTTCTTTTTAAGAATTCATTTTGGAAATCTCTGTATTTTAAGTAAAAACTTTAATTTATTTACAGTGATTACAGATAAGGAAGAACTTATCATTTGCCATTTTGCTATGTGTTTTTAATATTTCTTATATCTTTTTTATTCCTCAATTGCTCTATTATTGCCTTGATTTGTGTTTGATTTTTCCTAGTGTATCACTTTGATTCCCTCCTTTTTATTGTATGTATTTTTTGGTTATTTTTCTTAGTGGTTACCAGGGTATGCATATATTGATATGCTCAATGGTGTACCATGTGTACTTTAGGATCTCTTTATTTTTCTTCTTTTTTTTTTTTCTGTACCTCAGACTGAATAATTTCAATTGACCTATTTTCACATTTGCTTATTATTTCTTCTTCCTCAAATCTGCTGTTGAACTCCTCTAGTGAATTTTTTATTTTCGTTATAGTGCTTTTCAGGTTCAGAATTTCTATTTGGTTCCTTTTTATAATTTCTCTTTATTAATATTCTCTTTGGTAAAACTTCATTATCCTGAATTCCATTACTTATTTATGTGAGGTTTCCTTGAGCTCTTTAAGTATATTTAAGACAGTTGATTTAAACTATTTTCTGGTAAGGGCAATGTCTGCAATTTCTCGGGGATGGTTTTGTTTATTTTTTTTTCTTTTAATGAGCAAGAATTTCTTGGGTTTTTTTTTTGCCTTCTTTATATTTTATGTTCTTTAAAATGAGACATTTTTAATATCATAGTGTGACAATTCTAGAAAACAAGTTCTCTTCCTCTTCTATGGTCTGTTGTTGTTGTTGCTTGTTTGAGATTAGTTGTTTCTTTATGTAGTTGAGACATTCTTTCAAAGCTTACCAAGGCACTTACAACTCTGCTTTAGGCTTAACTTTCTGCTTACAGGGAGTCTAAAGATCAGCCTGAGGTAAAAAAATAAAAATAAAAAAAAAAAGATTTTCCAAGGTATTTTCTGAGCATACATCTAACTGTTGGTATATGGATTTCTCAGTATATGCTAGATCTTTTCTAAGCCCTTATCCTCCCATACATCTCATTGTGTCTGCTGCTTATCCCTTGTGTCGTCCATTACCTCAAACAGCTTCAGCTAGTATATTTTCTTTTAACTAATTTATTAAAAATGTTTCCCAGGAGGCTCCTCTAGCTCTGAGGAAGTTCTGAGAGGGGGATAAACCAAGTCAGGCCCTTAGTCAATCTCTCAGGAAGCCACCAGACAGGTGAAGATATACAACCACAATTCTTTGAGAATCGGGTCCATATTAACCCTCTGACAACAGTAAGGCACACCAAGAAAGTGGACCACTGTCCCCATGGCCACTGCTGGACTGGGGATTAGAGGACAGCAGTTGGGTAGGTTAAAATGTTCCAAGGCTCTCTTATGACATTTTGCAGTCAGTTTCTTAATTCAGTACTCCCTTGTGTTTTAAGCTTTTTCTTATATTTTAGGGTTATGAAAAAGTTAATTCTGATAGTTTTTGCCACTTACTGGTTGCTTCTATGATGGCGCTGATCTTTGGAGCTCCGTGCATCACCATTCCCAGTGACATCACTTGATTTTTTGTTTTTAAGAGGATTTTACATTATTCAGAGGAAAAATGCTTCTGCAGATAGATCTTTAAACAGCTGTATTGAATAGCTGTGCTTTTTTATTTCCGGAAGTGCATGTATTCTCTCCAAACATAGCATGTCTATCAACTGATGGCCATAAAGTATTTGAGGTCATAGTTGCAAATGGACACAGTTAAGTTATTCCTGATACTGAGTTGAAATGTTTTTTAAGTCTCTATCTTTAAAGACTGAGGCTCATCTGACTGTCTCCACTTTGCAGATTTCTTACACATTGAATCAGGAAAACATAATTGGGTGACTATTTTGCTCAGAATTGTTAAAACATTCTAGAAGTCTTCTTATATGGACAAAATTTCAGGATGTTATTGGAACACTATGAATGTTGGCCTCATTCCTAAGTTCCAAGATATGTCAGTACTAATTATAGTGTAGTCATTGAATCAGCTGCATCATTATCACCCAGGAGTAAGAAATGAAAACTTATGGGTCCTACCCCAGAGCTATTGGAGAAATGGACCAGGAATTTATGTTTCAATATGGTCTCCATGCTGTTAATATGCAGAGTAAAGTTTGAAAAGTATTATAAAATATAATATTGCTTGAAAGTTTCCATTATTTGACCCCTACTGCCTCTACAATCCCTCCAAACAGGTGATGATCCAGGCAGAAATGTTATCCTGACATTAAATATTTAATATAATTTCCATTTTTACACTTTTGTATATGTTATCAGTCAGAAAATATTGGAAAATTTTAGGAATGTGGGTTTCCATTCCTAAAAAGTTCCATTTAGAACTTAATGTAGATAAATTTCATTTAGCTCTCTCTATATGGGCATTCACTTTGTTTTTTTGGTTATTATCTGTTGTTGGTAATTGTTGGTATCCCATAATTCCAAAAGTAACTATATCAGTAAGATAATAATTGTTATTTTAAAAATATATCAGGCAATGTCTTTTAATTTTCTAATCTGTATTCTTCCTTGACAAAATCACCAAAGGAGTCACTACTAGCCATGATTTGGAACACCGAAGTTTATTATTATTTAAATAGTTTTTTTCTAAGTAATTCCAACATTATATGGCCAAGGTAGCGATCTCATGCAGTTCTCCATGACATTCCTTAAACCAGTGAAGATCACTAATGGGAAACAATAACAAAAACAATAATCTGTCGAGCAGAATTATACTGGCTCCTTATTATATTCAAATTATTATGTGCATTGTATCTACATTAAAATCAATTTGATTCAAACATGGACTGACATATTTTATTGTGTATTCCAACAGATGATTCTATCTTCATCTGTGCATCTTACATACCCTGAGAAAGACTTTTCCCCTTTTCACTTAGAGAATGAAGGACTTTTTGTGGGAGGGGCCAATAAAAGTATCTAAAAAGACAGATTGGATTCAGCACTAGTGATATTCTAACAGCACGAAGAATTGTCAAGGATGCTCAGCTGAAGCAGCAAAACTTGTATTTGTAAAGGTAACTTACCAGATCTCATAGAGTAGTTTATCTTCTTGGCTGTAAGGAAGCTGAGGACCTGAAGAGTCTTTGCCAGTCTTCCATAGAAGCCGTCCCCTGTCCTTGGATATTGGTGAGTGATCACGTAATAAAGCATGAAGTTAAAGCCAAGAGTATAGTTCCAACCAGATATCCATTTGGAAGGGGATGGCTCAAAGGAAATAGTTATTTCAGGAGAATAATTATAGGATGATTGAAGATAATATGACATGCTGAGGAGTCCTGGGACTTTTCTCTTTTCTAATTGACTATGGATGACCTGAGATGTTTAGCTTCTCCATGTACTGCTATATGATTGTTGTGATGGGGGAGGAGGCTGTGATGAGAGTACAAAACAGATTAGAGATGAGTGCAGAGAAACAAGGAAATGTAATTTCCTGTAGGAAGGAGCGTACCTGTATTAGCTATCTATGACTGTATAATAAATTACCACAAACCTAGCAGTTTAAAGCCATAAAAATTTATTATCTCTCAGTTTCTGAGTCAGGAATCCAGGCATGGGTGCCTCTGTCTCAAGTTTTCATACAAGACCACAATTAAGTTTCTGTCTGGGGCTTCAGTCTCATCTCAAGGCTTAAGTGGGGAGGATCCAATCTCACTCAAGTGGTTTTTGGGAAAATTCAATTTTTTGCAAGCCTTTGGACTCAGGGCCTCAGTTCTTTGTTGATTGTTGGTTAGAGGCTGCCCTCATTTCCTCACAACATGGGTCTTTCCACAGGGTAACTCACGTCATGGCAGATGACTTCCATTCAAATGAGAAAATTAGAGAGCAAGGGAGAATAAGCAAGACAGAAGCTAGAGACTTTTGTAATTTTTGAAATTGCATCCTATTACTTCCACTATATTTAATTCATTAGAAACTAGTCACTGGGTCCATACTCAAGGGGAGGGCATTACACAAGACATGGAAGTCAAGAAATAGAATCATTGGGGACCATCTTAGAGGTTGCTTACTACAACCTCCATAGTGTGAGATACTCCATCCATTTGCTCACCTTTCTGGGCTTCACTGGCAGTGAGTAGAACATCTGTACTAGATCTGCCTTAAGGGAGACAATTCTAGATCAGTACATAATGTCAGAACTTCTGACAAAAAAAAAAGAAGCTGTTATTGTGTAGTCAATGAAAGGGAAAACATCATCTGAAGATAGGGCTAGAATGCTCCCCTGGGCAGAAAACATCTTACAGGAGGAACTGAACTCTCTTAATCAGCATATCAACCATAGATTATTTCTTCCAAGAGTAGATTAACCCTAATACAGAAAGGGAGAATCTCCTCATGACTTTGTACCATCAAGTAGACCTCAACCCCTATATCTTTATTCCATAAGTCAGCCTTCACTCAGATCAGAAACCACTCCTCCTATCTCAACACAGAGTGACAACCCCCATATTGCAAGGAAACTTACTTTCCATAGTTATATCATGAAGTAATGCCTTCTGAAATCAGAATCCTCATTTCTATTCTAAGGAAATCCAGGTAACCACTACACTAAGGAGTTTTTAATTTGTCTTTAATAAAAGGTGGAATATGCCAGTTAAGAGTAATATTGTATCATGAATATATAAAAAGTACTGTAAGTTACAGGAAATTAACTATAAGAAAAATTTTAATTAAAAATTAGAAACAAATGTATAAATTAATTTCTGGCTAAGAATGATTTTAAGGTCTACAAAAGCAAATATAATCCTGGAAAGCAAACAAAACTAAGACAAGTGAGTTAAAAACCATAAATTATGCATTTTTGGATAAAAGTTATATAAATATATACTGGTAATTCATTTTAAAACAATTTAAAAATAAAATTAAAATTAATAATAAAAATAAAATTATGAAAACACTGGTAAATGATGGAAAATGCATAATGGGTTAAAATGAGTCAGAAGTAAATAGAAAAAAATCACAAAAGAATCTCAAATGATGAAAATCCTTTAAGTCTCATCAAAGTTTAGAAACTTGTCCTATGAAACAGAAAAGTTACCAATGACTAACAAACCAGCCAAAAGAAGTATCTGTTTTCTATAAATTAAATACGTTGACCAAACAGTACCTTTTAAATCATATTATTTTTCTTTTTCAGTAAATCGCATTGCTTGGAATGCAGCAGAATCTAGGTCATTGTGTCACACTTGGAGGCTGCATTTCTCTCATCCTTACTCTATGCTGTCCCTTTATGTACAAACAATGCACACATACACTCACACATATATACACACACACATATGCACATATACATGTGCACATACACGATCTCATGAAGGCTTCAAAAATCAAAAGCTCAAAAGAAAGACTCTACTTCTATCTATACTATTTAATCATCATGCCTCAGTAGGAACTGAGGAGGCAGGTTTAGTGGGCCTAAAGCTTATACAATTTGGAGACCTCTTTAAGGAAAAAATACAAAGTTACAAATACAAAATAAGGTATGAAAATGAATATCTACTTAGAATGATGTTATTGACTGAATATTTGTGTTCCCTTAAAAATTCATATGTCGAAATTCCAACCTGCAATGGGATGGCTTTAGGAGGTAAGGCCTTTGTGAGATTATTAGGTCTCGAAGGCATAACTCTCATGAATGGGATTAGTGACCTTATAAAAGAGACTCTAGAGACCTCACTTAACTCTTCTGCCATGTGAAGACACAGTGAGAAGACAGCCATCTATGAACCTGGAAGCAGGTCCTCACCAGATGCTAAATCTGCCAGCACTTTGATCTTAAACCTCCCAGACTTCAGAACTATGAGAAATAAGTGTTTGTTATTTAAGCCACACAGTCTGCGGTATTCTTGTTATAGCAGCGAAATAAAGACCAATTAGAAACCGACATTATAACACTTTACATTTCTTAAACCTGACAGACACTGTAAATATCATAAAATAATCTCTATAATCTTGTATCCTGCATTTGTTGGGTACCTACTCTTTTATCGCTTCTTTGTATGAAAAGAAATTCATAATATCATTTGTTTGAGCAAATTTATTTATTAGTTATTGATAATTGGGATATGTGAAAAATGCAAACTCATATATATGTACTTGCTATCTGCTACAGGTCCGTCCATGCACTATGAACCCAGGAATTCTAACGAACTCCTTTTCACCTAATTCCTATTAGAAGCAAAAGAAAATATGTGGCAGATTCATAATTAAATCTGCTGCATTATTAGTATAATACTTTCAGATAAGTCCTTCTAGGCATAAGTGAGAACCAAATTTTCCACTTATAATTCGACACATATGATGATTTGAAGATTTTTCCCACAGACTGTCATTTTACTTAATTCCTTTCAAACATTGTTTCTCCCCACTTATCCACATATTTCTCAAACTGAACACCTTTATGTCAGGATATCAGAGGAGTTGGCACAAATGGAAGTAGGAGTATTCCTGGAAGACATTTCTACATCAGGAAAATTAGCAATAAATTAACTACATGGAAACAATTACACACTATGTGAACATATCTTACTAAAACCTAAACTAAATATATTCAAAATTCCCTTTGCCCTTGGACAATCTCAAATATGCTTGAACTCACTCCAATGCTATCTGACAGAAGAGGTAGTATGATGGAAGGAAAGTAGTAGTGGAAAGAGACAATATTCTTAATTAATTGCTGTAAAAATATCTTATCTTTCAAATTTTACAAAAACATAAGGACATGTTTCTAAGGCCTCTTCTAAGGTCTTGGAAGGGGCCTGTGGAACTAACAGGCTCTGAAGCTTAAGAGTCCTTAGCTTCAGAGTAAATTCATCTGTGCACAACACTTGATATCTAAAGTCTAGAACTCATAAGGTCAGCAAGTGCTAACAGCCGAACTCTCATTTTGTTTTGGAAACCTAGCAGCCTTCCTTAGATAAGTTCAATCACTTCTCAAAAGAAAACTCTGTGGATTTGTCATGGAGAATCACATCATACAGCATTATGATTTTTACTTCAACTATCAAACACAGTTTAGAAAACTCAAGAGGAGAATGAAAATCTATTGTTATTTATCCATATTTTGCTTACCATGTCTTTTTATCCTTCTTGTTTCAAAGTTCCTTCTTTTAGCTTTTTTTTTTCTGTGTAAGGAACTTCCTTCAGACATTCTTTTAAAGTAGGTATGCTAGGGAACTATTGTCTTCATTTTCTTTTATCTTGAGAATGTTTTCATTTCTCCTTATTCCTGAAATTTTTTTTTCAGGATATAGGATTCTGGCTTCACATTTTCTTCCTTTCAGCAATTGAAAAATGGTGGGTACTTTCTTCTGTCCTCCATGGTTTCTGATGAAAAAATCTACTGCCATTAAATTGGTTTTCCCTTATAGGTAACATAACATTTTTTTGTCACTACTTTCAAGATTTTTTTCGTTGTCTAGTTTGTAGATATTTGACTATGATGTGTCTTGGTGTGGATTACTTTGGGTTTATCTCACATAGCATTATCTCAGCTTCTTGTATATGTAGGTATATATCTTCATAAAATTGGGAACTTTCGGGCATTATTTTTGAAATACCTTTAAGCTCTACCCTGTTTCTCTTTTCCTATAAGATTCCCAAAACATGAATGTTATATTTTCTATTAGAATTCAACAGGTACTTGAGATTGTTTTTCAATTTTGTTTTCTCTGTTGTTCAGATTGGGTAAGTTTTATAATTTTTGTTTTCAATTTCAGTAATTCTTTACTCTGTACTTCTCCATTTTACTGATAAATCCCTCTATTGGGTTTTATTAATTTGGTTATTGTATTTTTAAACTCTAAATTATCTTCTTGTTTGGTGAGATTCTATTTCATTGATGATATTTTATTTTTTTACTTGTTTTAGTGTGTTCTAAATTTTTCATGGAAACATTTTTTAAAAGTAATTAATTACTTATTTTTTATAGTGATATTGATTATTGAAATCCCATAAGTTTCAGATGTACAATTTAACAGTAAGGCAAATAAATAAATAAATATATATATGTATGTATGTGTATATATATGTGTGTGTGTGTATATACATATATATATATATATTGCATAATGTTCAACGCGTACTTAGATTTCTTTCTGTCATCACATATTTGACCACTTTTAACCCATCTACTTCACTCCTCCCCCCACACCCTCTGGTAACCACTAGTCTATTGTCTATGTCAATGAGTCTCCATTTGTCCTGTTCGTTTCTTGCTTTTAGGTTTATCTCCCACATATAAGTGATATCATGTGGTTTTAAACTTTTTCTATCTGGATTATTTTCCTTGGCAGGATTATCTCAAGGTCAATCCATGTTGTCACAAATGGCAATGTTTCATCTCTTCTTATGGCTGAGTAATATTCCATTGTATATATGTACAACAACTTCTTTAGACAATCATTTATCATAGGACACTTTGGTTGCTTCCATATCTTGGCCACCGTGAATAATGCTGCATTGAACATCAGTGTACAGATATCTTTTCAGATATGAATTTTCAAGTCTTCGGGGTAATACCCAGTAGAGAGATTGCTGGATCATACGGTAGATCAATTCTTAGTTTTTTGAGGAACCTCCATACTGTTTTACATATTGGCTGTACCAATTTGCAGTCCCACCAGCAGTGTATGAGGGTTCCTTTCTTTCCACATCCTCTCCAACATTTGTTATTACATGTCGATTATAGGTATTCTAACAGGTGTGAGGTGGTATCTCATTGTGGTTTTGATTTGCATTTCCGTAATAGCTAGTGATGTTGAGCATCTTTTCAAATATTTGTTGGCCATTTGTATGTCCTCTATGGAGAAGTGTCTGTTCAGGTCCTCTGCCTATTTTCGATTGGATCATTTGTTTTTTTCTTGTTATTGAGTTGTATGAGTTCTTTCTATATTTTGCATATGAGGCCCTTATCGGAGGGGTAGCTTGCAAATATATTTACCCATCGAGATATTTGTCTCCTTACCATGTTGATGATTTCTTTTGCTGAGCAGAAGCTTTTTAGTTTGATGTAGTCCATTCAATTATTTTTGCTTTTACTTCCCTTAATTTGAGGTCAAATTCATAAAAACCTCTTAAAGTCCAAGGTCCTTGAGTTTAGTTGCTAACTCAACTTGAGTTTAGTTTTCTTCTATGCCTTTTATTGTTTCAGGTCTTATATTCAGGACCTTAATCCATATTGACTTAGTTTTGGTGTTTGGTGATAGATGACAGTCTAGTTTCATTCTTTTGCAGGTGGTTTTCCAGTTTTCCCAGGACCATTTATTGAAGAGGCTTTCCATCTCCACCATATATTTTTGGTTCTTTGGTCGTGACAATTATTTTCCCAGATAAATATGGGTTTACTTCTGGACTCTCGATTCTGTTTCACTGGTCTGTGTGTCTGTCTTGCTGCCAGTACCATGCCATTTTGATTACTGTTGCTTTGTAGTAAAATTTGAAGTCGGGCAGAGTGATGCCCTCCAGCCTGATTCTTTTTTTTGCAAGATGCCTTTGGCATTTTGGGGTCTTTCATGCTTCCATACAAATCTTATGTTTTTTTGTTCTATTTCTTTAAAGAAGGCCAATGGGATTTTGATGGGGATTGCATTAAATCTGTATAATGCTTTAGGTAATAAAGCATTTTAACTATGTTGATCCTTCCAATCTAAGGCGACTAGCAGAGGAGTGCACGCCTTACTAAAAACAGGGCATTATAAGCTTAAACAATAATAAGAGATTTGCTACAGCAAGATAGTAATGAACGTTCAGCATACATGGGGACAAAATAAGACAACAATGACTGAAAAAGGGAAGAATTCAAAGATCCAAATTGACAAAGGAAAATGTTGATAATGCACATGCAGAAGAAAATGGACAGGTATATATAACTATTCTCTACATGTTTGCAATGGTAACCACACACCAAAGATTGAAAACTGAAGTATATAACATAACACAAATAGGACTGAGGGAAAGCCCATAAAACCCAACCTAAGTACAAACACACACACACACACGCACGCACACACACACATTACAGTTTGACTACTTCATTTCATGTTTAGATGCTTTTTATATCTTTCTCTTGTCTGATTGCACTTGCTAGGACCTCCAATATTATATTGAATAACACTGGTGATAGTGGACAGCCTTGCGTTGTTACTTATCTTAGAGGGAAGGTTTCTAGTTTTTCACCATTGAGTATAATGATGGCTGAGGGTTTGTCATAGATAGCCTTTATTATGTTAAGGTACTTCCCTTCTATACCAATTTTGTTGAGTGTAACACTGAGACACCAGAAAACAAAACATAAAATGCTTATAGGAAAACCTAATATTTAAAAATCACCCTAAATGTAAATGGACTGAACTCACCAGATTCTTAAATTTTACTTTCTTTATGTGCATATAGTGAACCATTACTGTGCCTCTGGGATAAAGTCCACTTGATTGTGGTGTATAATATTTTTAATATATTACAGAGTTGCAGACTGGATCAAAGACAAAATCCAACAATATGCTGCCTCAAGTAGACGAATCTCAGTTCCAAAGACAAATATAGACTCCATGGGAAAGGATGGAAAATGATATTTCAAGCAAATGACACTGAGAGATAAGCAGAATTAATAGTACTAATATCAGACGGAATAGATTTCAAAATAAAAAAAGTAAAGAAAGATTCTGAGGGACATTTCATAATGGTAAAGGGAATCATGCACCAAGAAGACATAACACTGATTAATATCTATGTTCCCAATCAAGGAACCCTAAAATATATAGAGCAATTACTAACAGAACTAAAGAGAGAAACAGACCAAAACACTATCGTAGTAGGTGACCAAAATACCCCACTGTCGGATATGGTCAGATCATCCAAACAGAAAATCAAAAAGGAAATAACATCCTTGAATGACACATTACAACAACTGGACATAATTCACATTTATAGCACCTTCCATTTCAAAACGGCTGCTTATACATTCTTCTCTAGTGCACCAATTTCCCCTCTTTCATCCCTGATTTTGTTTATATGTGTCTTTTTTCTTTTTTCTTTAGTGAGTCAAGCAAGGGGTTTGTCAATTTTATTAACTTTTTCCAAGAACCAGCTTTTCGTTGCACTTATTTTTCCTTTTTTTTTTTTTTTGCTTTTGTTTTCAATTTCATTTATTTCTGCTCTAATTTTTATTATTTCTTTCCTTCTGCTGGCTTTAGGCTTCATCATTTCATCTTCTTCTAGTTTTTTAAGATGAATCGTTAGGTTTTTTTATGCTGGCTCATTCTTGTTTTTGGAGATAGGCCTGTAATGATATGAACTTTCATCTTATGACCGGTTTTGTCATATTCCAAAAGATTTGATATGTTGTAGTATCATTATCATCCATTTCTTGTATCTCTTGATCTCTTTTTATTTCTTCTCTGACCCAGTTATTCTTCATTAGCATGTTGTTTATTCTCCATGTATTTGTGGTTCTTCCTGTTTTTTTTTTTTTCTTTTTGCATTTGATCTCTAGTTTTAAAGCATTATAATCAGTTAACATGGTTGGTATGATTTCAACCCCCTTTATTTGTTGAGGCTATCTCTGTGTCCCAGTATGTGGCTGATCCTTGAGAATGTTTTATGTGCACTAGAGAAGAATGTATAAGCAGCTGTTTTGAAATGGAAAGTGCTATAAATGTGAATTATGTCCAGTTATTGTAATGTGTCCTTTAAGGATGTTATTTCCTTATTGATTTTCTGTTTGGATGATCTGATCGTATCCAACAGTGGGGTATTTAGGTTCCCTACTACGATATTGTTTTGGTCTGTTTCTCCCTTTAGTTCTGCTAGTAATTGTTCTATATATTTCAGGGTTCCTGATTGGGAGCATAGATATTAATAAGTGTTATGTCTTCTTGGTGCATGATTCTCTTTGTGATTATGAAGCATCCTTCAGTATCTTTCTTTACTTTTTTTATTTTGAAGTCTATTTTGTTTGATATTAGAACAACTACTTCCACTTTTCACTGAATGCCATTTGCTTGAAATATCATTTTCCACCCTTTCACTTTCAGTCTATATTTGTCTTTGGAGATGAGATGTGTCTCCTGGAGGCAGCATATGGTTGGGTTTGTTTTTTGATCCATTCTGCAACTCTGTCCCTTTTTATTGGTGAGTTCAGTCCATTTACATTTAGGATGATTATTGAAATCTGAGGTCTTCTTATAGCCATTTTATGTTTTCCTTTCTGGTAGCTCGGTGTTTCCATTGCTTCCTTGTCCTTGTGTTTCTGTTTTCTTTATTTTTAGTTGGCTTTTGCAGGTTTTTCTTCTGGTCATTCCTGTTTTATGTTATACACTTCAGTTCTGAATCTTTTGGGTGTGCTTACCATTATGAATATGTAAAGGATAGTTATATCCTTTTTCTTCTGCACATGCCTTATTTCCATTCCCCTTTACAAATTTCGATCTTTGAATCCTCCCCATTTTCCATCATTGTTATCTCTATTTATCCCTATGTATGCTGAACGTTCATTACTATCTTGTTATAACAATTCACTTCTTATTATTTAAGCTTATAATGCCCTGTTCTTAGTAAGGGTTCCACTCCTTTGCTTCTATTTTCCTGATTGTCACCTTACTCCTAATTATGTTTTTTTTTTTTGTCTTTTGTTTTAGGTGAGCTGACCCTTTCAGTATTTCCTGTAGTGCAGGCCTCATAGTGCAAAATTTCCTCAATTTTTGTATGTCTGGAAAGGTCTTAATTTCTCTTTCATATCTAAAGGAGAGGTTTGCAGGACACATTATTCTAGGCTGGCAGTTCCTTTCACTTAATAGTTTAAATATTTGATTCCATTCCTTTCTGGCTTGTAAGGTCTGCTCTGAGGAGTCCGATGATAATCTAA
>NW_006437767.1:146022-161840 GCF_000325575.1 Pteropus alecto
TGCCCTGAGAATTCTGTCTTTGTCATTGATTTTTGATAATTTTAATACAATGTGTCTTGGTGAAGGCCTTTTTGTGCTGAGATAATTGGATGTTCTTTTGACTTCTCGAATTCCAAGCTCCAGTTCATCAGATTTGGAAAATTCTCGTCAACTATTTGTCTGAAAATGCTTTCTATTCGCTGCTCGTTTTCCTAGCCTTCGATAATGCCCATTATTCTTATGTTTCCTCTCCTGGTGGTATCAGCTAGTTCTTGAATTTCTCTTTCATTATTTTTCATTCTTCGATTTCTCTCTTCTTCCTTCTGATTTATTTCTAGATTTCTGTCTTCGAGATCACTGATCCTTTCCTCCATTTGGTCAACTCTATTTCCCAAGCTTGCTATTTCATTTTTCATCTCTTTCAGTGTGTTCTTTATCTCCAGATGTTCTATTTGGTTCTTTTTGACAGTTTCGATCTCTTTGCTCTGCTCATCTAGCTGTTTTTTTTTTTCAGTTACTGAGTTTTTTCAAAAGTATCATTCTGAATTCTCTGTCATTTAAATTGCATATTTTTATGTCTGTGAACTTATTTTATGGAGACTTTTCTCTTTCTTTCTGCTTTGTCATCTTGATTGTTCATGGTGTTTAATGAACTATTTCTCTTCCTGAGCATTAATGGAAATGCATTCTGCTATTTTTGCAGAAAGATTTCTTATATAAAGGTCTCTCTTTAGCCTGCTGCAAAGAAGGCGCTTTTCTTTTTGTTTCCAGTAGGTGGCGTCTAAGCCTCTTGGATCCCTGCTTTACATAAAGCCATAAAAATGCTTTTTCATTTTCTGATAGATATTTAATCATGCTCCCTACTCAGTTTCAGTGCCTGTCAGTGTCAGTGACAGCTTCTGTAGTGTTTGCTTAGATTACCCTGGGGATCTGCGGTGTTTGCTCTCGGAGGGTATGGGTGGTGGGGCCCTCTGGGTTGGGGTTTGGGGACTGTGGCTCAGCCTCAGTTTTGCAACCCCAGTCGGTAAAAAATCAAATGTTGATTTTCTGCCATCCCGCTTCTCTGCTTTCTGCCCTGATGACTGGGCCCTGCCGCCTGCTGCGGGGAGCTCTTTTTTACCTATAGCATTATAACAGATTTAATTCAATCCCCATGAAAATACCATCGGCATTTTTAAAAAAGAAGAACAAAACGTCATCAGATTTGTATGGAAGCCCAAAGACTCCAAATTGCCAAAGTCATTCTGAGAAAAATACCTATGGCAGCTGCGAGAGGCAGCTTATTTATCGCAGTCCACCTGCTGACATCCAGGGGTCTGACCTTTGGTAGCTCTTATATGAAAATCTCACGCTCAGACGTGTTGGTGTGCAGTTTGGGTGTCGAGGTTGGGGGCACACTCTGACCTAATTAAAATTTTACTTTAAAAGTGACAATAATCAAAACGGCATGGTATTGGCAGAAAAAGACACACAGACCAGTGTAACAGAATCTAGAGTCCAGAAATAATCCCCCACATTTATATAGGGAAATAATTTTCGACGAAAAAGCCAAAAACATACAGTGGCGCCATGTTTCCAAAGTCTCACTGTCCAGATTTGAGCAATTCCCAAGGAGCGTTGATTCTGCCTTTTAATTGGCTCAGAATTCCATTCCCTTCTCATAACCTTTACTGTCACCAGTCTATCTCAGGCCACCATTATCATTAGCTTAGATGAGGGCAATAGCCTCAAATCAGGTCTTCCACCCAACACTCTCTCATCCTCAATAGTCAATCCTCTACACTGCAGCCAAATTGCTAATCAGGCCAGTCTGCTGTTGGAAAATATTCAGTGATGCCCCATTCAGTGCATTTGAAATAATGTTCAATCAGCCTTATATATCATAGAATTAATAATCAGAGAAGCCTTTGCTTCCTACTTAAGATTCAGGAAAATGTCATAAATTACCATGATTTAAAAGCAGAAGGAAGGAAGAATTTTAAATCATTGATCAAACATCCTGAACATAAACTTGGCATTCATACTAAGTTGAATATACTGCTCATTAAAAAAAAAAAAAATTCTATGTGATGTCAGAAACATGGTGGAGTGAGAGACATCTCCAGATCTCCTAACGGGGATTTTATGAATTTGACCTCAAATTAAGGGAAGTAAAAGCAAAATTAAACGAATGGGACTATATGAAACTAAATAGCTTCTGCATAGTAAAAGAAAATTGTCCACAAAGTAAAGAGAGAACAATCTGAATGGAAAAATATATTTGAAAGCAACACCTCTGATAAGGGCCTAAAATCCAAAATATACAAAGTACTCATGCAACTCAATAACAACAACAAAAAAAACAAACGATCCAATCAATTAATGGGCAAAGGACCTGAATGGACACTTTTCCCTAGAGGATATACAAATGGCCAACAAATATATGAAAAGATGCTCAACATCCCTAGCTAATAGGGAAATGCAAATTAAAACCACAATGAGATACCATCTCACATCTGTTAGAATGGCTTTAATCAACAGGACAAGGAATAACAACTCTTAGAGAGGATGCGGAGAAAACGATCCTGCATACACTGCTGATGGAACTGCAAATTGGTATAGGCACTATGGAAAACAGTATTCTCTCCAGCCGGAGCTCCCTGCAAGAAGAAGGGGAGGGAAGAAGGTGCAGCAGTTTCCCTGAACAGCCTTGACTGGGAGAACTGTGAGCTCCACCCGGCCGGCGGCAGTGCTCATGAATCAGGGCAGAAAGCAGAGAAGAGGTGACGGCAGAGAAGAGGAGATGGCAGAGAAGCAACAATTGATCACTACTAGCTGCTGTTGCAAAAGTCAAGGTTGAACCGCAACCCCATTAAACAACCAAAAGGGTCCCTCTCTATATATCCTATGAGACTGAACACCACGGAGCCCCAAGGGAATCTGAATAGATGCTACCGAAATTGTTGCTAATACTGACAAGGACTGAGACTGAGGGTAAGATCCATCAATCCCTCTACTGGGTATTTAGCCCAAAGTCTTGAAAACCCACATCCAAAAAGTTATCTGCACACCGATGTTCTTAGCAACATTATTCACAGTGGCCAGGACATGGAAGCAACCGATGTGTCCTACAATAGATGATTGGCTAAAGAATCTGTAATACATACATACAATGGAATATTACTCAGCGCCCCAAGGGAATCTGAATAGATGCTACCGAAATTGTTGCTAATACTGACAAGGACTGAGACTGAGGGTAGTGAGTGTGACTGAAATCTACAAGAAAAAAAACAGGCATTATTAAGACTTTGTATAAAGCAGGGATCCAAGAGGCTTAGATGCCACCTACTGGAAACCAATAGAAAAAAATGCCTTCTTGCAACAAGATAAAGACAGACTTTAATATAATAAATCTTTCTGGGAAAAAAGCAGAATAGATTAGTGGTTATCTGAGGGCAGGGAGAAGTGGAAAGTAGATGGGCTAAATGGGGTCAAATATGTGGTGAGAGAAGGAAATCTAACTATGGGAGATGAACACACAATGCAAATATATACATGCATTACTGTTAAAATGTTCAACTGAAACTTACTGGATTTCATTAAACAATATCGTCATTAAGAAAATAAATTTAAAAAAATGAAAAAAAAAAACCTAGTAAACTAACGATTGAACTTTTATTGCAGGACTGTTTGTAGAGGAGGAAATAATTTGAACATAAAGAGTATATTCAGCCAGAAGATGAGATTGCAGTAAAAACACTACAAGAAACATCATTCAGCCTTTATAAAGAAAGCTTTAGAGGTATAAGTTGAGGAAATGTTATTGTTAATCAGGAAAAAAACAAAATGGAAATTGTGTATAGAATGATCCAATTTTTGTAAATGAAACAAAGCAGATATCTATGTGTTCCATCTCGACACATCTATGAAGATACATCCAGTAACTCTACTCACAGATGTTGATCCTAGAGATCCATGCACATTTTCTCAGGAGACAGGAACAAAAATACTAATAAGAGCATTATGTGTTCTGGAAAAATGAAAACTGCAAAAGTCCAGATCAGCAATAGGAAAGATAAATTGCAAATATTAAAAGAAATCATGTACAAAATTAAAATGAGCCAGAGCTACATTTACCAACTTAGATAAACATCAGGTGAAAAATGTAAAAGGGATTAAGAGGTACAAATTGCAGTTATAAAAACTGTCACAGGGCTGTACAGTACAAGGAATATAGTCAATAATATTGTAATAACTATGTATGTGTCAGACTTGTTGAGGTAATCACTTCATAAGGTATATAAATGTTTAATCACTATGTTGTACACATGAAACTAATATAATATTGTATGTCATCTGTAATTGGAAAATAAATTAATTTTAAACATGCACATAAAAATAAATCCACTCCAAAAATCTCCTATGTAATTTATATGGACATGAAATGGTACCTTGTCCTCAGTCAGCTGGTTGGTGGGCAGAAGGCATTGCAGCAACAAGCATACACTGCCCCAGATTGGATTATAGCTAGACTCCCCCAACAGAAGGCCTTGGTAGACTCTAAATACTAAGAAAATTTGAGTTAGTGACTGTTGGGAAGAAAATTAGTTTGTTGCATTACATTTCCATAAAATCCCATCAGAATAGAGAAGCTATTTAAACGAATATAGGTAGCATTGCAGTTTTCTAGGCACACAGATTCACAAACAGCTAACACAAAACAAATATCAAACAAAAAAAAAAAAGAGGAAATTGCTTTAACCCAGGGTCACTAGTATGTGCTGTTGGATTTCCAGAGAGCCTCACCACAAACCTGGCAGACAAGGCTGGAGAAATTAGCCTTTTCTATTTGTTCAGAGAACAAATCACAGAACACAAATGTTAGGTAAATTCATCAAGGTCAAAGAGTTTGTAAGTGACATGGGCTGGGCCAAAACACATGTTCCCAGGTCCGAATTCAATGTTCATTCTTCCATACCAAGCATCCCTTTTCTACACATGTACAGAGGACTGGGCCTTGTTGGGTACAATTCAGCTGGCAATTCTGTTTTTCAAACAGGACACACTGCCCCACCCCAGAATTTATTCACTGGGCATAGCCATATTCTACTCCACAAACTCTACCAAGGGCTGGGAGACATCAAGGGGCTAGATAGGGCTCCTTCCCTCAGTGGGATTAGTTTGAGTTTCTGACAAGCAAGTATTTAATCTTTTCCAGCCAAACTGGTAAAAAGTATTTATTTGCTTTTAAAAACTTTGGGTAAAAACACCTGCAAAATCTTTTCCATCATGTATTCCTTCAACATGCATTTATTAAACACCATTCCCACACATTTCTGAAACACCTTGAGTGGGAAAGGCTGTGCTTCCTGTGTAATAAGCACTTTTCACTTATCTCATTTAATTATCATATCCTTATGAGGCCGGGACTTTAACCCCACTTCATAGATGAAGAAATGGAGACTCAGAGAGGTGAAGCGGCTCATTCTCTCTTGCTCTTTATTCTAATTGCTTCTTAAGTGGCCTGCCAGACAATAGTCAGCTCTTCTATAAAGCTCTACAAATGAAAGTCAGATCCAGTCAGTGCTCTATTTAATAATTTTATGTATATCTAACATTTTAAAGGCTCTGCACCTCTTGCACTGTTTGCTTTTGCAATCCCATCTTCTCTTATTGCCCAGCACTTCAGCCACAGCCATCTTCTCTGGGCCCTAAATGGGTCCACAAATTAATTAGTATACACATAAATTCCTTCTGAAAACAGGGCGAGAGAAGGAATGCGCTGTGTAAGGAGAGCTGGGACTACCTGATTCCTTCCGAGAATACACACACACACACACACACACACACACACACACACACACACACACACACACACACACACACACAGAGTGCATTCCGTGGGAATGGAGAAGAGACACACTCTGTCCCAAGACCCGCTAGCCAATCTTATACTAGAATGAAAAATACAGGAATCCTATGCATTTCTCCTCTGCATACCCCGTCCTTGCCAATCCCTAGACATCATTTCTGCTCCAGTCCCACTCCTGCAGTGGCCTGCCCCTTTTGCTATCAGACAACGGAAGTGTTGATGGACGGACCACCCATTTCCTTTTTGGAATTAGGCGAGTGCGTGGCAGGGGAGGCGGAGCCAATTCTGCACAGCATTCTCGCGCGCTTGCAGCTGGCGAATGTAGGCGGAGACTGCTCACGCAAGTCGGCTTGCGTTGGAGTGAGTGCTGTCTCTGAGAACGTCTGGCTTGTTGCTACAAAGACTCCGTTGACGTTGGTAGCTTCAGCGGCGTTCCCTTCAGGTAGAGTTAGTTGCTTTCTGCAGAGGTTACAGGCATCCTTCCCTAGGATTGCTGTAGCCTCAACGCCCCTAGCAAGAGACATGCCACGGGGACGAAAGAGTAGGCGCCGCCGTAACGCTAGGGCCGCGGAAGAGAACCGCAACAATCGTAAGATCCAGGCCTCAGAAGCCTCCGAGACCCCAGTGGCCGCTTCTGTTGTCCCGAGCACCCCCGAGGACGACCTGAGCGGCCCGGAGGAAGACCCGAGCACTCCGAAGGAGGCCTCCACCACCCCTGATGAATCCTCCAGTGCTGCTCAAGCACAAAAGCCCTCGATAGCCCGGAGCAATTTTCAAGGCACGAAGAAAAGTCTCCTGATGTCCATATTAGCCCTCATCTTTATCATGGGCAACAGCGCCAAGGAGGCCCTGGTCTGGAAAGTGCTGGGGAAGTTGGGGATGCAGCCTGGCCGGCAGCACAGCATTTTTGGGGATCCAAAGAAGGTCGTCACAGAAGAGTTCGTGCGCAGAGGGTACCTGATGTATAAGCCGGTGCCCCGTAGCAGTCCCGTAGAGTACGAGTTCTTCTGGGGACCTCGAGCACACGTGGAATCGAGCAAGCTGAAAGTCATGCATTTTGTGGCAAGGGTGCGTAACCGATGCTCCAAGGACTGGCAATGTAATTACGATTGGGATTCGGATGATGATGCGGAAGTTGAGGCTATTCTCAATTCAGGTGGTAGGGGTTACTCTGCCCCTTAGGGAAATCCCGCGCAGACCCTTTGGGGAGGGAGTGGGCTGGAAAGAACTTAACAGGTTTCCCAAGGAGTATATCACCTAGGTTCTGAGTTGAATATTTGGGGGAAGGGGGCGCACTGTATTTGGTATTTGTGATCAGTGCTAATAGTTTAACTGCAAAATAGAGCATCTGCTTTGGATATTGTAAAATTTATTCATTTTAATACAGTGTTGATTAAAGTCACAGTATGTTTAAAAATATCATTGAAGAAGATATATTTTCTGTCATTGAGATTTAGCGTAATAGTTTTGCTAACGTTAAAATAATGAAGTCTTTCCATCATATTCTGTGATCTGGTACATGTTTTATACCATTGAAATAGGCTGTTCTTTGAAACTTTGAAATAACCAGTAAAATGTGAAAGAAAGATGGGATTCATTTATGTCTGACCTTTCTGAAAACCTTTGAGTCTGCTGTTGTATAAAGAAGACTGACAACTACTATGATTTTTCTTAGTTACTGCAGAATACAGAAAAAAATAAAAGCATAATGACAAGGACACCTTGTTCATTTATTGGCCACTGGTTATGTGTGAAACACCACTCTAGGTTCTGAGGATACTCCTTAGCACATAGCCCTCAGTTCTAAAGAATATTCTAGATTACATGGGAGAGACATGTAAACTAGTAGCATGGTAAATGCTGTAATAGGGACTGAGCATGGGGTGCCATGAAAATGTAAAAAAGCTAATATGTCCTGTCTTGGGTGTGGGACAGGAGATGCTTAAATAAGTTTGGGGAGATTTGAAAGAGGCATCAGCATACTATGAAAATATTGTATATTCGGTACTTTTGGGGGGAGGGGACATTGGCAAGGGGAAAGGAACATCATAGGGTGCTTTGGAAATAGAAAATACTCCTAAGCCAGCTTGACAGGAGGGCAGAGGAAAGAGGAGTGATTGCAAGAAAAAGGACATTATGAAGCACTACAGAAATTAAAAAGGTGTGACTGTCAGAAAATTCTTGGTGAGATAACAACATGAGGTCTGGAAATAACATTGGAGATGGGGAAGAGTAAATATGGAAGCACTAAAGGCAGCATGGATATTAAAGAAAAAGCACATTTTTCACTGAACTAGTAAAGTTATATCAAGGGGAAAGTGGAAAAAAATAAATGAGATGGGGAAGAGGTGAGCAGGGGTTAGAACCTCAGAGGGTGGGAGTTATGGATGATTTTAATGAGAACAAAAAATAATAATGAAGATAATCCTAGAATAATTAAAAGAAAGGGCTTCAGGAAAGCAGAGCTTCTTGAATGAGCCAGAGAGAAGGTTCCACCTGGGGCATCTCTGAAAGGTAACCTAGCATTTCTCAGGAACTATGGTTTTGTTAAGATGTACAAATTGTTTTAAAAGTGTGGTATGAGGTGGGGTGTGTGTGTGTGTGTGTGTGTGTGTGTGTGTCCGTCCCGGGGGTGGGGGTGGGGGGCGCATAATTAGCACTTTGACTCTCCTTCAGCCAGTGTGGTAAGTCCAGAAGGCCACCTGGCATAGTAGCCCATGGTGTTATTAAGTCATGGTATCAGGTTTCTTACCACCTCCAGGAGCTTTCACACTTTCTTACTTCATTGTACCAAGGAGTTCAATGCCCTTGCCATCCATTCTATCATCAGGGCCTTCATAATCCTCTACCTAACTCTACAGCAAATGTGGAGATGTGAGAATCATCCCTTATATTCTTAGTGAAGAACATGCATAAGGAGTTCTGGCCACTCTCAAAGCCTACCACATTTACTCCTGGAGTTAAACACTGTATAAACTAAGTCCACTAATAGGGAGCATCAAGGAAGGGTGCCTCACCTAGCTTTGTGGGGCTTAGAGGGAGCAGCTATCACACATAAAATAGTGGCCAGGATACCTTCTTTCTTCGACATCAGTCAGTCTTATCCTGCTTCCAGCTCTGTGTGAGGTACAGTCTCTGGGGCCTGAGTAGGCTAGCAAATTACTTTCTGGCAAAGGCTCAGGGACCCATAGATGTAAGCATGCAGGCAATGGAGGCTTCAAACAATAGTAGGAACTATGACACCTCAACAGCTTCAAATTCATTCAGCAAACAAAATAGTAAAAGCCTTCTATGATTCAGATAGTGTAATAGAGACTGGGACTGCAGGAATTTAAAAGACATGTTTCTGGCACCTCCAGAGGTAGACAAGGTGTGACTCTGAGGTTCAGATTACTAAATGACTTTCCTGTCTATAGCCACAGGAGTGGCAAGTGGCAGAATCAAGACAAGCCCCCAAGTCTGTTCCTGCAAATCCAGAATGATTTCCTATATGCTACTCTGCTGTCTGTCTCTGCCTGCCAATTAATTCACAAAGTCTCTATCTTCAAAAGAAACTGGTGAAGTCAGTTGGACAGGTTTCAAGAACCCTGGCTGCAGCTTCAAAATCTTTTTGGGACAAGGCTGACTTTAAGTTCTCCCCCTTTTACAGAAAGGGGCTCATAGAAGTCAGGCAGCTCCAGGTCAGTCAGCTAGTGTAAAACTCCTGCAGAACAAAGATTTATTGAGCATCTCCCCTGTAACAGGGGCTTGCCACATACTATCTTTGCCAGATCAGTAAGATTACCGCCCCCCCCCCACACACACTTCATAGGAAGCACCAGCTAGCTCAGGGGGAGAAATAATACCCTTCCAAAACTCTGAATCCATGTTTTCTCAGGCTCTGATAGGGAATAATCATCCAATGATCTAAAATGGTTATTTGCAAGTGATGGTCAAGAAGCTTAATTCAGTCAGAGAACCAGTAGTACCCAGTATAAAGGGAGAAAGAGTGAGAGTATACTACAAGCTGCACTGTAAAACAGATGACTGCTGGAATCCTAAAGGCCTCAGTCAGGAGGCTCCACAGGGATGCACAAAGGGTTGGGTGACTGGCCTCAGCTCAGTAAGGAAAAAAAAGTCAATGACCTGTACTCATTCCTTCCACCCGTTAGCTGGAGCTTTAGTGTGTCTCCCATCCCTCTCCACTCCTCAACACACTACATTGGTACTGCAAAGAGTTAATCTTCACTGGATTAGGTAAACACTGAACAAAGGCTCTATTTCCAGTGGCTGTGAAATGGATGACAAGGCTAAAGAAGACACAGGAAAAGGGGCTTCAGGAAAGTGGTGAGGAAAAGAGAATATTCATTGTTTCATTTCTATAAATTTTTTGAGCTCTGAGCAGTATCCAGATGGGAAATAGGCTGTGAGATTCTTGTCGTGTAAATCAGCAACCTAAGCTCGCCCCACCCCAGCAAAGTTTCCACAAAGTGAGAGGAAAAGCTGTAGTTTTAGTTGCCAGGATGCCTCTGAAGTGGATTGAGTTTCTGGGTCCTAGAACCCTCCAGTTGTTTAGGAAACTCAGGGCTGGAGAGCCCAAAAGTCGCCAATGCATAGCAAGAGTGGCAGCTGCCATTTCCTGCACACCTAAATTGTGCCAGATACTTTTATGGCTATTTTCATGCATTGTCTCTAACCTCTGCAACCATCCAGCAAGGTAGGCAACACCAGGCCAAGTTTACAGAGGAGGAAACTCAGGGTTGAATATCAGAAGCAGGTTGCTAGAGTCACTTGATTGGTCAGTGACAGCCTTAAACTTGAATTCAGGGCTGGCCAAGTCTAAGCCCATACTGTTTTCTAACATAGCAGACTGCATCACCAGAACGCCTGGGGCTCCACCCAGCCTTGGGGGAATCTTCTGTCTTCAAACCCACCACAACTTAGGGTGAAAGTGAGAAGGAGCATGCTGGGGTGGGATGATGAGGCATGGGAAAATAAAGTTAATAAACTATTTGAAGATTAGTTGTAAATGTCCCTTCTTTCTGACTTGTGGCCACCGCAATCACAAGGCATCCTTGAGGGGATGCTATATATGAAATGAGTATTTCTTTCCAAGACAAGTGTGTCTTCCCTATCACATTACATTGCTCAGAAAGTTTGCCACCCTGAGCACTCCAACCTAGGTCCTGGCTATCACACAGTGGATCAATCAAACAGCAAACTTTCTGGGCCTGCAACTTTGTTTGTTGGTGTCATTTCCAAGTTAGAAGGCACAATGGTCCAGCAGAACTCTTACCTTGAGCAGAGTGGAGTGCTTGAGGTAAGACACAAGCAGCAAGCAGCAGGTATCAAAATGACAGGCTGAGGGGTATCCTCTTTGGGCCCAGTGTTACGGCCAGTACCTTAGCAGTCAGGGGAAGAGCAGACTGTGGCCATGGTGAAAGGCAGATATGGATTCTGCCTGGGCTCATATACACTCTTGTGAGGTGGGAAGCAAAGAATTCCAACTTTCTGAAGGAAATGATTTTGGTGTTGTGTTGGTGATAGAGAAAGGTGATTGATATGAAGATGTACTGAGACCTGCGTACAGGTTACTCTAGAGCTTGCAAGCCATGAAACGGTTAGACATTAAAGAGCTAATTGAATTTCTTTGAAAATCTGTGTAAGGACACTTGCATAGAGGAAGATCTCAGCTCAGCCATAGTTATAAAGAAGACACTCTAAAGCCATCCAGGGCTTGGTAAACAGGTTTTGGGAAAGAAAGTAGACTCCGAGCATGTACTGCTAATCACCCCACAGTTATAAAGTCACATAGAATAGTTTAAAGTGGAAAGTAGAGCCCATAAACTGCTAGTGAAAATCAGGCCCAGTTTTTGCCTTAGTGCTTGTGACTAGTGACACCATTGCAAATGTTATCTCAAATAACATTTGAGATATTCAAATAAGCAATACATGAGAGGTACCTAAAATCTCTCCTATAACTTTGACTAAGGAGGCCCTTGATTCATTCTCAAACTGTAAAGTCTCAAAAATAATTGAGCCTATGTTATTTTGGATATTGAGATTATATAACAGATTGTCCATTCACTCATTCAACACAAAGGTCCATTTGTGCCAGTCACAATTCCAGTCACCTGGGATATGTATATGAACAAATCACAAGCTCTCTTGCATGAGAACAGAAAATAAAAGGTAAAAGAACAAATTATATAGTACCTCAGCAGGTGATAAGTACTCTGGTTGGTGAGCGAGTGGAGGACAGTAGTAAGCCTACAGAGAACAGGGAAAGGTGAATTGGAAATGTCAGAAAAGAATGAGTATTAAATTCAATACTAAAGGGTGAGCAGGGTTGTCCTCATTGTAAATATTACATTTGAGCAAAGGAATGAAGAAGGTGAGGGGGTTGACCTTGCTGATTTATAAAGGAAATATTGTTCATGCAGAAGAGACAGTAAGTTCAAAGGCTCCAAGGCCGAGGAGCATCTAGCATGCTTGAGGAAAGTGGAGAAGCCAGTGTGACTGGCATGTTATGAGCAAAAAGACCAGAGTTGGAGATAAAGTCAAAGAAATTAACAGAATCCACATTATATAGCACCCAGAAGGCCATTTTAAGAAACTTGGCTCCTGTTGGCAGTGAAATGTGGGGAGCAGGAGGAGAGAGGCAGAGGAATTGAGTAAGGGAGTAGTACCATCTGACTTACCTTTTGACAGGATCACTTTGATTATTTACTATGTTGAGAATAAATTGAAAGCAGGCAATGGTGAGAGCAGGGAGACCAGGTAGGAAGCTATTGCTGTAAGTCCAGCTAGAGATGATGGTTATTTGGATTATCCTGGTAACAGTAGATATGGTAAGAATTGCTCAGTTTCTGGATATATTTTGAGGTTGACCAAAGAGAATTACTGATGTTTGGGTGTTGAGTGTCAGAGATGAGTCAGGCTGAGTCCAATTTTTTTTCCCAAGTCACTAGTAGAATGGAATGATGATCAACCGATATGGAGAAATACTATGTTTAGAGTAGTTTTTTTGAGGTAGGACAGTGGATCAGCAATTCAGTTCTGGACATGTTGAATTAAGATGTCTCTTTGACACTCATGTGAGTTGAGTAGGCAGTTGTATGCAATTCAGTTGTATAGAAGTCAGGAATTTGGTTTAGAGTTTGTGCCTAAGAAGCCATGAGACTATAGGCAATTGACTAGGGAGTGAGTGTACATAGAGAAGAGCAGAAAGACAGAGACCTGCAGCATAAAGGGAGGAGATGCCAGCTCAGGAGACTGAGAAGGTGTTGCCAGTGCTATAGACCAAGAATGTATGTCTCGGGAGCAAAATGTATCAAAGGAGAGCCAGTGGTCAACTATGCTCAAAGTGCTGATGCCAGGCGAAATACGAGGAAGAGTGAAAATTGACCATTGGATTTAGTGATGCACAAGTCCCTGGTGACCTTGATGAGAGCAGTTTCATGGGAGGATTGGGTAATAAAGTCTGCTTAGGACAGATTAAAAGAGACTGGGAGGAGAGGAGTCAGTAAGTATAAACAAATTTTAGGAGTTTTGCTGCAAAAAGGAGCAAAGTAATCAGGTAGCATCTGGTGGGGCAAGAAGGAGATAAAAGATTTACTTCGGATGGAAGAAATAGCATTGTGCTGAAGAATGGTGCTCAGCAGAGAGGAGTGAAATCAAAAGCACAGGGGAGGCAGAGAGAATTGTTGGAATTACTCAATTCCTCACTGCCTCTCTCCTCCTGCTCCCCACATTTCACTGCCAACAGGAGCCAAGTTTCTTAAAATGTAGTCACTTTGAGTAGGTAAGACGGTACTTGGACTTTGCATAAAGAGGAAGACTATAGCATGCACAAAGAGTTGCAAATTGTGTAGTTACTGTATCATGGGGAGATCGGGTAGGCTTTCTGATGCCCATCCTCCGCCTCTGTCAAACTTCTCTAAGAAATGAGGTCAAGCGCTTGCCTATTTGTTGTGATTCCACATCTATTGACGATCTATTGTGTACCTGGCACATTTCAGAGCACCTTTGTAACATTTAATACTCCAAATAATTCAATGTAGGTTATATCATGATCTCCATTTTACAAGTTAGAGATGTGCTGCTGCATAAGATGATCAGATGGACTGGCCAAGGACACTTAGCAAACAGAGGAGTAAAGTTTGAGTCCAAGTTTTGAGCTGATTCTTAAGGAAGTCTTAGAACCATAGCCTCAGACCTGCTGCCAAATTGGAGTGCATGATTGTTTGCTGCCCCTTACACTGGTAATAAGCCTCTCCACTGAACCACAACTGTTTCAAATGACCACACAATAGCCAGTCTGTACATCCAAGCACCTGCCTCAGTTTTCTGTATGACACTATTTCAGAGCTGGAGCTCTATCCCAAGTCTAAGACTGAGTGTGGCAGAGCCTCTGTGATCTTAATTGGCTTAAAAAGGACCCGTCTTCTGAAGGCTGGCCCAGTTCCAAGTAGAACTGACACCCCAGAACCATAGAACTGTCCTCTCCTTGACTTTTAGAACACCCTTACTACCGGAAGGCCTGTTGCCTGACCAAGCCAGGACAGTAAGCCTCTGGGGACATTGACAATTCCGATCAAACTAAAAGTTATGTGCCATTTTGGACAAATTAGATTTCTGGATACACAAATACACACACACTCACAATTACTTTGTTCTCCATGACGGGAGGCATCTTCCCATTGGATGCATTCTGTCCTCTCCCTAACCCCTACCAAACCTGTCTCGCAAAAGATTTTATATGATATGACCTGAAGCATGAGCTTCATGGTGAAGTGGAGCCACATTTTCAGGGTAAGCCTGAGGCCAAATAAGGCTTTCACAGAATTGGATCTCAAGTCACACAGTCCAGGCCTATCCCGAGAAAAGAATAATCAAGTGGTTGATCTGAGCCAGTGAGAATGAGTTCAGACTCCATGAGAAGAAAGGAACAGAAGAAAAAGAGAAGGCACTGGGGCCATCAGAGACTCAGATTTGAAGAGCAGCTTAGTTTATAGATGAGCTCTTCCAAGGCACACACCAACTTTCTACCCACTCCGATAGCCTTGACCCAGAAATGGAGATCAAGAACTAAAGGTGCTCATTCCTCTACAAATGGATATTTAGTATCATCTTACTGTTTTCCCCTCAAACAGTGTTCTAGTTAATATGTTTGAAACTATGTCCCTATTTTCAGAGATAAGCTCCTCCAAGATGCTCCTCAGCTCTGCTGCAGCAACTACAATGTAGGTTGTCATTGAACTGGTCCCGAGGCATTATCGGGCCGTATGATGTTGTAAGAAGGGGAGCAGCCATTGGGATTGTGTAATAGGCACTTTTAAAGTCCTGACAAAATAAGTAAGTGCTGAATAACAATGGAAAAGCAGTTGAGGTAAACTATGTAATTTGAGTGGAAACATGCTGGTCCAAAACCCAAGGTGTCTACATAATAGCTTACTGACCTAGTCAAAATTATCGAACTTATGTCGGCTTCCACAAACACCACCAAAGTATAAATAATGTTTCCTGCTTTGTAGACACATTGTAAAAACTAAATCAACAAAAATTCACAAAGCCCTTCGTCTACGGCTTCTCAAACTACGTGTGCAGGAAGATGAGTACTTGTTTTTTATTTTTTTTTCAGTCACTCAGATCAATGCATTTCTATAATGCAACAATGAATTAATAGGAAGAAGAAAACTGACAACGACACATAAAATACAAGACTTGATGGTTTTAAACATCACAGAGATTCTCACCATATGCTATAGAATTTTCGAAACAATAATCTCAAATTCTGTACTTACCACAGATCAGTAACACACGTTTGAGAAGCAGCAAGTGTCCACAGATAGACCTCAGTTCAATCCCTTCTTCTCTGGCACACTACTGACGCATCAGAGACATTCAACCCGTGGTTGCTATTGCAAGGGAATTATTACAAAGAAAATGGTTCTTATCATGAAGGAGATTAAATAACAAGAAATAGCCAGTAAAAAAAAAAAAAAAA
>NW_006437767.1:167798-175330 GCF_000325575.1 Pteropus alecto
CTCTTGAACTGAATGGGTACATGGAGTGCATTGTACTATTCCTTCTGCTTTTGAGTGTTTGAAAATTTCCATAATAAACAGTTAAAAAAATTTTAAAAAGAGATGCTTGGATTACTGAGAGTAATGTGTGGGCAAGAGATGAGGAGCAGAAAAAATATGAAATAGTCATGTTCATGGGAACAATAGCAAGTGAAATATGAGAAATGGGCTGTGAGCTATCAGTCACCTATTGCAGATTCTGGCAGATGTAAGCCATCCTTAAACAAATGGTGCTGGAAATAGCTTTGCAATTTGATACAAAGTTTATTTACCCAGAGAAAGAACTGTGAAAGAACGGAATATCTTACTGATTTCTTAAACACGTTTTATTTTTTAAATTCACTTTTTTGTTGTTGTTGTTCTTGTTGAAGGACGCATAGGCAAATCATGTATACAATAATATGCACCTCTGGTAAGAATGTCGAGGGTGGTGTGGTTGAACTTCTCTTACCTAAAAGAAACCAGGTAATGGAAATTACTAACCCTCATATGTCAGCTTAGTAGAGAAAATAATTGAGGCGCAGGAAGGTTTTAAGTGGTCTGAACCAAAGGCACACATCTTAATCAAAGTCATCACCATCTCCAAGGCAATAGCCATATAGTAAAGGAAATTTGCACTCTTTGGGAACTTCTGCCTAGGAGATCCTCCGTCTCTGGGGATCCATTACCCTGACAGGAGGTGGCAATCTTTCCACAGTGCCCCTCCAAATATCATACTTCTGTTCATTGCTGTGCTAGTAGTAGAACAGGGTGCTACCTGAGACAAGTTTCCAGAATTGTGTGTGTGTGCGCCTTGTGCATGTATGTTTGCGTGTTTGCAGATTGGATGGACCCTCACTGGCCAGGCGTTAATAACAATACCTCCCTTGTAGCAGAGTGGTAGGATACATTTAATGGGTGTAGATAAAAGAGCACATAATACGCATTCCATAGATGATTTGGAACATATTTACCCACGAAGCTGCTCATGATAAGGTGCTCATGGCATTATGAGGCAAGAGCAGTCAGAAAATGAAATTCACAGAGTTCTCTACATATGGATGAGAAAAATACTTGTCTTTATTTTCACCTACTTCTCATTTAAATTGATCATATCCTTCGATTATGATCCTAGGTAAGAGACCACAGTAATATCAGTAGTATATGTGACAATATCACCGATAAAGATGATCGTATCACATTACATTTGTTCTACGTTTCTCAAAGTACTATTTATGCTTATCAGTACTTCAAAACAAAATTATGGTAGTTATTATGTTCATTACTAGATACTGTTATGTAATGTGTTAATAAGGAAGCACATGTTATCAAATCACAGTATTTAAAAAAAAATTAAACCACATTTCAGTATAATAAATTTGTTATAATCTTGTACATTTAATTTAATGCATTTATTAAAAACTATATTATTCTCTTAAGGGAGCCACAGGGTACATCCAGGTGCCAAAGAGACCCAAAGCACAAAACGTTTGAGAATGCCTGTGCTAGTAGTTTTGGAATGAGAATCTATGGAGAAGGGAAGGGATTGGGCTGACATGCTGGGTGTTTTCGTATTTGTTATCTTACCGACAGAAATGATATAGAGACTTCTGCGATTGAAGAACTGGAGTCTCGAGGACAAAAAGTGAAGTTGAGTTTGGGCATATAATGGGGGGGGGAGTTAGAGTAAGTTGGGCAATTTTTCCATGAAAAAATAAGCAAGTAGCCAAAGGTAGTCACTATAGGTCAGTAAGCAGGAGAGTAGTGTCTGAGGCTACTGCTTTTGAATGCTGGAAGCAGACTAGCTACAAGCTGGGCACAGGGAAGAAAGAGAGCAGAAGAAGGCATCCAGAGGGGTAATGGCCTGAGACTGGCAGACAATACGGGTCCTAAAAGATGTGAACCCGGTCCACACCACTTTCCCTGCAAACCTAGTCAGGAGCAGGCAATAGCTGCAAGTCTTTCTTTTAGAATGCTGGCCTCAGAGAAGTGAGATGATTGAGAAGTGGCCCAGGATGGAAGGATGATGCTGCATGAAGTTGCGGGGTGGGGGTGGGGGGGCTGTTTTAAAGATCCCAAGACAGCAAGAGTAAAGAAGCGGTGTTTTTTTTAAATGCCAGTTTATTTTTTTATACTATATATACATAATTTTTTTAACATTTTATTTTTTTATTTCCCCCCTCCCTTTTGGTAACCACTAGTCCAATGTCCATATCCATGAGTCTCTGTTTGTCCTGTTCATTTGTTGCTTTTAGGTTTATACCTCACATATGTGACATCATGTGATTTTCAACCTTTCTGTCTGGCTTGTTTCACTTAGTATGATTATTTCAAGGTCCATCCATGTTGTTGCAAATGGCAGTATTTCATCTCTTCTTATGGCTGAGTAATATTTCATTGTATATATGTACCACAGCTTCTTTAGTCAATCATCTGTCATAGGACACTTCGGTTGCTTCCATGTCCTGGCCACTGTGAATAATGCAAGAAGAAATGTTTTTCCAAATCCTTCTATTTCCTATTCCACTCCACCCCAAACCACCCCCAGCACCTCCTGCAGTTAGAAAACAATAATAGAAGCCAAGGTAAAATAGTCCTGAGAAACCAGCCACATCAGAAAAGGTTTCTGCTATTAAGGCCAGATGGCCTTGACCTGCGGTTCTTCGTACATTAACCCACAGCAGTGGTTCTCAAAGTCCAGTCACCATACCACAGGCATAGACATTCAGCACCAGCATTAGCTGGTAAATTGTCAGAAGCAAATTATTGGGCCTCACCCTAGTCACACAGCTAGCAAATAGTCAACTGAGTCAGCATATCCATCTACACCTTTTAATCCCAAATAAGCCACTCTTTTGTTAGCTGTGGCTAAGCAAATGCCCTTAACTAGGTGCAGGAGTGTTGTGGGGGAGGGGAGGGAGAAATATTTTCCTTTGTAAATGAGTCTACAATTCCTAAATTTTTCCATCCAGGTACTTCTACATGATTGCGATTTAGACATGTTTTCCAGCTATACTTCCACAGGATACCTTTCTTTGTGGATGGTCTCTTCATGCAGGCCTCCCTTTGCTGAAAAAGGATCAGAGTTAGAAGAGGGTGAGGGCCTGGGACACTGTTCCATCTCAACAGGACTCTCCTCAGAGAGGTTGGGTCCAGCAGGGTGCTGCCCATGTAGTACTGCTGTACTGTGAGGGACTCCCTCCGGAGCTAGGGGATCAGAAAAGGCCTCTTGGAAGTGATGCAGGACAGGGAAAATTCCCCCAATTGGGAGGAGACCAAGCCTTACATCAAGAGAAGAGGGTTCTTTGGTGGAGAGTGTAGAAAGAATTCAACACATGAGCCAAAGTTTGAGTCAAAAGGAAAGTTTATTGGAGAATGTATACATTCCGTATACAGAGTGTGGTCTCCTCTCAGAGGCAGAGAGTAAGAGATCCCAAGAGAGACTCAGAGGGACAGAGACAATAGAGATGAGGGCAGTTAGAGTAAAGGCACTGAGATGGCCAAGAAAGAGACATGGAGAGGGACCCCAATTGTTCGGGGAATACAGTTTATATGTCACTCTTTAGTTTCTGTGAGTTACAGTTTAAAGACTTTGTTTATCCATTTCCTTTAATATGGACATACAGTGAGGAAGAGGAAGAGTCTGTAGCACAAAAAAAAAAAAGAAAAGAAAAGAACATGTAGTGTGAGAGGCCTGCTGGTAGTTTCCAGCCTTTAATCCATAGGTTCCTATGGTTTTATTTGTGGAGGGCAGCTATTTAAAGACTGTTTTTCCTGTTCCCCTTTCATAGGTGTGGGAAATGGGTTGTTAGCAATCCTAGCAGAAATCTTCCTTTATTCTGCAGGTGTCCTCGTGGCCTGGCTACAGAGCTGACCAGCATTTTGCAGTCTAGGTATAGCTTGATTTAATACTTTAGTTCTCTTGCCTCCTCCCTACATTAGAGAGAGTGATTGATCTGGATGTAAAACAAGGGGAAACCAGGAGGGAGGCCAGATCCTCGGAGACTGGTCCAAACCAAAGCCAACTCTGGGGATGTAGTCGGGACAGGACCTCTGGGGTGACTTCAGAGTCACCATGAAATCCTGAGGACCTACTCATTCTCTCTTGTAGCCCTCAGGGCTCTATTGTCAAGATGTGGATTGGAATCACAAGGTTCAGTCTGGTTGGAGCAGACCAGTATATGGGGGCAATGACTGGCTGTTTTTAGGTAGTGGTGGCACTTCTGGGACTTCCAGGGTCACTGAGCTCTCCTTACTCAACTCCAGATTTCTGCCAAAGGAAGGACACACAATACAAAGGGTAATTCAGATGGAGGAGAGGAAGTGAGGAAGGCAGGAGGGGCTGCCCCTCAGGCCACCAGAGGCCTTCACCTTCCCCTGTGCCACTACCTACTCACTAGCAGGAGGGCAGGCCATTTCCTCTCTCTGACCCTGCCTCCCCTCAAAATCCTTCTGAAGACCCACTGGTGACTCCATTTCTGCTTCTCTCACCTTACTGCCACCTTTCATGTGTGTTCCTCCACCCTCTGGTGCCATCTTTCTAAATCCCATTCTAAATCTCTAATATTTACACAGGTCCAAGTTTCACAGTGTTGGAAAACCCTGTTGTTCTTGTTATGATTATTATTATTTGACTAAAAGTCCTTTGAAAACTCCAGAGCAAAAGAAAAAAACTAATGAGCCAAAAGTCACCTCAGTTTGAGTGTATCGTCCCATCTCTCGAGGCTGCTGTACTGAGAGTTTAGCCATATGCAGAGAAACTGAAAATTGTAGTCTGAAAAAAGTAAGCCTTCTCTCTCCGGTGTAAGGTTGTGGCAATTAGAACCATGAGAGTGGCAGTGGCCTTTCCAGTCAGCTACATGGCCCTTAGGTGACTTGAAACCCAAATATCTGTGAATTGGAAATATTAAGATTCCTTCTAAGTTGCCATCAGTTTATGATAAGAACTGCTAACAGGTCAAATCAGCTCTTTTCTGACTCGAGGAAACTGAGTTGTAAAGATGATGTGTAGGTTGCTTAAGGTTACAAACACAGCTACTAATGATGAAAAAGTATAAGAGAATTGCTCTCTTGTCTCCCAGGCAAATGTTCCTGAAAGTATATCCACCTGAAGGAGACTAACTCTTATTTGAACCTCTCAACCTATAGTCTGGACTATAAAACAATTTTGGTGGTTCTTCTCTCCAAGATCATGTCGATCCGTGCTCACTCCAACAATTTATACAGATTATTGAATCTTTTCGACCTCCTACAATCACTGACATCCATTTTGGAAAGGCACCTACAAGATACCACTTTCAAGACTGAGAGAACTGAACCTCAATCCTGAGGTTTAGAAAGGAGGTACATGACGGTCCCAGAGAGATTAAATGTAGCATTAAACATCTCCACTAAGAAGCAGGAAAATTCTTGGGATTGAACAAGAAGAGCAACAAGTCCTGGAGATAGCAGCTTTCGTGGGGGTTGTGACCTTGGATGCTGTATCTGTTAAAGGGAAGGAAAATCTCCTGGACTATAAACTCCCAGAGGGCACAAATTGTTTAGTCTGCATTTCTCATAGCACAATTTAGCACGGTAGTACAGTTAACGGATCCGTGTACATTCGTTGGCTGCATGCTCGTGTAAATAAATTATTTAGGAGGAATAATCCAGTGAATTGAGTAATAACTTTGAGAAGGCTTCCAAAAAGAGAAGTGTTCTCTTTTGTTCTACTCTAAGTACCAGACATCATGTCATAGGCTGATTTTAAGGTGGGGACTGAGAAAGATGTAAAAGATAAAGCTTGCCATAAAGATCCTTTAGTTTAAATATACTAATTTAGTGTTCATAACAGGATAGGATTATTATTTCCATTTTTGCTTAACAGATGATACAACTAATGCTCAGAGAGGTTAGGTCTTTTATCTGAGCTCATACAGCTAGCAAGTGCCTGGGCTCTCCTTTCTGAGCCTGAAGCCCTTGCCTATGCTTTCTCTCCCCACTCCCAGGTATCAGGCTCTCATGGGTCCCTGAGAGATTCCTGCCATGGAATTGCCATTCCTGAAACACCCTCACCCCCACCCCCACCTGTGGGGGGCGGGCCTGGAGCCAGGTGAGGCCAAAATCTCCATTTCAGGGGCTTTCTCTAGAATTCGTCGCTGTGGTTACCTCCAGTAGAATTCGTTTCAAAAAGAGGATTGTTTGACTGCGAGTAAAGCGGTGCCACTCATCATTGAAGGAGGGCAGAATCCAGGGCTGGGGGCCGCGCATCAAGAGGGGAGGGGCCAGGGGGCGGCCCCCTTGTGACCAGCCCTGAGGAGAGGTCAGGAGAGAAGGCTGGCTGAGAAGTGCCTGGACAGCAGCAGCTGCTGACGTTCTGAATCACGCGCCTGGGGCCCAAGGTAACCCAGACCTTTAAACAAGCAGCGGGGCTGGGGGCGCTGAGGGGGCGGGAAGGGGCAGGGACTTTGGGGGTTGAGCCCTGAAGACTGGAGCGGCGAACGCGTGGAGGGCGTGAGGAGTCCGAATTCTTGAAAGAATCATAGGGAATGTGGGTGCTGAAGCAAGAAACGAGGTGTGAGAGGGAACACAAGCACGAAGGAGCATGAGAGGGCGCAAGAGCGTGGCTGAGTGAAAGACTGCGCTTGGAGGTAGGGGCAAAAGGTGGAACACAGCCAGCCCCAGAAGCACAGGTAAGGTGGAAGGGGGACATTTTGTTCCCCTGAGCCCATTTTCTATAGGTGACCCCCTTTCAGCCATTTTTAAGGTAAAATGTTCACCCAAGTGTGTTTTAGGATATAAGGAATGAACGTCAGAGGAAGCTGTACCAAAGTGAGGCTGCGCAAGGCGCAGGAAAGGCAGTCAGAGGGTGGCGCCTTTTTTAAAGAAGATTCCATTTCTTTTCACCCTAAAGCTCAGACTGTACCCCCGCCCCCACCTTTTCCACTCTCCGTCTGCCTCTCTTCCACTCTGCACCACCCCCGTGCGCCCTGGGCACGGTCCGATCGCCTTTAAGCCAGGTAACCGCCTCGGTCTCCACACCAGCTCCGGGAGCCTCTGAATACAGGGGGTGGAGCTCGCAGCGGTCGCGGCTGAGCATAAGGGCCGGTGGGAGGGTCCCGGGGGCGCTAATGGCCCGCCGCGGCCATGACACTGGCCGGATTATTCACAGCAGTCCCTCTCATTTCATCTACAGTCGCAGCTCGATTCCAGACGCCTTTCTCCTCAGACCAGGCGGTGAGCTGATGGCCCAAGTTCCAGAAGCTTCCTTACCCTCTGGCTCTTTGGTCTGCTGGAGCTCGGGAGGTGGGGGAGGAGCCTTGCCTGAGGAGGCGGCTGAGAAGGCGGGGGAAATGGAGGTGGAGGCGGTGGGGACGAAAGTGTGTGTTGGCCTGGAACCTGAGGTGAAGCTGGAGCCATTACAGGATCGGAATCCCGCGCCTGAGAACTTGACGTGGAGCGGCGGCAGCGGCGGCGACGAGAAGGTGCTCCCTTCAACCCCGCCTCGCTGGCCCAGCAGCTCCTCGCCCCTTTGC
>NW_006437767.1:175403-178830 GCF_000325575.1 Pteropus alecto
TCCCGAGGCCCTCCCCGGCCCTCGGCCCCACCCTCGCCTCCAGCCCATCCTCCCCCGCCGCTGCCCAGGCCCCGGCCCTGGCGCAGACCTCAGCGTAGATCCCGGCCGGTGTCCAGGCCACGGACGCGGCAAAGCTGTTTTGGTGACTTAGGCGGCTCTGGGGATCGAGGTGGCTTTGGGGACTGGCTGCTGGAGGTGGAGTTTGATCAGGGTCCCACAGGCTGCTCTCATGTGGAGAGCTTTAAAGTAGCCAAGAACTGGCAGAAGAACCTTCGCTTGATCTACCAGCGTTTCGTTTGGAGTGGGACCCCGGAGACTAGGAAGCGTAAGGCAAAGTCGTGCATCTGTCTTGTATGTAGTACCTATGTGAACAGACTCCACTCTTGTCTCTCCTGTGTCTTTTTTGGCTGCTTTACTGAGAAACATATTCATAAACATGCAGAAACAGAACAGCACAATTTAGCTGTAGATCTCTATCATGGGGTTATATATTGCTTTATGTGTAAGGATTACGTATATGACAAAGACATAGAACAGATTGCCAAAGAAACAAAAGAGAAAATGTTGAAATTATTAACTTCCACCTCAACAGATGTTTCTCAACAACAGTGTATGGCATCAGGTATTGAAAAGAAGCAATCAACCTGTGAGTCAAAGGAACAGGAGCCAAAATTGGTGAAACCCAAGAAAAAGAGGAGAAAAAAGTCAGTGTATACTGTAGGCCTAAGAGGGCTAATCAATCTTGGGAATACCTGCTTTATGAATTGTATTGTCCAGGCACTTACCCATATTCCTCTACTGAAAGATTTCTTTCTCTCTAACAAGCACAAATGTATAATGACAAGCCCCAGCTTGTGTCTTGTCTGTGAAATGTCTTCACTTTTTCATGCTATGTACTCTGGAAGCCGAACTCCTCACATTCCCTATAAGTTACTGCACCTGATATGGATTCATGCAGAACACTTAGCAGGGTACAGGCAGCAGGATGCCCATGAGTTCCTTATTGCCATATTAGATGTACTGCATAGACACAGCAAAGATGATAGTGTTGGGCAGGAAGCCAGTAACCCCAACGGCTGTAACTGCATTATAGACCAAATCTTTACAGGTGGCTTGCAGTCTGATGTCACGTGTCAGGCTTGCCATAGCGTGTCCACAACAATAGACCCGTGTTGGGACATCAGTTTGGATTTGCCTGGCTCTTATGCCACATTCAGTTCTCAGAGTCCAGAGAGGCCTGACAGCACAGTGCATAGGGATGACTACATGCCAGGAATCCCCTCTCTCACAGACTGCCTCCAATGGTTTACAAGGCCAGAGCACCTGGGAAGCAGTGCCAAAATCAAATGCAGTAGTTGCCAAAGCTACCAGGAATCTACCAAACAGCTCACAATGAAGAAGTTACCCATTGTGGCCTGTTTTCATCTAAAGCGGTTTGAACATTTAGGCAAACAGAGACGAAAAATTAATACTTTTATCTCCTTTCCTTTGGAGCTGGACATGACTCCATTTTTGGCCTCCACTAAAGAGAATGGAATGAAAGATGACCAGCCACAAACTGATTGTGCGCCCAATGAGAATAAGTATTCCTTGTTTGCAGTGATTAACCACCATGGAACTTTGGAAAGTGGACACTACACCAGCTTTATCCGACAACAAAAGGACCAGTGGTTCAACTGTGATGATGCCGTCATCACCAAGGCTACCATTGAGGACTTACTCTACAGTGAAGGGTATTTACTGTTCTATCACAAACAGGGTCTAGAGAAAGAGTAGTCTTACCAGACCATGTACCAGAAAAAAAGTAAAAGGAATGAAAAGGTAGATCCTGAAGTGATACACAAACCTACCTGGAATGGACAATGACAATACCCATACAACAATGAGCACCTCTTGAAGTATCACAAAAACCTCCTGGAATTGACAATGACAATAGTACCTATATGATAATTAGCACTTTGATATAAAGAACATATTTTACCATAACCTGTGGGGGAAAAAAAAATACTAGTGACCAGCCTTAAGAAATGGAAAGAGGGAGGTCAAAAATGGTCACATAAAACATAATTAAGTGAAAAGAATGTCGTAGGTAGAGAGAGTGAGAATAGAGATATTCTGGCACTATATGTCATTTATTTCTATAAAAATACTGTGGAAAGTCAGGTAGTATTCTTTCATCAGCAAAAAGCTTCACAATTGGTGTTCTGGCTGTAGTTGACCGGTCACATGGTGTGGAAAAACTATTTTGAAATAAATTTTTAAAAGCTTTAAAAACTTAAAAAATAAACTTAATTTTAAAAGAAAAAAAATGTTTTTAAATGTTGAAAAAATTTTAAGTTAGATATTTTTAACAAATTTTGAGTTTTTTAATTTAAAACTTCAAGCTTATTAAAATAAAACATTTTATAAGTTTGCAGGTTAAAAAGTAAAATGAATAAAACAAAGGTTAAAAATGGAAGTTTACTAAAAAGGTAAAGAATTAGCTTTAAAAAAATAGAAGGAAGCTCTTAAAAGTTTAAATGAAATAAAGTGCTTATATAAATGTTTTCAAATTAGAGCATAAAATATGTGTTGAAAATCAAAGGTTAGCAAAATATGAAAGTTTAATGATTAAGAAAAATACAGAATGGAATAGAATTTCAATTTTTTTGTTATTTTTATTATAGCATTTATCAGATTGTAATGCAGTCAACTATAAGTATTTAACCCCACCTCCGCCACATTTGACTATGTCATCCCAACCCTAGCACAATAGACTGCACACATGTGGCACTGAGAAGTCCAAGATAATGACTAATACATTAATTCCTTGGTGTCGATTATTTCATCAGATTAATTTACTAGAACATTAGGGAATGTAATAAGGATTAAGTTGATGGATGAAGAATATCTTGAAAAAGGCCCCACGGTAGTGATCATGGCAATTCATAAATAGGATAATGAGGGTAGGGCTGCAGAAACTTTGATTACTTAATCTGGGACACCAAGATGAAATGGATAAATATTATTTTTTTCAATTACAGTTGACATTCAATATTATTTTTATTAGTTTCAGGTGTACAGCATAGTGGTAAGACATTTATATAATTTACAAAGTGATCCCCCTGATTAGTCTAGTACCCACCTGGCACTATACATAGTTATTACAATATTATTGACTATATTCCTTGTGCTGTACTTTACATCCCTGTGACTATTTTGTAACTACCAATCTTTACTACTTACTCCCTTCACCTTTTTCACCTAGTCCCCCAACTCCTCTCCCATCCAGCAACCATCAGTTTATTCCCTGTATCTATGAGTCTGTTTCTGTTTTGTTTGCTTATTTTGTTCTTTAGAGTCCACGCATAAGTGAGATCATATGGTATTTGTCTCTTCTCTGTCTTATTTCACTTAGCATAATACCTTCCATATTCATCAATGTTGT
>NW_006437767.1:178995-181258 GCF_000325575.1 Pteropus alecto
ATAATAAAGCTAAAATGGTTTTTAATTTAAGCATATAAAATAGATACGGGTATGTAAAAAGTAAATGAAGACAGGAATAATAAGACAAAGAGGTTTGTAAACATGTTTTTTTGAGTTTATTGTTGATAAATAGAATTTTGTAAGAAAAAGATTTTAACCATCATTTTATCATTCAGTTGTGAGATCGTTGTAAGGCCTCAACTCTAGCCCACCTTTCCCTTTAGGTTCTGTTCCCCATCTGATTTCCTGAAGGAAGTAGAGCTATTTGGCAGAATCAATATCATCTGGAAAAGGTGAATATAGTAGGGACTCTCTCCCATTTAGAACTGCATTATTCATACAAATTATTCACTTCTGAAAAGGGGCTTTTGATAATTGAGTGGTGTAAAGATATTAGATCTCAACTATGAATCTCTAAACTTGATGTTTGAGCCCCATGGCCTGATTGAGGAAGTGGCAGGGATCCACATCTGAGGACCTCCCAACCTCTTCTCTCCCTCTTCCCTCTTGATGGAGAAATGTGACCTTCAAATGTCCACAGTAGAGCTAAGGGTTTGTGCTTGACAGTCTGTATACTCATTCTTTACTCTCTTTTTTACCTTGTTCCATCATTTATTCCTGGTTCTCTGAACCTCTCACCTATCTGACCTTATCTACATAAGAGTCCCAGCCTGTAGGGCTCCATCCTTGGTGGCTTCTACTCCTTCAAGACTCAACTCACAGATGACTTCTCTGGAGCCTTCCCTGAATGCTCTAGGTAGATATAAATTGGAAAATTGTTCCTCCCTCACCTGTGTATCCCTCTCACAGTGCCTCCAAAGTACTTTGTCTGTACTTCAGTGATAGTACCTATTCTACTGTGATTCTGCTGCAGCTTTGTGATTGTCTGCCCCTCTGTACCAAGCATTCTGAGAACAGGGGCCAAGCCTTATTCATTTCTGTGTTAATAAATGGTTGTTGAATGTGAGGATGAGTTCAGTTATTTGTTCTATTCACCCTCTCAGTAATGTGTTCTTACCCATTCATCCATCAAGCTCTCATTATGTGCCCATCTAGACCCAGTGATGCAAGACAGTGTGGCCAGTGTTGTATCTTGCCTAAAAACAGTGTATGAAATGCTACTCAACTTGAAGAGGTGGCTTAAGAAAGGTGCTCAGTGAGGAAGTAGCCATGTTGTATGGAAGAAGTCCCAGGTACAATGCAAGGAAAAGAGCACAGACCTAAGAATTGGTAGTCATGAGAGACTGGGTGGCAAGGGGGAGCAGCAGTTGAAGCAGAGTGCTGGGCTCTCTGGTATGTGCATGGCAACACTGCCCCTCACTGCAGTGTCCCTGAACTCCTCATAGTGTCTTTCCTTATACCTGTGTACTATATGTCTCTATAGTGTATCACATTCATTTACCTTCCCAGGAGACTGTACTTCACCATTTCAGAGTTCTGTATCACATGGCACATCATGGCTCTGTGCAACAGAGGAGTGATATATAGTGGCTTTGTTTAGTGGAGAGCTATAGTTTCTTTAGCACTCCAGCCCTTCTTCCATTCTTCGTGGTTCTAGTGAGGCTATTGATCACTTTGCCTTGTTCCTCTCACCCCTCCCCGGAGTTGGGCATATCACTCATGCTAGGCCAGATGAGAGTTCTCAATTCCCCTACGCCTCCATCCACACCCCTCCCACAAGAGTGATTCTTCTGAAGATGGCCAAAGGACCCAACAGGGTTCTGTGCAATCAGAGTCCATTGCTAAATTGAATATATAGAGATACTGGCTAAGGGTTTTGAACGTATTACCTAAACTATATGGTCAATTGGTATCTTCCTGTTCCTAATGCCACAGAGGTGGATAAGGGAAGGAAGAGTGACCTCAGATGGACTCCATTATATAAAATTGTGAAACAAGCAGGTCTGTGCATGTCTTTTAAGGAGCAGGTGTTAGCTCAGCCACTGATCTGTGCTACACTTCAAACCTTATAGCAATGATGTGGCGATTCCCAATTAAAGAAAAAGAGGCAATAATGTTTCATGAGTACCAAGATAGGACAAGCATTACGGTAACTACTTTACACCTATTACCTCACTGAGAACAATCCTGGGAGACAATCATTACTGGACACACTTTACAGATTGAGAAAATGAGACTCAGAATGAAAAATGATTTGCTTAAGTTCATTGTACTATTTTAAGTAGTGGAGCCAGTATTCAAACCCAGGTCCTCAAAGCCCGTGCATGTACCATTACAAATTTATATATACATTTATATATAT
>NW_006437767.1:181733-200397 GCF_000325575.1 Pteropus alecto
ATAACCTGGAATATCTGCATTATATATATATATATATAATGCAGATATTCCAGGTTATCTGCATCCAGATTTGTTAAAGGCATAGATGAGAATAGTGCAGAAGTCAGGACAGCCTTTAACAAATCTGGGTGCAGATAACCTGGAATGAGAGTCATCTATCAACTGATGATACAGAACAACCCATGCTGCAGGTGAATGCCTCTATGCCAATGGCTGACTTGGATAGTCAGATCAGGCTAAATGACTTTTCTAGGATACCTAGGATGGATGAGGTCAAAACCCTACTCTGTTACTAGACATACAGCCTCACTCAATGCTGTATACTTGGCTGAGCACCAAGACCTGGTTATAAGATCTCATCTTTTTATTGTCTATGAAACCATCATCTCTCTTGTTATATCAGGTTTCCTTTCTAGCTTCAATACCATGGCTAGTACTTTGTGTGACACTTTCACCACTCACCTTCCACCTGGCCTTCCCAGAGAGCCCACAATACCAGCCCCTCAACCATAGATCTCTCCTACTTGCCTTTTCAGGAAGGTCTTGCCTATTAGGATCTGGTTCCTAGGTGGTCCAATATTGATTTGCAATGTCCAACTTCTGTTGTTTCTGCACTGCTTTCAGTTCCTTTATCTTGATTCCATTCCAAATACACATTAGTAACTACTCTGGGCCGGAGCTGGAACTGTGTGTGTGTAAAGCCCTCAGGCATACCACAGTATATGGTAGGTGCTTAACATGCTGCCTGAATGAATGCATGAATGAACAAAAATTTCCACCCTACCCTCAGCTTCAGTAGTTGACTTCATGTCCTTTTCTTCTGAGGTCAAAAAACTCATAAGATTGATTTACCCACACCACTCATATCAACACACTTCTGTCTATTCTCCACACTTTCACTGTAGTTTCAGAGGAAAAGGAATCCTGCTTTCTTTCTGACACTGAACCACTAGCCTCCTTTCCTGAACCATTCCTAAAAGCCAAGGGGCCTTGCTCCCAAACTCTCCCCTCTACCTGAGCAACAACCATGTTTTCTCTAGACAGTTAATATGCAGCAACTAGACACCCTAGACTTTCTATGATGGTTCTTCAAAACCCTTGTCACATCATCTCTATAAGACATAGAAAATATCCCTCAAATCCCAATAGTTCCTCTGGAGTGTATATTGTCCCCTGAAGAAACCAAAAAGTCTGTTGTAAGATCTTTATTTGGGGTTCACATTTAAAACAATTCATACCTTTGTGTGATGCTTCTGTCCCTAATATTTCTCTCCTTCCTTTCACTGTCATACTCTTCTACACATGTTTTTCTTGCATCATTTCCACTTACTCACCTCCTATGCTATTTTTAGTTCCCTCATGGCTTCTTCCTATACCACTCTATTGAAACTACTCTTTATTAAGTTCAAAGTGACTGACTTTTGCTATTTTATCCCATTTGTTAAAGAGATATATGATAATTGAAGACAGTAAGACAACAGACAGAATATTTGGTGTTAAATCTTTCCTTGCAAATCTGGTTTGCAATTTTGCCATGTTGGCTACCACTCAGGGTAGGCTCCCCTTTTCATTTACCAGGAGGGTATGCCATGTCTAAAAAAAAGACTGGGGATAAGGGTGAAGCAAGTGGAGTTGAAGAAAGGATGGCACTGAAAAATCAAATTTTAGAAAACTGGATTGTATTTTAAATGTACTAGAGAAGTTGGTATTTCTAAACACAGGTGTGAAGAATCCTTTTTGTATAGAAATGAGGCTTTATTGAGAGTTTAATTATGTCCTAATTGATCTGTTTTCAGAATAGTCTGCTTAAAAGGAGATACTTTTATTCTCTTCTCAAACTTATCATTTAAAGCTTATTTCTTACTGTACCCCTGATAGAGAATTAAACTGACTGGCCTGCAATTTCTACTCCTCCGTGATGGGGAAGGTGTGGTGAGGTAGGCCTAGAGTGGAGAGAAGATGACTTTGAGGCACCAGACAGAATTTAACTTAAATCACATCCCAGATCTACCACTTACTAACAGGTGACACCAGGCCAATAACAGAACCTTGTGCACAGCCCTGTCAGGGCTATTGGAAGGTATAAATGAAATGGTGTTCGCAAGGCATTTAGTTAGTACAGAGCAGGGCACATGATTAGAACTAAAAACGTCATTTTTCTTGCCCTACTTTTCAGTGTCTAAACATTCCCTTTCCCCCCCAGATGTACTTAGGAAATAACTGCTAGCTCTCTGGAAACCCATTTTCCTACACATTACAAGGGCATCACCTAAGCAGACTTCTTTCTACAAATCTTCCTTGCCCAGGTCTCTTCTCACTTCACTGAGTTTTCCCCTCCCATGCTACAGGCACTCCAATGGAGTCTGTCTTATTGTTAGCTCGATTTGACAACGAATATGAGGCTCAGAGAATCAAATGCCTTTCCCCAAATCGCACAGTAATTAAGAGAACAGGGACATAAAATATTGAGCCCAGGCCCTTAACCATCAGGTTTTGCTGCAACCCAAGAATTCTTTTGATTCCTCTGCTTATATTTGAATATCAGCTGGGCAATACTCACTTCTGAATCCACCAAATTTATAAACTTGTAAAATCCGAGAATTGGGAATATTTCTTACAGAACCTTTAGCCTGCAGTTTTCTCACTGCTTTAAGGATACAATGGCCCAGGGAAAAATGGAGTGACATGCTCAGTGTCACACAGGATCAGTGGCATAGCCAAGAACAGAACCAAGGTCCTGGGATTCCCTTATTCTATGGCAGGCCTTCTGACTGCCAGGTTTCTCTATAAATATTTTATCTTCATTGCCTACCATATCTCAGAATCTGCATTCTTCTAAGCTAGTGTAACACAGGAGCTCCGGGCCAGGAACCTGCACCCGAGCTTTGGATATTTCAAGAAAAAAAAAAAAACACCAAGAGGACCAAAGGAGTGACACCTGCCATTTATTACTCATGATACAGAGAAGCTTTAACACGTGGTCCATTGGAGCTGCAGGAAAGGGCACTTGGCCAAAGGCAAGCAAGGTTTTATCCCCAAGCCAGACAGCAGGCTGGAGAGGGTGCTTGCAGATAGCATCCATGAAAACAGCGAACTAGCCACCCCCTCCAGCAGAGCAAGCAGATAATATCCATGGGAACAGACAAGGGAGCAGAGAGTTCCCATGGGAACAGCAGAGAGTGTCCTTGGGGGTAGGCACTGTCAAGAGAGCCCTGTGTCCATTGTCCACTGTCTTCCTCGGGGCTGCTGATGAAGCAACCCTTTTGGTTTTCTGAGTATATGGAGGGGCTGTGTGTTGAATTAACCCCACACTCCACCCTGACATAACTCCTCCACCTTACATTCTTTGCATCAGTTCTTCCAGACAGGGAGTCCCTGGGTGGTCAGAGCATTTGCACATTGCATGCAAATACCATAGATAAAATAAAGACTACATCTTAACACTAACAATAGTATACATTTTCCTTTCCAATCTCATTCAGCTTAACCATACATAAACATTTTCCCTTTCAAGATTTCTCTCCACAAAGCGGCAACTTTCCTCATTCCTTCAGTTTGCTTCTTTCATTCATTCAGAGATAACCAATTTTAGAACAAATTACTCTTTAAAATTTCCTTGAAATATATATCTCCATACCTTATTCCCCCATCACTAAAAACATATGTTTTCTTCCATATTAGAGATTATGTATGTAAACAAAATTACCAATAATTGTAGAGAATTTGAGATTTTTCATTTACCCTTGATAGTTTTAAGGAGGCTGGGCAAAAGGTGGGGGCATGGTGTGGCTTGTGAGACTAGCCACTTGCCCTTAAAAGTGCCTCTTTTTTCCCTCAGTTATTTCAGTCTTAGGCAGTATTAGCTGCATTTACATCTGCAAGACCTTGGAAATTACTGAGAGTCAGAAAAACCTCATTAGACCCTTAATTTTGCCAAGTCAAGTCATAAGTCATAGTAAGTTTTTTCAAATCACATATAGTTGCTGTGGGGTGTTGCAGGTTGCATTGTGCTGCTCCAGTCATGCAGCCATTCCCAGGTGGAGGTGTTCGCTGATTCTATCCACCAGGAGAGGCTGGATGAGGCCATTGTCAGAAATTTTGTGCAGACCCAACATGTGGAGCAGTTGCTCATTGCTGCCATCATGCCGGCCCATTTCTGAAAGGTGTTGCCTGCAACAAGACTAAGGATGATATGACAAGTTTTTAAGGAGTACCAGGAGAGGTAAGTCCTGCCCATCCAGGAGAATGCATGCCACTATCTGGTCCCGGATTAGAGGAGTAACAGTAACGAGGGCCTGTCCAGGATGGGTATACCATGCCTGTTCAACTTCTGGCCTCCAGGCATCAAGGGAGGTTACCTGCAGTGGGGGAGTCTGCACTTGCCAAAGGGAGGCAATGTATGTGACCTTCACAATGGTTTGTGTACCTGGGTTATACCAAATAAGACACAAGGGCCAAAAGGCAGTGACCTCCGGTCATTAGACCCTCCCCCTAGGGAGCCACCAGGGAACACCACTGTGGTCTTATCTGCACTGACCAAGGTCAGTACAGGGTTGTTTTGTCAGGGGTATGTCTTGGGGAACTGGCAAGAGCAGGTTGTTCTGTTGGCACACTCCGGGGTGCACAGTTGAGTTCGTGGTATGTTGGCTTGTGTACTTCATCTTCTGGTGTAACCAGGTAGCTGTGTCTTCCGCAGGTACCTTCTCCAGCTACCATATACAGGCTAGTTTATCTACTTCTGCATTGTTCGGACATTGCAAAGGTTGGTGTCCATTCACATAATATGATAGTCTTGGGCTGACTAAGGCAATAAATGTCCTGCCACATACCTTGGTCCCACAGCAGCCACTGGACCACTTGCTAATGATCAGCCTGCCACTGGGGTAGCCACAAAGACAACCCATGGTACATAGCCCCATTATCAGTGAAGATGGTCAGGGGGCCCATCTCACTGACTATTACAAGCCAAACAGCACATAACTCGGCCCATTGGCTACTGCGACCTGTCCTCTCATCCATTCATATACTGTCTGTCATCAGTTGGTAGGCAATGGCTTGCCATGTAGGTGGTTAGCCTCCAGAGGAGCTGTCAGAATACCAGGTGTCTTCTGGAATACAGGGCTTCCCCTCTTGGGTAATAGATTCCAGTACATCCAGAATGGACCTGGGAGTGGCTGGAGCTTGCTAGAGTACTGGCCCCAGAACCTGTTGTAGTTTGCGGCTTAACGGACTAGTAGAGGGCTTGCTGTGTTGCAGCAGATATGCACTCCATTTCGCTAGGGTGGGGCATTGGGCCACCAAACTTTTAGTGGCCACATCATGAACCTACCTACCGATGGGATAGGTGGTCTTCACCACTACTTCGGCGGGCCCAGTTAAGGCCTCGGTGGCCAAAAAAACTTGATACACAGCACTGACTTGTGCTCCTCTGTGCCTTTCTAGAGTTGGGATCAAAACACAATGGGGACATGTGTCCATTTCTGCCATTGCCAGAGTCCCCAAGCATAGCTGTCAAGGGTGACGTGTACATTTAATTCACATGGATGTGCATGATCAATGATGCCTACTGCTTGTACTGTCCCTACTACTTGCTTGTCATTCATGAAGACCACCTGTTGTTCTTCCTGCCAGTCCCAGGAGGCCCCCTTGCAAATCAGATGATAAAGGGGGTGTACCAGCTGTGCTAGGTGTGGGATGAAAACCCTCCAGTATCCCAAGAGACCTAAGAACTTCAGTTGTTTAACTGTAGTGGGTAGAGGGAAAGCCTGAATCTTATCTATTACTGCTACAGGCATCACCTTTGTCTTATCTGACCAGACAGCCTCCAAGAATTTGACAGACAAGCCAGGGCCCTGCAACTTGCTTTCATTGATGGCCCATCCTTTCCCCTGCAGGTGCATTACCAACATCAGGGCAGCTTGCTGCTGGTCTGAAAGAAAATCAGAATTTAGCATGACATCATCCATATAATGGTACAATTGTATGGTAGAGGATTTAATCCAATTGATCAAGTCCTTAGCCACGAAAGCCATGACAGATAGTGAGGCTATGAAGATATCCCATTGGTAGGATGGTGAAGGTCCATTGACATCCTTCCCAGGTAAAGGTGAATTGATTCTGACTCTCTGGGTAAAGGTCCATGGAGAAAAATGCATTAGCCAAGTCTAGCACAAAATGGTAAGTTTCCAATTCCACACTCAAAGTGTCCATAATGGTGGTGACATAAGGTACAGCAGAGAAAAGAGGTGGGACCACTTTGTTCTCTATAGCAGAGGTCCCCAACCCCCGGGCCACAGACTGGTACTGGTCTGTGGCCTGTTAGGAACTGGGCAGCACAGCAGGAAGTGAATGGCAGGCAAGTGAACTTCATCTGTATTTGCAGCCACTCCCCAGCGCTAGCATCACTGCCTCAGCTCCACCTCAGATCATCAGGCATTAGATTCTCATAGGAGCACTGATTACTGTTGTCAAAAAGGTTGAGGACTCCTACTCTATAATCCACAGTTGTGCACCAGGAGTCATCAGGCTTACATACTTGCCACACAGTGACATTGTAGGGACTGTGTGCCAGATGGATAATTTCCACCTTGGCCAGTTCTTATATGGTTTCTCCTATTCCTTTATGCCCTCTGGGTAGCCAGTACTGCTCCATGGCTCCATTCAGTGTGGCACCAGGAGGACCACTGGGGGGTGGCATACATGACCTCAAAGGATGGTTTTTACCACATGAATCCTCAGCCAGAATTCACCTGCTGTTGTCTGCAAGCACAGCCCAGAAAACACATCTATCCCCAGGATGTATTCAGGCACCGAGGATATATGAACTTTGTATGACCGTGGGGGGAAGTCTTCCAATGGCCAAGGAGAGAACCACTTATCTTACTCAAATTGACTGTCCTCCATACCCATCAACTGTAGAAAGGGGCCTCTGAAACTTTTCAGGATTACTGTGGATCAGGGTACATTCTGCCCCAGTGTCAACTAAGGCTAAACATGCATTGCACATTGTGGAGGAGGCCAGTAAATAGCAGTCTCCACATTAGGCCTCTAGTCTCTGACAGCATCCCCCAATTGCCAAACGCTTGGGCCATGCAAACAGGAGCCCCTAGGGGTTGTCCTCCAGACAGGCCGGCAACAACTCTACTTTGAGTGGGTCTTGGTCCTGCAATAGTTCAACTGGGCAAGGGGCCAAGGGCTGGATGGATTCTCCATTTGGAGCCCCATCCAGGGTGCAGAGTTGCCCATCAGTCAGGCAGGGGTTGGAAATTATGTTTTGGTTTAAGCTGCCACCATAGGGACACCAACATTGCATTAGGCTGCTTATCAATTCTTTTAGGATCAACTTTAGCCCCTATCAGATCTGTTCATAGCTGCTTTTTGGTCACCTTTACTGGGCTGCCTTTACCCTCTGCCTGTACGTTTATAGTGGATCCCCTCTCTTTCCCCCGGACCTGTTGGACCTCTCATTTCTGTCTGGCCAGTTCAATTTTCCCCAAATCAGCAACATCCTGTGCTGCTGCCTAGATTGTTCTCTCCACTAGGGTGAACAGGACAGGCACCAAGTTTCCAAAATAAGCTGATGGGCCATTTGGATGATGTGATCCCTCATACCTGTAGTAAATGCACCACATCAGGTCCCCCAAATGGCTCGATGTAAATAGCATGCCACATTCCCATTTCCCTGAGGAACATTTGCAGTTCAGGCGTAGATGTCCAGTGTGGCTGGACCATTGGAGAATCCCCGTCATTTGGCCATGCCACGCAGTAACCCACCATGAGCCAATTCAGCAGCAACACGTTTTCTGCATATTGGATTATCCCATGTATGTGTTGGTGCAAGGAAGGGTCGGTGGTGACAGTGGCCATCTGGGTCAATTCATCCCCAGACAGTGTAATGCCGTCTACACTGGTGTCCCAGAGGCAGAGTAGCCACCCCACAATGGACTCTGATCCTTTCTGGTGGAACTTGGCAACCAGTTCTACCAGCTCCGCCGATGTATATGGCTAGGCAGAGATGTGTAAATAGTTCAAAAGAGGAGGCAGGTTCCTTGGGTCCTGCCCCTTTGGACATTTCCTGCTGTCTTTAATTTTTGGACTATAACCAAGTGAGCCTGAGATACACCTGTAGCCTCCCCTTGGAGGGACATCCCGATTTCTTCGTCTGACTCTGACTCGCTTTCTGCTGTGGGGTCTCACTTACTGAGGTTGCATTCATACTGGGCTATCACTGCATGTATGTAAACACTTATTAGCTTTCGTGCCTGCATACTCGTGAAGTGGCAGGCTAGGTCCTACAGCTGCTCGCTAGTCTGTTCTGTCACCCCAGAATATCCTTATTATTACCCTGTGTGACTTGCATGTCTCTTTCTAACTTTACTTCCTCTTCCAGGATTTTCACTCTCTCTTCATCCTGCAACTGTTTAGTAATAGCCTCATGCAGTGCCTGCAGGAGGGGCCAACCCACTGTGGCTGCCACGCCCACAGCTCCTTCTTTTTTAGAGAACAACACTCTCCCACTTTCAGTAGAATCTGTAAGAGGCCCATAGGCATATCAAGGGTGTATTCTATTCCCTGGGTGGGCACCAAGTCTTGCCACCTCAAACAACATGGACCCAGAGGCCCACCCTGGATTCTTTCCAGCCGACTCCCACCTGGGATTATCCCTGGCAAATTTAGGATTCCCCTCAGCAGACCTGGGATCCCCGCCCCGTGGACTCAAGATTCTCCCCCTGCTTGTGGTGGACTCAGGAGTGTCCTTAGCAGAGTTCTCCCAGGCATGTTCACACCTGAGGTCAACTCAACCAGGATATTTTTCAGAATATCCTGCTGACTACGCCAATTGTAACCCAGGAGGTCTAGGCCAGGAATCTGCACCTGGGCCTTGGATATTCCAAAAAAAAAAAAAACCACCAAGAGTACCAGAGGAGTGAGACATGCCATTTATTACTCACAATACAGAGAAGCTTCAGCTCTTGGTCTGTTGGAGCTGCAGGAAAAGGCACCCAGCCAAAGGCAAACAACATTTTATCCCTAAGCAGGTGTTGGAAGGTGGGTTTGCAGATAGTGTCAATGAGAATGGTGGACCAGCTGCCCTCTTGAGGGGAGTGAGCAGATAATATTCATGGAAACAGCTGAAGAGGTGGAGAGTTCCAATGAGAACAGCAGAGAGTATCCTTGGGAGCAGGCACTGCTGAGAGAGCCCTGCATCCATTGTCCATTGTTGTCCTGGGGGCTGCTTCAGCAGCCCTTTTGGTCTTCTCAGTATGTGGAGGAGCTGTGTTTTTAATTAACCCCACAGCTGGTCCTAGATCCCTAAGGACAGCAAAGCCCAGAGACATCAGTAAGTGAGTGGCTCCAACTATTTCCAACAGAATTCTTCTCAAAGACAAAAGTATAACAAGGGGATTAGAAATCTGCCCATAATTTTGGTCTCAAGGAGGCAGGAGGAAGCAGAGAAATTATGGCTGGACCTGGCAATGAGTGATTAGTATTGGGTGAATGGCCTGACATAGAGGACAGCATTCTTTCCTGGATAGCATGGTGAAAAGGGTGGGGTGGTAGTTGAGTAATTCATTTATAAAAATATTTTTTTTAATTTTAATTATAGTTATCATACGATATTATTTTAGTTTCAGGTATACAACATATTGATTAGACATTGATATAACTTACAAAGTGTTCACCCTGATATATAGTACCCATCTGACACTATGGATTAAGTATGCATAATTAATACAACATTATTGACTATATGTCTCATATTATACTTTACATCCGCATAACTGTTTTGTAACTATCAACTTGTACTTCTTAAACCTTTCCCTGTTTTCACGTACCCTTCCAACTTTCCTCTCATCTGGGAACCATTAAAATGTTCTCTTTATAAGTTTGTTTCTGTTTGTTTTGTTCATTAGATTCCACATGTAAGTGCAATCATATGACATTTGGCTTTCTCTATCTGACTTACTCTACTTAGCACAATACCCTCTAGGTCCATCCATGTTGCTGCAGATGACAAAATTTTATTATTTTAATGGCTGAGTAATATTCCATTTTATATATATATATCACCTCTTCTTTATCTATTTATCCATTGGTGGATACCCAGATATCCTTAATATCTCAACTATTGTAAATAATACTGCAAGTAACATATGGATTCACATGTCTTTTTGAAGTAGTGTTGTGGGTTTCTTTGGATAAATACCTGAAAGTGGGATAACTAGATCCTTCTTAGTCTCTTGTTATAATTTTTGTTTAAAAATCTATTTTGTCTGGTATAAGTATTGCTACCCGAGCTTTTTGTTTGTTTGTTTCTATTTAGATGAAATATTGTTTTCATAATTTTACTTGCAGTCTGTGTGTGTCTTTCAAACTGAAGTGAGTCTCTTATAGGCAGTATATGTAAAGGTCTTATTTTCTTATCCATTAAGCTGACTCTCTTTTGGTTGGAACAATAATCCATTTACATTTAAAGTAATTATTGATAGATATGTAGTTATTTCCATTTTGTTATTCATACTTTTTGTTTTTTTAAATCTTTTCTTCTTCTTCTTGTTCTTCTTGTTCTTCTTGTTCTTCTTGTTCTTGTTCTTCTTGTTCTTCTTGTTCTTCTTGTTCTTCTTGTTCTTCTTGTTCTTCTTGTTCTTCTTCCTTCTTCCTTCTTCCTTCTTCCTTCTTCCTTCTTCCTTCTTCCTTCTTCCTTCTTCCTTCTTCTTGTCCCTCTAACATTTCCTGTAATACTGGCTTGGTGATGATGAACTCCTTTAGCTTTTTCTTGTCTGGGAAACTCTTTATCGATCTTTTGAGTTTAAATGGTAGTTTTGCCTGATACAGTAATCTTGGTTGTAGGCCCTTGTTTTTCATCACTTTGAATATTTCATGCCAATCTCTTCCGTCTTGCAAAGTTTCTGTTGAGAAATCAGCTGACAGTCTTATGGGAGCTCTCTTGTAGATAAATAACTGCTTTTCTCTTGCTGCCTTTAAAATTCTCTCTTTGTCTTTAACCTTTGGAATTTTAATGATGATGTGTCTTAGTGTGGCCACGTTTGGGTTTATCTTGTTTGGGACTCTATGCTTCCTGGGCTTCTATGTCTATTTCCTTTGCCAGGATAGGGAAGGTCCATCATTATTTTTTCAAATGGGTTTTCAATTCCTTGCTCTCTCTCATCTCCCTTTGGTACCCCTATGATGTGAATGTTGGTACACTTGATGTTGTCCCAGGCCCTTTCAACTATTCTCATTTTTTTTTTATTCGGATTTTTTTGTTACCATTCTTTTGAGTGTTTTCTGCTATCTTTTCTTCTAAATCACTGATTCATTTCTCTGCTTCATCTAATCTGCTGTCGATTCCCTCTAATGTAGTCTTCATTTCAGCTACTGTAGTCTTCATTTCTAACTGGTTCCTTTTATGTTTTCTATCTCTTTGTTTAAGTTTCACTGAGTTCATCTACTCTTCCCCCAAGTTCATTGAGTATTCTTATAACCAGTGTTTTGAACTCTGCATCTGGTAGATTGTTTGTCTCCATTTTGTTCAGTTCTTTTTCTGGAGCTTTGCTCTGGTCTTTCATTTTGGACATGTTTCTTTGTCTCCTCATTTTGTCTACTTCCCTGTGTTTGTTTCTGCTTTTTAGGTAGAGCTTCTATGTCTCCTGGTCTTAGTAGAATGGCCTTATGTAGTAGGTGTCCCGTGGGGCCCAGTGGTGCACTCTCCCTCTTCATCTGAGCCGGGTGTTCCAGGTGTGTTTCCTTGTATAGATTGTGTGTGCCCTCCTGTTGTCATTTAGTCTTGGTTGCTGTTTGCATGTCAATGGGAGGGATTGATTCTCGGCTGTTTGATTTCGAGGACTTGCCAGTGACTATAGTGGAGGAGCTGTTGTGCAGGGGCTGACCCTACAGAACAAGATTTGTTTTAGCAGGGCTCTGGTGCCTTCCCAGTCTGCTCTTTGGAAGTGTCATCCTCAGATGTGGCCCCAGGTAGTGCTTCTACTCAGACCACAGGGATGCAGACTGAGGCCTTCCGGGAGGGGTCCCACTGCAAACCAACTTCAAGTGAAGCCTGTGCTATGCCTGGGATGACCTGGCATGAGCCACCAAATAATGCGCAGATGGCCACCACCCAAGCTGGGCTTAGATGTGCCTTAAGAAACCAAGCTGCAAACCGAGGCCTGCTGCCACCAGTGTTGGACCTGAGGCTGCTCAACAAGAGGTAAGGGGCATGCTTGTTTAGATTTTGTGACCCTTCAAGAAATTTTAAGAAAGTCAATAGTATGAGACAAGATGGGCCATTTGTATGGAAAATCCACTGGAAGTGGCTTGAGTGGGCCCGCAAGTTGGATGGGTTAGGGTCTCAAGGAATCACCGGGGCAGGGTGACCCATGTTCTCTAGATTGCTGGAGTCTCAGCTATGGTGGCTGCCTGCATCTGCAAGCTGGACAGTGGAGGGTTTAACAAAGGAACTGTGCCCTCTGCCAGCACTTTAGTCTGGAAAAAAAAGCTGCCCTTCCAGCCCTTACCCTGAAGCTAGACAACTCAGTTACTCCCCATATGTCCCAGCCACTTTTCAAGCTGTTGCCCCAGTGCTGGATCTCAGAGTGAGTGAGTCCATCCCCAAGTAAGTCCATGTGTGGACCCCTTAAGAGGAATGCCTGTGACTCCAGCAGCCCTCTGTCTCACCCAGCCATAATCTCTGCTGGTTTTCACAACCTAAGTTTGCAAGGACTTCTCTTTCCAACACTGGATCCCTGGGCTGGGGAGCCTTGTGTGGGATCAGGACCCTTGCTCCTCCAGGGGGAACTTTGCAGCTGAGATATCCCTCTTGATTTCAATTACCACACGTGGGTATGGGACCAGCCAGTTCTGAATCTCTGCCCCTCCTACCAGTCTCTAGGTGGCCTCTTTTGTGTGTCCCCAGTTGTAGGAATTCTGTTCAGATAGACTTCAGGTGACTCCCAATGATGTCTGTTATGTAGTTTTGTGAGAGGAGACAAGCACAGTGTTTACCTACTCTACCATCCTGACTGGAAGCACAAGTATTTCTTGATAATTGCATTTTTTTTTTTTACAGAAAATCTGTTTATTTACAAACTTTTTGTTAACACTGGATCTTGGTTCTTCCTTCATAATGAGATGTGGCTTTTTCGGCAGATATTCATCTGTAGGGCTCTTGTATGCTACTAGAGTAGGGACACCTCCAATCCATTCCTACACTATGGGTTCAGGCCTTTAAAGAATGCTATTTAGTCCCCAAGCTTGGATTTTCCCTTCACAGTGAAGAATTGCATCAGTGCCTGGTTCAAACAAGCAAATTTCTTTGTGGAAAACACTTGTTTGGCTAGAAAAAATGAGAACAAAAGCCTCTCAAGTGGAGCCAAGGGCCTCACCTGCATGTTTTCCTGTTTTCCCATTGCCAGGGCTTCCCAGTACTTATAATGTAGGGCATATTACAACTGCCTGGGAGTTCAGAGAGAAAGAGAGAGGTGTTCTTATGCAAATTACGCACCATCTTAGACTTTTTACCAAAGAAAGAAAAAAGGTGGTTTGTTTAGCTGGTCCCCAAAGTTATTTTCAAGCTTTAAAACTCTATAAGCTATTAGCAGTTCTTACCTATAAACTCATGGCAACTTAGCAAGAATCCAAAGAATGAAGTAAAATAAAGTACAGCATGGTGATTATGGTATATCTATCTATCTAGGTAGATGATAGATAGATAGATAGATAGATAGAGAAACAAAGGGGTTCTACATTAGAAGCCTGGCTGGAGCATAATGGCAGTCATGGTTTTCCTGATTCTTGGGCCAGAGGGTCAGGTCTGAGCAGCTCTTATGTCAGATCTTTCTTTTTTCTAATTTTTTTTTTTGCTTTAATGTGCTTAATGTGCATAACTTTTACGATGTAAATAGAAAAGTAAATAGAAAAAAAAAGACCTTCAATCAGACCACGTGTCCTGCTTTTTATTGTCGTCATGGAATGGGCACATATTCCACATTCTAATCATAAGAATTAGGGCTCATCTCTCCCCATCAATTTTTGACCCACAGTCATATACACCAGTCTTGAGAACTTTCCCTCCTTACCCCTAGTGCACCAGAAGAAGTGTAGGCCCCTTGGACCCACTCCATGAGGATCTTACGAGGTTCTCCAGGGAATAGTCACAGAAGTTGGAGACTAATATCAGCTCTCATCTTCACCTCTGGTGCTCTCTGCCATCTCCTCTTGTTTTATATGCAAGAAAGGAGCAGTCTCATCTTGACAATTCTCATCTAAGCAGGATCAGTAGAGGTGACAGAGGCCAGGGGCAGTATACGGGATAGTTTCACCATCTGCTGATTTCAGGATTGCGTAATTTCCAGACGCAAAGGTGTGTGATGGCAATACTAGTTTGAAATAATAAATGCAAGCCTTTGTCATTTTTCCAATAAATCTTTCACCTTCCAACAGTCATACTGGCCTTGGGGTGGGGGAAAGTGTGATGTGCCCTTGTGAAGAAGGATGACATGGTATAGGAGAATGAGGTCACTGACTTTTAGAAAAAAGTGAAATAAAGTGTTTTATTTTTCTCAGAAGTGTGGGAAGGGTAGGGGAGAGAGAAGAAGAGAGGGAGAGAGGGAGAGAGAAGAGAAAATTAGGTAAGATACATGCGTCCTGATATCTTCTGACAAATTCTGTAAGTGGTGGTATTGGATGGTTGGGAAAGCTGGATATAGAGTTGGCATGTGCTGACAACACTGGGGCCATTATGGCTGTTGGAAGACAAAAGCTTTATTGCAGTCTATGAGGACCCTTTATTCAGAGTGGATATGGAGAGATCAGATCCACGTCTGCATTCTTGAACCTTCCACAGCTATCACTTGCTTTAGAAGAGATCAAGAATATCTCACCAACCTCATGGAAAGGTGCAGAAGGCAGCTGGATGTTTGTTGTTGAGCACACCAGAGTCACTCTAACTGGGATGAAGGGATCTTGGAGCACATTGGTCTACAAAGTAGGACGTGCACACATACGAAGTGAGTAAGAAGAGCTATTGAGGCAGAGGAAGAAAACATTAGAAATTCTAAGCATATTTATTTTTTATCACATCCTTTTAAATTTCTAATTTTAGTGTATGTTTTATGATGAGTGCTGCATACTAATATAGTGTCACCAGTATGTAATTTGTAAATTAATCTACATATGTTGGAGGTATGTGCTCAAAATCTCTGATTGCTGGTGCATGTATTAGGTTCTCGGGGCTGCTGTAACAAATGGCCACAGCCCGGGTGGTTGGGAACAACAGAAATGTATTCTCTCACGGTTCTGGAGGCGATATATTGTCTTATATTTTTATGACTGCATAAGATTTCTGACCTTGATCATCTTAACCAATTACCTTATGATAGATAATTCTGTTATTTTCTACTTTTTGTCATGGTAATCAAGGCTATAACAAATATACTCGTACAACATCATTTCACATATCCATGTATCTATCAATGGGACGAACACCTGGAAATTTATTCAAAAGTTTATCCCTCTGTGTCTACTGAGTGCCAGGCTGAGACAAACCTACTCCCTGATATCTAGTAACTCACAGTTCATCAGGGGAGACAGACATCACCAGACACTGATAACCAGGGAAGGACAGGTATAGTATGGGGAAAGATGGAACATAGCTGTGGAGAGACATTAATCACAAGAATTTGAGTGATACTAAATAAATCATTTCATTTCTAACTTGAAGTCAAAGACTTGTTCTCTCTGGGTCATTTTTACTCCTCTGTCCCTGGTGCCCAACAAGGGTTTGCCATAATAAGAGGCTCAGTGACAATTTAGGGAATGTGTGACTAGGCCTTCATTTCTAGCACTGAGATTGGATGTTGGTCTCAACATCTCTCCTGATTTGCTGTGTGAATGTGGGCAAATTATGACCCTTTCTGGGCTTTTTTCCTCTCATTAGTCATATGTGAGGTGCTATAGGTATAAAAGAGTCACTTGGTGGTTAAGATCATAGGGCTGTGAATTCAAACATGGGTTTTCATCCTGACTATCCACCACTGGCTGTGCGACCTTCATCAGGTTACTTAAACACACTCTGTCTTGAATTCCTCATCTAAAAAATGAGGCTGATAATAATAGTAGCACCTATCTTTTACAGTAGTGGAGACAAGTCAGTTGATAATAAATATTAAGTGCTTAGACCAGAGCCTGCTACATAGTAAAGGCTAAATATATATAAGCTCCATGCTTTTCTCAAAACATAAGCTTATTTTTATCTTGAAGTCTTTATACACATTACTCTCCCTGGAACAGTCTTTCTTCATATTTTGCCTTTTCTCATTCATATTTATGCTTAGATATCACCCAAAGAAGCCTTCCCTAAATAGCCATATAAGGTAGCAAAACCTTGTCAATCTATTTTACTTTTCCAGGCATGTTTTCTTTATTCCTCTTATTTTATTACCCACTGTATAATATATCTATTACCATGTCTCCTTCAGTAGAATCAAAGGGGCCCAAGGGAGGTTTAATTTTTCTTACTGCTATATTTTTGGTTCCTAGAAAAAGGCTGACACTTATCAAACCTTCACAAAGATCTGTTAACTAAATGATAAAAATAGTTTGATGAAGTGATTACTATTGTCTTCCCCATTTTACAGATGAGTTAAAGTCATTTGCCCAATCTCACACAGCTAATAAATAGTAGAGTTAAGATTGAACCCCAGCTATCGGAGGCAAGAGCCCACTCTCAGCAAGAATTGTTTTCTTTTTGTATATGATGCAAACGTTAGTGCAAATGGTCCTCAAAAATTATATCTAAAAATCGAAATTGCTAAACACACACAATTCACATGACAGTCCCATTCTGTTATGTTCATCCATCAAATAAATAAAATGTAGTCATAGATGATGAACAAATTAAATGATCATCATGCATGAGTTCCATACAATTATGCATTTGAAATAATAGAAAATTCAAAAATATTTAATTTGAGTATTTAAAGAACAAGTGAAAAAAGTATTCAGAATATCATCGGGATTTTTAAGAATATCAATAGCATAATAAAAATAATTTTTGGTAATGAATTATTAATGAAACTTCAAAAAAAGGTGATGTGTTAATCAAAACAGCATGGTACTAGCACAAAAACAGACACATAGATCAATGGAACAGAATAGAGATCCCAGAAATAAACATACACCTACCTAGTCAATTAATCTATGACAATGGAGGCAAGAATATATAATGGAGGTAAAGATAGTCTATTCAATAAATGATGTTGGGAAAACTGAACAGATATATGCAAAAAAAATGAAACTGGATCACTTTCTTATACCATATACAAGAATAATCTGAAAATGGATTAAAGACTTAAATGTAAGACCCCAAATCATTAAACTCCTAGAAGAAAACATAGGCAATAAACTCTCTGACACTGCTCTTAGCAATATTTTTTTTCTGATATATCTCCTCAGGCAAGGGAAATGAAAAATAAACAAATGGGACTACCTCAAACTAAAAAGATTTTGCACAGCAAAGGAAACCATCATCAAAATGAAAAGGCAAGCTACTGAATAGCAGAAGATATTTGCCAATGATACATCTGATAAGGGGTTAATATCTAAACTTTATAAAGAAGTCATACAACTCAACAACAATGATAAAAGACAACCCAATTTAAAAAAATGGGCAGAGAACCTGAATAGGCATTTTTCCAAAAGGACGTACAGATGACCAATAGACATACGAAGAGATGCTCAATGTCACTAATCATTAGATAAATGCAAATTTAAACCATAATGAGCTATCACATTATACCTGTCAGAATAACTATTATCAATAAATCAACAAACAATAAGTGTTGGCAAGTATGTGGAGAAAAGAGAACCCTTGTGCACTGTTAGTGGGATTGCAAATTGGTGTATCCACTATGGAAACCAGTATGGAGATTCCTCGAAAAATTTAAACAATAGTACTACCTTTTGACCCAGTAGTTGCGCTTCTGGGTATTTATCTGACAAAGTCCAAAACACTAATTCGAAAAGATTATGCACCTCTATGGTCATTTCAGCGTTATTTACAATAGCCAAGATATGAAACCAGCCTAAGTGTCCAGCCATTAGATAAAGAAGTCGTATATGTACATATACACAATGGAATATTCCTCCGCCATAAAAGAGAATGAAATCTTATCACTTGCAGCAACACGTATGGACCTAGAGAGTATTATGCTAAGTGAATTAATTCAGACAGGAAGACAAACACCACAGGATATCACTTATGTGTGAAATCTAAAGAACAAAATAAATAAAACAGAAAGAGACTCATAGATACAGAGAATAAACTAATGGTTGCCAGATGGGAGGGCATTGGGAGGGCTGGGTGAAAAAGGGGAAGTGATCAAGAAGTACAAATTGGCAGTTACGAAATAGCCATGGGGATGTAAATTACAGCATAAGAAATATAGTCAATAATATTGTAATAACTATGTAAAGTGCCATGTGGGTACTAGACTAATCGGGGTAGGGGAAATCACTTAATAAATTACATAAATGTCTAAGCACTATGCGGTACACCTGAAATTAATATAAAGTAATATTGAATGTCAACTGTAATTGAAAGATTTTTTAAAAAATATAAGAAAAAATAAAAGCATGACATTTCAGGAAACGCTAAGAGAAAAAAGGA
>NW_006437767.1:207378-218173 GCF_000325575.1 Pteropus alecto
AAATAGAAAAGTAAATAGAAAAAAAAAGACCTTCAATCAGACCACGTGTCCTGCTTTTTATTGTCGTCATGGAATGGGCACATATTCCACATTCTAATCATAAGAATTAGGGCTCATCTCTCCCCATCAATTTTTGACCCACAGTCATATACACCAGTCTTGAGAACTTTCCCTCCTTACCCCTAGTGCACCAGAAGAAGTGTAGGCCCCTTGGACCCACTCCATGAGGATCTTACGAGGTTCTCCAGGGAATAGTCACAGAAGTTGGAGACTAATATCAGCTCTCATCTTCACCTCTGGTGCTCTCTGCCATCTCCTCTTGTTTTATATGCAAGAAAGGAGCAGTCTCATCTTGACAATTCTCATCTAAGCAGGATCAGTAGAGGTGACAGAGGCCAGGGGCAGTATACGGGATAGTTTCACCATCTGCTGATTTCAGGATTGCGTAATTTCCAGACGCAAAGGTGTGTGATGGCAATACTAGTTTGAAATAATAAATGCAAGCCTTTGTCATTTTTCCAATAAATCTTTCACCTTCCAACAGTCATACTGGCCTTGGGGTGGGGGAAAGTGTGATGTGCCCTTGTGAAGAAGGATGACATGGTATAGGAGAATGAGGTCACTGACTTTTAGAAAAAAGTGAAATAAAGTGTTTTATTTTTCTCAGAAGTGTGGGAAGGGTAGGGGAGAGAGAAGAAGAGAGGGAGAGAGGGAGAGAGAAGAGAAAATTAGGTAAGATACATGCGTCCTGATATCTTCTGACAAATTCTGTAAGTGGTGGTATTGGATGGTTGGGAAAGCTGGATATAGAGTTGGCATGTGCTGACAACACTGGGGCCATTATGGCTGTTGGAAGACAAAAGCTTTATTGCAGTCTATGAGGACCCTTTATTCAGAGTGGATATGGAGAGATCAGATCCACGTCTGCATTCTTGAACCTTCCACAGCTATCACTTGCTTTAGAAGAGATCAAGAATATCTCACCAACCTCATGGAAAGGTGCAGAAGGCAGCTGGATGTTTGTTGTTGAGCACACCAGAGTCACTCTAACTGGGATGAAGGGATCTTGGAGCACATTGGTCTACAAAGTAGGACGTGCACACATACGAAGTGAGTAAGAAGAGCTATTGAGGCAGAGGAAGAAAACATTAGAAATTCTAAGCATATTTATTTTTTATCACATCCTTTTAAATTTCTAATTTTAGTGTATGTTTTATGATGAGTGCTGCATACTAATATAGTGTCACCAGTATGTAATTTGTAAATTAATCTACATATGTTGGAGGTATGTGCTCAAAATCTCTGATTGCTGGTGCATGTATTAGGTTCTCGGGGCTGCTGTAACAAATGGCCACAGCCCGGGTGGTTGGGAACAACAGAAATGTATTCTCTCACGGTTCTGGAGGCTAGAAGTCTGAAGCAAGGTGTTGGCAGGGCCACGCTCCCTCTGAAGCCTCCAGGGGAGGACCCTTTCTTGCTCTTCCTAGCCTCTGGTGTTCCTTGGCTTGTAGATGCATCACTCCAACCTCTGCCTTTGTCTTTGTATGGCGTGCTCCTCCACGTGAGTCTGTGTCTGTGTGCGTTCTCTATTTTATATAAAGACAATAGTCGTATTGGATTTAGGGGCCACCGTAATCTAGTACGGCCTCATTTTAACTAATTACATCAGCATAGACCCTATTTCTGAATAAAGTCACACTCCGAGGTTCCAGGTATACATGAATCTTGGGGGCCTGCTGCTCAACCCAGTACAATGTATAAGGAAAAGTTATTGGACCCTTGTTGTAGCGAATGTTACACTGGGCAGCCAGCCACAATGGAGTCAACTCTGAGTTGCAGCCAAATCTTGGGGGATCTATGAGTCTAGCAAGAGGACAGTCCAGTAAGAAAGCAGTATTCAAGTAGCAAAGCCACATGGCAGAATACAAAGCATAACACTCAGATTGAGGGTGTCTTCGTACTGCTACCATTATACCAGTGAAGCCACACCCTTTCCTCCAATCCCCAGACATTATTTTATAGAGGAGAAGGAGAAATAAGTAGAACTTTGAATTGACTCCATAATTGCCTGAAATGGAGCAGCCAGACTGGAGGAGTCTGAAGAATCTTTAATCATGAAATGTAAGTGGTCATTCGCTGTCCACCTTTAGTACCAATTGGAGTGTGTTCTTTCCAAGCAGATTAGTTGTGGAAAACAAAGAAGTCGTCTCATCTGTGCACAACAGAGCATACTATATTAAAGTCTGAGATTCTGTTAACAGATAGCCTGTGTAAATGTGCCTCCCAGTCAATTTATTGTGTCTATATCCCTCCAGTGGCTTCAAACGTCACCTAAAGACTGGCATATCCCATGTTAGCACTTTTAACTAGCTCATGTAGTACAGTGTACTACAATGTAGTACAGTGTCATTTAACATTTAAGATCAAAGTACACATTTTGGACTTGGAGAGACCTGGTTTTAAATCTTCATTCTACCATTTAATGCGGACCTTGCATGGCCTTGTATAAGCTGACTAACCTCTCTGATTCCCAGTGATCTCATCTGGAAAATGGGGGATTATAAACCCTATCACGTTGGATTGTGGTGAGGGTGAAATTACAGAATATATGTAATATAAATACACACCCAGAACGTCATAGGTGCTCAACTAATATAAGCTGTAGCAATGAATTAAATTTCTTCCTCATTCAAGAATCTGCCCCCAGATCAGGGAGAGAATCCTGTACCACTTTCAGAGCATCCTAGCAACTTTTCTGGCTTTGCTATTGCACAATTTACCCTTCACTTAACGATTCATTGCATGTGCCCCCTCGGTTTCAGCGGTCTTCATATTTTTAAATATTCCGTATCCTTCATTTAAAGATGAGTGAAGTAATAGTCTGCTGTCATCTGATTTCTTTGTGGGAGTACCTCACTAACTTGAAAGTGTTTATCATCACTGTCATTGACTCCTTGACATTTTTTTCCACTAGATGCTCAAAAAGATTCATTTGCTCACACACCTAATATTTTTTTGACGGTTGAACACGCACAAGGTACCGATTTAGGCGCCGGGTTATTTCAGTGAATAAAGCAAACAAACTAACAGAAGCCTGATCTCATGGAGCACGCATTCTAGTAAAACGACCCTTGGACTCACCCTCTGGCCACAGACTCTGCTGTGATTTCCAGAGGAATCAGAGAAGACAGACAGGCTTTTTCCCTACCTTGGTGGGAATGCGACCAGCATCAAAGTACTCTTTTGTATCTATCTATTCCTATATGTAGAAATGATAAGAATCATAAGACCTGCTCAGCTGCACACACCCTGCCATGCTTTGCAAAGCAGTTGTATGCGCTGTATCTCATTTAATCTTCCTAGCCGTCTTGTTGAGTAATTATTATCATTGGTACATCCACTTTACAGTTGAGAATGTTGAGACTCAAAGAAGCGAAAGGCTTTGTCTGCTGTCACACAGCCCAGCGAAAGTGAGGAAGTCAAGCCTTCTGATTCCAAATCTCAATCTTTCCCAAAGGGTGTAAGTAGTACAAGCAGCCCCAGTCCATGAGGATTGAGAAAATGGATGATCATAGACCAGGGTGTGCAGGGCAGGGTGTGTGTGTGTGTGTGTGTGTGTGTAAGTGCCATGTGGGTACTAGACTAATCGGGGTAGGGGAAATCACTTAATAAATTACATAAATGTCTAAGCACTATGCGGTACACCTGAAATTAATATAAAGTAATATTGAATGTAGAGATTGTTTATCAAAGAATGAAAGGCAATTGCCTCAGTGCAATTAGTGATGTTTCCTCAGCTGTGGGGCCTCCCGCCCCACAGTCGAGGAGTTAGTACCATACCTGATAGCTTGCCGGTTGACTCCACCAGTCCGTGCAGAGATATCACTGGCAGTGAGGTCCACACTCTGGAGTACGTGGGACAGGGAAAGCTAACCTTTTCCTACCCATCTCCTTATTAGGAGATGAGCACCGTCTATACTTACTGAGTGAAAGCTGGGATGGTACTGAGGGTAGATATGGACGAACAGCTTGCAGCAGTCAGTGCAACCTTGATTTCTCTGCCTTCAGAGAAAGACACGGCAGCCTCTAAGTTTGCTATCACTATTGGCATCCAATAGCCATGAGCATGACTTTTGGCAGGTTAACTTTTCCCTCCAACAAAGCAGCACATAGTAGGGTGCAGTGGAAGGGGAAGGCTACTGCAGTCTATGGGTTCTTGGTGTGGTAAATATGGTGCATCCCACTAGTTCACCAACTAGTTCACCCATGTCCACTTTGGTGCCAGCTGCACTCATGGAGCTTTTCTTCAGCATGCATGTGGGAACACAGATGCTGATGTGGATAGACTGTGGGTTACTTTGAGGAAAACCCTAGCATGGAGATCTAATGGAGTCCCTGCTCTAGGTGTGGTCTCTTCCACTTTCCTGGCAAGTCCGGTTCTGACAATTTTCTTAAAACTGATAACTCGGAGGCATTATTTCAACATCTACTTCCTGGCTTTAGTCTCACAGAGTTTCATCACTGACCCACAGAATTCTTGTCAGAACTGGAGAGGCACACGGGTTCTGATTAGAAGCCTGGCTGGGAAAATTGGGCGTCACAGTTTTCCTGGTCCTTGGGCCACAGGTCTGGCCTGGGCAGCCCCATTTCCAGCTGATGGAGTTCTGTACCCTGCCCTGTGGGAGTCTACCTAGAAAGGACAGAGGGCTTTGTGGTCAACAGCCACATGGTGAGGAGAAGGAGGACCCATTCCTCCTCTGCAGGCAGCATGAGTTGGATGACTAGGGCCCTCTGCTGTTGACTTTCTTTAGGAGTTTTCAGCCCGTGTACTTGTTAGTTACAGGTCCCAAGCCTCTTATCAAAGGTCGACATGCCATAAACTGAAGTTTTCTAAGGGAATCAGTCTGATTATACAGAGCTGGAGGGAAGAAAGGGGTGCCAAGAGATCCCTTGGGAGTTCTAGGGAAATCTTTGCAGTGTTGTCAGCTCCAGGTCACAGGGAAGGATTCCACTGCCTTCCCTCCTTACTCCTCTCTTTCCTCCCAGATACCTGCCTGCTGCTTTGCATGCTGATTTCCTATTTCCCGTCCTGGCATGTAGGTTGTTTGTTCTCCTTCATCACTCCCTGCACGTGTGTACTCTGTCTTCTTCTTTCTGAGGAAGGATTCTTGAGACTAGTGTTTGAAGAGAACCATAGATATATCTGCTTTCTTTTCACAGTTACATTCCAAGAGGGTCATGACAGAGGGGAGGGAGGCCTCAGAGAGCAGGAGGAGGAAGCAGGGAACAGTGAACAGAAGGAGCTGAGAAGCAGGCTGCCTTGTCTCTGGCTTTTGGAGGTGTCCAGGCTGGGTGCCAGGAATTAGGACCTTCTGTGCCCCAGGTCTCCAGGGATGCTGCTGTAAGTGCCACCTACTCACAATAACTGGTGCTCAGAACCTGGAACCATTTCGCCCACCCTCAACATTCTCACCCTACCATTTATATGGAAGATGTGTGTGTGCGAGTGTGTGTGTGTGTGTGTTTGTGTGTGTGTGTGTGGTAAAAAATAAAAAAATAAAATTAAAAAATGATGATGCATATATCTTTGCAATTTAGACTCAGTCTCTCTTGTAAAGCCTGTCTACCGAAATGACAAGGCAACTTTTTAAAAATTTTGCAAATAAAAATTGAAGTTTCAGGTGACCAATTTTTCAAGGTGCTAACCTTTGACACAGCCATAGGAGACAATAAATCAAAATGTAATAAATAATGATATACATATTTGTTATTACTTTAACACAAAATATGGAAATAGATGTTTTCTTCAGTCACCTCTTTTTTTTTCCTTTTGTGTTTCATAAATCATATTTTTTAAAAAAAATAATAAGACTAACAGTGGCGAATAGTAGTAATTACTAGCAGTACAAATTATATCATGTGTGAAAAATATGGTACTTTTATAAAGCTGCTTTTTGTCCTCTGATACAGTGATTTATTTAAATTATTTTTTAAACTTTATTGGAGTTTTGAATTTTGTTGGCTATGTTACTGTGCATTCTTAATATACACAAGTGTAAGATTTTACACAAAAAGAATGCAAGTTAAGTAGGACTTACTATACAGTCATTACCTAAATTTAGTGAAAACAAATAGTAACTTGTTCTATTCTGTTCCACAATAAAGTGGGGTATTTTTTTCTTTTTGTGTCTTTTTGTATCAATTTTTCTCTAAACTGCCTGCAGCCTACAGAATATTTTTTTTCTTTTACGTAGTGGCATACCATTAAACTTAAAAATCACTTTGATTTACAACTCTGCTATTATCAAGCCCCCAGTAAACTGATTCCTGGTGTCAGTCCAATGTAATAACATCAATATCCTCTCAACAAAAGCATTTAAGCATGGATTTTACTTATTAGTAACAGCAGATGTTTTATTTGTAGGAATTTGTTTCTATGTCTCCAGTAATGTCATCCACTTTCTATCTATAGGCTTGTTTTGTCTGTCAATCATGTCCTTCACATCTATAAATTTATCCTATAGGCTGTCCATGTCTAAAATGTCTGGAATTTCCAAACATTCTGAAGCAAATTGGATATCTTCATATGTAAAATCTCTCTTTCTCAGGAAAGATGTTTTTACAGCTCTAAGGAAATTTGACCTTGCAAAATTGAAATTGAAGCCTGTATAACTTACTTTTTTAGTAAAAAAGTCAAGGAGATTTTGTTAAACTTGTATTCCCTTTGCTGGTAACTTTTTTGTGTGTTATCTCGATTTCTTAAGCAATCTCGTTTCCAAAAGAGAAAATGAATCGTATTTTAGCTACCTCAGTTTTTGTTGCGACCTACACATGACTTTGAAAAACTCAGATATAGTCAGTTTCCTAGACTCCTTAGAGACTCTTCAATGTTCTTCAAACATTTTGGAGAAACAGCACATAAGTTTCTGCTTTACTGTAATCCATTCTCATCTTTAATATATTTTCAAATATTAGAAGGAAGGAATTCTTCCTGTTTCGCAGTTTGAAAATATGATTTTATGGGCAGGCTGACATTTTAGCATTTTTTCTATGGTCAGCATCAATGACAACCATTTTATAGACCTATATCTCATTAAAATCCCATTACATGCTTCTGCATGATTTGAGAAAATTAAAAAGGGACTACAAATGTTCATTATAAAAGCTTCAAAACTGCAGGTAAGCAAGTCACACTCACTTTGTCAGTGTTATGGATGAATTGCACAGGACATTAACAGGTAAGATTTTTTTTGGGGGGGGGGGCTAAGAAGTTTGTAGACTGAATGGAATTTGCCAATTTTACATTTACCTTGCCTTTGCAATATGCAGATAGATGAAAAAAATCTAGTTTGTTTTAGACAAGATATCAAGAAGCATATGTTTTATGTGTCTGTTGTTTTATTAAAATCTTCATAGGATTCAGGAAGACTATTTGAAACTTCATCGTTGAAATCAAAGTACATAAGGGTTGGAAGAACATTTTGTTGTTGCTGTGAATTGACACATTATTGATAGACTGTAGAAAGTATGATTGTTGGTGAGCTCTGACAGAATCAGTTCTATACTATGAGAACTCAACATATCTGTGATCAGATGTTCCACTTTTGTTAATCTACCTTTTTGTTATGTTCTCTGAATCTGGATATGTAACTTTACTCAGTTTTATAGAGACATCAAGGGAAGAAAACCATAGTGTGTGTTGATTAACTGTGGAATGTCCAAGCTAATTCAGCAAACTGTTTTCAGGTGTACATTGGTGACCTCCTTTTCAGAGAGTCTTTTGATTGCTTTCACATTCCAATGTACACCATGCCTGACATAAAATTCTTTTCAGCATTTTGTGTAGTATGTTCTGTTTTGGTCATTTACCTCTCTAATCCAGTTGTATGTGTACTTACACTTGTCATTAAAATAACATAGTAACCCTTCTATGGGGTAATGCTGGCATTGGTATTGTAATCATTCTTGTTTTCATTATTTGAATTCTTAGAAAACATGATCCCAATATTTGTAGTGTTGAAAGTTAAGCTAGCATTATCTTGATACAAATAACAACAGTTGATGCACATGGGACGTAAAGACAGACTGCAAATGCTTATAATACAATGGGCTTAAGTTGTACCTTTATGGTAGATATTTTGGGTATTTCCTTATATTGTCATTGTAATCAAAGCTGCAAAGAATATACTTGTATAATGTCATTTCACACATCTGCACATCTATCAGTGAAACAAATATCTGGAACTTTATTCAAAAGCTGTTCCCTGCTGTCTACTAAGTGCTAGGTTGGGGACTCACACTCAGGTTTACTAATGCTTAAATTGCACATTCAGATCTCATCACACAATGTGATGCAACAACAATTCATAGTCCATTACTGTGAATCCCAAATCATGACTGTCGATATCAATAGTCAGGGGACAAAACAGCACAGCAATTAGGGAAGGCTGTAATCTATGCAGTATTCATTTGACAATAAAAGCACTGTTGTTTTCAGTCCCCATCTTGGGGACTGCCATAAGAGTTCTGTACTTTACCCCCAACCTTCTGCATCCATCTATGAAACCTGGGACTTTTCATGTCTCAGGAAGAGGTTCCCAGGACACAGAGCTTTTGGTCCTAAAATCAGAATAGTCCTAGGCCAACAAATTGGTTGCTCACCCTTCAACTGTTTTAACCAAAATATTTTTAATTTTTTTTTTCACGTAAAATGTGAAATTTGGAAAGCGTACCATCTGAAATAACTTTGCTTGAGAGAATGGAGTTAATGGGAAAATACTCAAATAAACATGTATTGGATTTGAAAAGATGTTACCAGTATAATGGTAGGGAATGAGTCTAGAATTTTAGCCCGGCTGCCAGGTAATTTCCCAAAAGTTTTACTTTGGTGATAAGTCATCATGTTCAATTATCTCTGGCTGGTGCACAAAAAGAAGTAAAGTGAATGTTCAAAGTCTTTCCCAGTAAACTTTACATTTACCAACGTACTTCAAATAACAAGTAGAAAGAATTAACATGCTGAAAAACTAGACATTGAAATAATGAAAATAGGAAGAATACTTGGACCTCAACAGGCTCCCTATAGTGACAGAGTTGCAAAAGAGTTTAGAAATCATAACAAGCAATGTCTACACACTTAAATAGAAATTGACTTAAGCTACAACTTCTATCATGCAGTTTTTGACTACATGTAGAAACCGACTTAAGCTACAACTTTTATTAAGTAGTTTTGTCATAAATCGTTTATTCATGGAAAAAAGGAATATATCTGAAATTTTCCATTTATATGTTGATGCATATATTAATGTAAAAGACCATACAATGTGTAAAATATTTTGAATAATATTTTGCATTATCGTGGTCTCATATTTCATTCCCATGCAGGCCATCCTTTAGAGATGGAAGGGGTTATGGAAATCATGAAGATTTCTTTGAGCTCTCAATTGCTGCCCTAATTCCTCATAAGGATTTATCCTATTGCAGCTGGATTATTAATCATTTTGAGTGCCCAGGAATAGGAGTTGGCACACACTATATGAGCTGGATGAAATAAAGGGCAAAGGACTCCAGTGTTAGGTGGCAACACTAGATTATCTTCCTTTCCTCTCCTCCTGCCAGCCCAACCTCACAATTTGCCAATGATTGAGAGACTTGAGGCTCCATCCATCTGTAATCGGAGTCAGTCAGACCTATGGAAATCAAATGCTTTATATTTTGAGGAACAGGTGTGATTACATCTAATTATAACAGTTTGAAAACTACAGTTTGTTTAATGTGGGGGTAAATGAGATTCATTTTTTATAACTTTGTGAGAACTCATATGCCTAAATTCGCAAATTAAAATAAAGTCAAATAAAAAAACTTTATTGTGTGTGATGGTAGCTATCTAAAACATGCATATTCACAAATAAAAGAGGGGAACAAATATGTTGCAATACAAACAGTGGTAATTTATGGCAATGAGATAATATTTGAATTTCATTCCTCTTTCTTTGATTCCACAAATTGTTATCATGTGCCTATGTTGTATTTTCAATGAAAGATAAAAAAAATCACACCCTTTTATTTGACATCACTTTTCTCCGTTTCTTTTTTTTTTTTTCATTTGAAAATGTAGTTTAAGTCATCTGGGAGAGCTTCTCAATTCCCCTATCCAACAAGAAACCAATACTTCTACACACATGCACAACACACATGTACACATACACATGATATTAGGAACTCGTCTCAGGTAGCACCCTGTTCTACTACTAGCACAGCAATGAACAGAAGTATGATATTTGGAGGGGCACTGTGGAAAGATTGCCACCTCCTGTCAGGGTAATGGATCCCCAGAGACGGAGGATCTCCTAGGCAGAAGTTCCCAAAGAGTGCAAATTTCCTTTACTATATGGCTATTGCCTTGGAGATGGTGATGACTTTGATTAAGATGTGTGCCTTTGGTTCAGACCACTTAAAACCTTCCTGCGCCTCAATTATTTTCTCTACTAAGCTGACATATGAGGGTTAGTAATTTCCATTACCTGGTTTCTTTTAGGTAAGAGAAGTTCAACCACACCACCCTCGACATTCTTACCAGAGGTGCATATTATTGTATACATGATTTGCCTATGCGTCCTTCAACAAGAACAACAACAACAAAAAAGTGAATTTAAAAAATAAAACGTGTTTAAGAAATCAGTAAGATATTCCGTTCTTTCACAGTTCTTTCTCTGGGTAAATAAACTTTGTATCAAATTGCAAAGCTATTTCCAGCACCATTTGTTTAAGGATGGCTTACATCTGACAGAATATG
>NW_006437767.1:218259-241891 GCF_000325575.1 Pteropus alecto
AAATAGAAAAGTAAATAGAAAAAAAAAGACCTTCAATCAGACCACGTGTCCTGCTTTTTATTGTCGTCATGGAATGGGCACATATTCCACATTCTAATCATAAGAATTAGGGCTCATCTCTCCCCATCAATTTTTGACCCACAGTCATATACACCAGTCTTGAGAACTTTCCCTCCTTACCCCTAGTGCACCAGAAGAAGTGTAGGCCCCTTGGACCCACTCCATGAGGATCTTACGAGGTTCTCCAGGGAATAGTCACAGAAGTTGGAGACTAATATCAGCTCTCATCTTCACCTCTGGTGCTCTCTGCCATCTCCTCTTGTTTTATATGCAAGAAAGGAGCAGTCTCATCTTGACAATTCTCATCTAAGCAGGATCAGTAGAGGTGACAGAGGCCAGGGGCAGTATACGGGATAGTTTCACCATCTGCTGATTTCAGGATTGCGTAATTTCCAGACGCAAAGGTGTGTGATGGCAATACTAGTTTGAAATAATAAATGCAAGCCTTTGTCATTTTTCCAATAAATCTTTCACCTTCCAACAGTCATACTGGCCTTGGGGTGGGGGAAAGTGTGATGTGCCCTTGTGAAGAAGGATGACATGGTATAGGAGAATGAGGTCACTGACTTTTAGAAAAAAGTGAAATAAAGTGTTTTATTTTTCTCAGAAGTGTGGGAAGGGTAGGGGAGAGAGAAGAAGAGAGGGAGAGAGGGAGAGAGAAGAGAAAATTAGGTAAGATACATGCGTCCTGATATCTTCTGACAAATTCTGTAAGTGGTGGTATTGGATGGTTGGGAAAGCTGGATATAGAGTTGGCATGTGCTGACAACACTGGGGCCATTATGGCTGTTGGAAGACAAAAGCTTTATTGCAGTCTATGAGGACCCTTTATTCAGAGTGGATATGGAGAGATCAGATCCACGTCTGCATTCTTGAACCTTCCACAGCTATCACTTGCTTTAGAAGAGATCAAGAATATCTCACCAACCTCATGGAAAGGTGCAGAAGGCAGCTGGATGTTTGTTGTTGAGCACACCAGAGTCACTCTAACTGGGATGAAGGGATCTTGGAGCACATTGGTCTACAAAGTAGGACGTGCACACATACGAAGTGAGTAAGAAGAGCTATTGAGGCAGAGGAAGAAAACATTAGAAATTCTAAGCATATTTATTTTTTATCACATCCTTTTAAATTTCTAATTTTAGTGTATGTTTTATGATGAGTGCTGCATACTAATATAGTGTCACCAGTATGTAATTTGTAAATTAATCTACATATGTTGGAGGTATGTGCTCAAAATCTCTGATTGCTGGTGCATGTATTAGGTTCTCGGGGCTGCTGTAACAAATGGCCACAGCCCGGGTGGTTGGGAACAACAGAAATGTATTCTCTCACGGTTCTGGAGGCTAGAAGTCTGAAGCAAGGTGTTGGCAGGGCCACGCTCCCTCTGAAGCCTCCAGGGGAGGACCCTTTCTTGCTCTTCCTAGCCTCTGGTGTTCCTTGGCTTGTAGATGCATCACTCCAACCTCTGCCTTTGTCTTTGTATGGCGTGCTCCTCCACGTGAGTCTGTGTCTGTGTGCGTTCTCTATTTTATATAAAGACAATAGTCGTATTGGATTTAGGGGCCACCGTAATCTAGTACGGCCTCATTTTAACTAATTACATCAGCATAGACCCTATTTCTGAATAAAGTCACACTCCGAGGTTCCAGGTATACATGAATCTTGGGGGCCTGCTGCTCAACCCAGTACAATGTATAAGGAAAAGTTATCGGACCCTTGTTGTAGCGAATGTTACACTGGGCAGCCAGCCACAATGGAGTCAACTCTGAGTTGCAGCCAAATCTTGGGGGATCTATGAGTCTAGCAAGAGGACAGTCCAGTAAGAAAGCAGTATTCAAGTAGCAAAGCCACATGGCAGAATACAAAGCATAACACTCAGATTGAGGGTGTCTTCGTACTGCTACCATTATACCAGTGAAGCCACACCCTTTCCTCCAATCCCCAGACATTATTTTATAGAGGAGAAGGAGAAATAAGTAGAACTTTGAATTGACTCCATAATTGCCTGAAATGGAGCAGCCAGACTGGAGGAGTCTGAAGAATCTTTAATCATGAAATGTAAGTGGTCATTCGCTGTCCACCTTTAGTACCAATTGGAGTGTGTTCTTTCCAAGCAGATTAGTTGTGGAAAACAAAGAAGTCGTCTCATCTGTGCACAACAGAGCATACTATATTAAAGTCTGAGATTCTGTTAACAGATAGCCTGTGTAAATGTGCCTCCCAGTCAATTTATTGTGTCTATATCCCTCCAGTGGCTTCAAACGTCACCTAAAGACTGGCATATCCCATGTTAGCACTTTTAACTAGCTCATGTAGTACAGTGTACTACAATGTAGTACAGTGTCATTTAACATTTAAGATCAAAGTACACATTTTGGACTTGGAGAGACCTGGTTTTAAATCTTCATTCTACCATTTAATGCGGACCTTGCATGGCCTTGTATAAGCTGACTAACCTCTCTGATTCCCAGTGATCTCATCTGGAAAATGGGGGATTATAAACCCTATCACGTTGGATTGTGGTGAGGGTGAAATTACAGAATATATGTAATATAAATACACACCCAGAACGTCATAGGTGCTCAACTAATATAAGCTGTAGCAATGAATTAAATTTCTTCCTCATTCAAGAATCTGCCCCCAGATCAGGGAGAGAATCCTGTACCACTTTCAGAGCATCCTAGCAACTTTTCTGGCTTTGCTATTGCACAATTTACCCTTCACTTAACGATTCATTGCATGTGCCCCCTCGGTTTCAGCGGTCTTCATATTTTTAAATATTCCGTATCCTTCATTTAAAGATGAGTGAAGTAATAGTCTGCTGTCATCTGATTTCTTTGTGGGAGTACCTCACTAACTTGAAAGTGTTTATCATCACTGTCATTGACTCCTTGACATTTTTTTCCACTAGATGCTCAAAAAGATTCATTTGCTCACACACCTAATATTTTTTTGACGGTTGAACACGCACAAGGTACCGATTTAGGCGCCGGGTTATTTCAGTGAATAAAGCAAACAAACTAACAGAAGCCTGATCTCATGGAGCACGCATTCTAGTAAAACGACCCTTGGACTCACCCTCTGGCCACAGACTCTGCTGTGATTTCCAGAGGAATCAGAGAAGACAGACAGGCTTTTTCCCTACCTTGGTGGGAATGCGACCAGCATCAAAGTACTCTTTTGTATCTATCTATTCCTATATGTAGAAATGATAAGAATCATAAGACCTGCTCAGCTGCACACACCCTGCCATGCTTTGCAAAGCAGTTGTATGCGCTGTATCTCATTTAATCTTCCTAGCCGTCTTGTTGAGTAATTATTATCATTGGTACATCCACTTTACAGTTGAGAATGTTGAGACTCAAAGAAGCGAAAGGCTTTGTCTGCTGTCACACAGCCCAGCGAAAGTGAGGAAGTCAAGCCTTCTGATTCCAAATCTCAATCTTTCCCAAAGGGTGTAAGTAGTACAAGCAGCCCCAGTCCATGAGGATTGAGAAAATGGATGATCATAGACCAGGGTGTGCAGGGCAGGGTGTGTGTGTGTGTGTGTGTGTGTGTGTGTGTGTGGTCACCAAGAGATTGTTTATCAAAGAATGAAAGGCAATTGCCTCAGTGCAATTAGTGATGTTTCCTCAGCTGTGGGGCCTCCCGCCCCACAGTCGAGGAGTTAGTACCATACCTGATAGCTTGCCGGTTGACTCCACCAGTCCGTGCAGAGATATCACTGGCAGTGAGGTCCACACTCTGGAGTACGTGGGACAGGGAAAGCTAACCTTTTCCTACCCATCTCCTTATTAGGAGATGAGCACCGTCTATACTTACTGAGTGAAAGCTGGGATGGTACTGAGGGTAGATATGGACGAACAGCTTGCAGCAGTCAGTGCAACCTTGATTTCTCTGCCTTCAGAGAAAGACACGGCAGCCTCTAAGTTTGCTATCACTATTGGCATCCAATAGCCATGAGCATGACTTTTGGCAGGTTAACTTTTCCCTCCAACAAAGCAGCACATAGTAGGGTGCAGTGGAAGGGGAAGGCTACTGCAGTCTATGGGTTCTTGGTGTGGTAAATATGGTGCATCCCACTAGTTCACCAACTAGTTCACCCATGTCCACTTTGGTGCCAGCTGCACTCATGGAGCTTTTCTTCAGCATGCATGTGGGAACACAGATGCTGATGTGGATAGACTGTGGGTTACTTTGAGGAAAACCCTAGCATGGAGATCTAATGGAGTCCCTGCTCTAGGTGTGGTCTCTTCCACTTTCCTGGCAAGTCCGGTTCTGACAATTTTCTTAAAACTGATAACTCGGAGGCATTATTTCAACATCTACTTCCTGGCTTTAGTCTCACAGAGTTTCATCACTGACCCACAGAATTCTTGTCAGAACTGGAGAGGCACACGGGTTCTGATTAGAAGCCTGGCTGGGAAAATTGGGCGTCACAGTTTTCCTGGTCCTTGGGCCACAGGTCTGGCCTGGGCAGCCCCATTTCCAGCTGATGGAGTTCTGTACCCTGCCCTGTGGGAGTCTACCTAGAAAGGACAGAGGGCTTTGTGGTCAACAGCCACATGGTGAGGAGAAGGAGGACCCATTCCTCCTCTGCAGGCAGCATGAGTTGGATGACTAGGGCCCTCTGCTGTTGACTTTCTTTAGGAGTTTTCAGCCCGTGTACTTGTTAGTTACAGGTCCCAAGCCTCTTATCAAAGGTCGACATGCCATAAACTGAAGTTTTCTAAGGGAATCAGTCTGATTATACAGAGCTGGAGGGAAGAAAGGGGTGCCAAGAGATCCCTTGGGAGTTCTAGGGAAATCTTTGCAGTGTTGTCAGCTCCAGGTCACAGGGAAGGATTCCACTGCCTTCCCTCCTTACTCCTCTCTTTCCTCCCAGATACCTGCCTGCTGCTTTGCATGCTGATTTCCTATTTCCCGTCCTGGCATGTAGGTTGTTTGTTCTCCTTCATCACTCCCTGCACGTGTGTACTCTGTCTTCTTCTTTCTGAGGAAGGATTCTTGAGACTAGTGTTTGAAGAGAACCATAGATATATCTGCTTTCTTTTCACAGTTACATTCCAAGAGGGTCATGACAGAGGGGAGGGAGGCCTCAGAGAGCAGGAGGAGGAAGCAGGGAACAGTGAACAGAAGGAGCTGAGAAGCAGGCTGCCTTGTCTCTGGCTTTTGGAGGTGTCCAGGCTGGGTGCCAGGAATTAGGACCTTCTGTGCCCCAGGTCTCCAGGGATGCTGCTGTAAGTGCCACCTACTCACAATAACTGGTGCTCAGAACCTGGAACCATTTCGCCCACCCTCAACATTCTCACCCTACCATTTATATGGAAGATGTGTGTGTGCGAGTGTGTGTGTGTGTGTGTTTGTGTGTGTGTGTGTGCGTGAGAGAGAGAGAGACAGAGAGAGAGACAGAGAGAGAGACAGTGAGAGAGAGAGAGAGAGTGAGAGAGAGAAAGAGAGAGAGAAAGAGAGAGAGAGAAAGGGAAGTAAAACTGTGTGTATATTAGAGAGATGGTGTAGGGAGGGAAGAGAGAGAGAAAACTAAAACTATGTGTGTGTTTCAGTGTCTGTGCCCTGTAAACTGCCCAGATCAGGATTTTAGAGCTTTTAAATGCCTGGTGCATTGTGTTGGATTTTGGGGACTTGTTTGAGGTACTCTTGATTGGAGGGGAGGGGAGTGGGGACTGGTATCCTGAGAAGAGCAGTGTGGGTTTGGTAGAGCTGCTTCAGAGTCCACACTTGCATACAGGGTTGGGGACAGGGCCATGCCACACACCTCCATACAAAATACAGCTTGGCCTTGACATCTGGGCCCTGGCAACTGTATTAACTGCTTGGGGGCAATGTCGACATCACCAGGATCATCACCTTACTTGGAGACTGCACTGAAGCTCTCTCAGGGACTTCAAGATTGCTTGTTGGAGACTATAGTGAACAGACAGGTCTCGATAGCAATTTGTGTTACCTTTTTGGGACTCCCAATCACAACTGTGGGAATCTTTGCCAAAGGGGCTGATGAGGTCAACAGTGATAATATACGGGGCTCTGCATCACAGTACTTATTTGTATACAGAATACTGGTGGAAATGTTTATAAATATGTGTGTATAGCATTAAGTATATATACATATATGCAGCTACTATTATAATTTTTGCTATATTCATTATTATTATCATCTTCCTGAGTACACATTGAAAGTATACACATAAATGTTAGCACGGGCAATCTCTGAAAGTTGGGATGAAGGATAAATATTTCCTAAACTCTTTGTACTTTCAAGGCTTGCAGAAATGTGTGCAACAAACATGAAGCTTTCCTACAAGCCTAAAATACAAAGAGCTACAAAGTAAATTTCATCCTTCCTTGACCGCCAAGGCCCAGAGGAAGTCTTGACCACTGCGATATCTCCTGTTCGAACTCCTGTACTACTCCTTGTGCACTCAACTCTCAACGCTTCGTCAGCATTCGAATCATTTGGTATTTCTTTTTTTTTTTTTTTTTACTGGCTATTTCTTGTTATTTAATCTCCTTCATGATAAGAACCATTTTCTTTGTAATAATTCCCTTGCAATAGCAACCACGGGTTGAATGTCTCTGATGCGTCAGTAGTGTGCCAGAGAAGAAGGGATTGAACTGAGGTCTATCTGTGGACACTTGCTGCTTCTCAAACGTGTGTTACTGATCTGTGGTAAGTACAGAATTTGAGTGTATATGTTTCATTGTTCTTTTGTAGTCTTTTTTTTTTTTTTAGACTCTATTTCATTCATTTCTGCTCTGGTCTTTACTATTTCCTTTCTTTTAGAATCTTTGATTCAAATAATTGTTATCTTTCTAGTTCCTTCAAATGTAAGATTAAAATGTTTAGTTGAGATTATTCTCATTTCTTGAGATAAGCCTGTACTTCTACAAATTTCCCACTTGGGACTGCTTTCTTTTTGTCTCATAGATTTTGTTCTGTTGTGTTTTCATTTTCATTTGTCACAAGGTATCTTTTGATGTCTTCCTTGAACTCATTGTCAACCCATTTATTATCTAGTCACGTGTTATTTAACCACCATATTTTTGTGTATTTTTCAGGGTTTTTTTTGGGGGGGGGTGGTATTGATTTCTAGTTTCATAACATTGTGATCGGTGAAGATATTTGGTATGATTTCTATCTTCTTAAATGTATTGAGACTTATTTTGTGGCATAGCACATCTATGTCTGTGCCCTGTAACCTGCCCAGATCAGGATTTTAGAGCTTTTAAATGCCTGGTGCATTGTGTTGGATTTTGGGGACTTGTTTGAGGTACTCTTGATTGGAGGGGAGGGGAGTGGGGACTGGTATCTTGAAAATGTTTTATGTGCACTTGAAAGGAACTCATATTCTTCTGCTTTGGGGTGAAACACTCTAAAAGTATCAATTAAATCCATCTGTTTTCGTGTGTCATTTAAGGCTGCTGTTGTTTTTTTTGTTTGTTTTATTTTGTTTTGTCAATTTTCTGTCTGGAAGATCTGTCCATTGCTACCAATGGCGTGTTAAAGTCTCTTACTCCTAGTGTCTTGCTGTAAATATCTTCTTTTATATCATTTATTATTTGCTTTATATACTTACATGCTTCTATGTGTTCGGTGCATAAATGTTTACAACGGTTATATTCTCTTTTTTGATTGGTATCTTTATCATTATGTAATGTCTTCCTTTTTCTCTGATTATAGACTTTGTTTTCAATTCTATTTCGTCTGATATAAGTATTGCTATCCCAGCTTTTTTACCATTTGCATGAATTTTTCCATCCCTTATTTTCAGTCTTTCGATATGAATTGGGTCTCATTTAGCAGCATATGCATGGATCTTGTTTTTATCCATTAAGCTACCCTATGTCTTTTGATTGAAATACTTAATCCATTCATATTTAAAGTGATTATTGATAGATACATAGTAATTTCCATTTCATTATTCATTTTTTCTTCCTTTTATCCCTTTCTTTTTAAAATAGTCCCTCTAACATTTTCTGTAATTCTGTTTGGCACTGATGAATCCCTTTGGCTTTTTCTTGTCTTGGAAGCTCTTTATATTACCTTCAACTTTAAATGATAGCCTTGCTGGATAGAGTAGTCTTGGCTGTTGTTTCTTGCTTTTCATCACTTTGAATATTTCCTGCCAATCCCTTCTGATCTGCAACGTTTCTGTTGAGAAACCAGCTGACAGCCTTATGGAGACTTCCTTGTAGTTAGCTAACTGCTTTTCTCTTGCTGCTTTTAAGATTCTCTCTTTGCCTTTACCTTTTGCAATTTTAATTATGATATGTCTTGGTGTGGGCCTGTTTGGGTTTTTCTTGGAGACTGTGTGCTTCCTGGTCTTATATGTGTGTTTCTTTCTTCAAGTTAGGAAAGTTTTCAATCAATATTTATTCAAATACATTCTCAATCACTTTCTCTCTTCTCCTTCTGGTACCTCTTTGATGCAAATGTTGTTAGGCTTGATGTTTTCTCAGTGGCCCCTTAAACCATTCTCATTTTTAAGTTCTTTTTTCTTTTTGCTGTTCTGATTGGGTGTTATTTGTTCTCTTATCTACCTTTGCATTGCACAAATGGATGCAGTGGAGCCCCTGGAGTCACCGGTATGAAGGAAGTAGAGCTCACCAGGTCAGTGAAAGTTCAAATTTGGCCATGTTAGGAGAGGACTCAATACAGGAAATACGGTGTTTGCCTACTGGCTAATTGGGAGGAGGCCTTAACACAGTGACCATGGCAGCTTTCACTCTAGCCTTTGCCCTGATGGCACACAACTCACTCTGTGTCTTAGTGTGGGCCTCTTTGGGTTCTTCTTGTTTGGGACTCTGCACTTCCTGGGCTTCTGTGTCTATTTCCTTTTCCAGGTTAAGAAATTTTTCAATCATTATTTCTTCAAATAGAATTTTAATCCCTTGCTCCATCTCTTCTCCTTCTGGTACTTCTATAATGTGACTGTGGGTACCCTTGGTGTTGTTCCAGAGGCTCCTTAAATCGGCCTCATTTTTTAGATGATTTTTTCTTTTTGCTGTTCTGATTTATTCTATGCACCTTAGCTTCCAAATTGCTGATTCAATCCTCTGCTTCATCTAATCTACTATTGATTCCTTCTAATGTATTCTCCATTTCAGTTATTGTATTCTTCATTTCTGACTGATTCTTTTTTATGGTTTCTATCTTTATGTTTATGTTTCCTATCTCTTTAAGTTCTCACTGAAATCATTAAGCATCTTTATACTCAGCATTTTGAACTCTACATTTGGTATGGCTCAAGAAAGAAACAATGGCTTCTGCCAGAACTTTTGGCAGGGAGAAAGCTGCCACTCCAGCCCTCGCCCTGAAGTCAGACAATTCAGTTCCTCCCCACATGTCCTTGGAGCATTTTTAGCTGTTGCCCCAGCACTAGACTTCAGAATGAGTGAGTCTATCAGCAAGTAAGTTTATGTACAGGCCCTTATAGAGGAGCACCTGGTACTCCAGCAGCCCTCTGTCCCATTTAACCACAATCTCCGCTGGTTTTCATAGCCAGAAATTATGGGGTTTCTCTTCCTGGCACTGGTACCCTAGGCTGAGGAGCCTGGTGTGGGGCTGGGACCTGTTGCTCCTTAGCGGGTACTTCGGCAGCCAATATATCCCTATCAATCTTTAAATGCCACAGTGGTTGTTGGACCGACTTGTTCCAGGTCTCTGCCCCTTCTACCAGACTCTATGTGCCTTCTTTATATCCTTAGTTATAGGACGCTGTTCAGCTAGACTTCAGGTGATTCTCAATGATGATTGTTTTTTGGTTTAGTTGTAATTTTGAGGTCGTTGTGGGAGGAGGCAAGCACAGCATATCTCTATATTTGCTGAACTTATAATAGCTCTATCATTTATATTATTGAAATCCTAGAAGGAGAGAAGAAATAGTATTGGTCTGAAAAAATATATAAAAATAATGGACAAAAATTTCAAAAGTTTGACATAGATTCAAGAAGCTAATAAAATTCCTAAAAGGATAAATGCAAAGAAATGTACACCAAGGCACATTATAATCAAACTTCTGAAAATTAAAAGAAAATAAAAAGATTTTGAATTCAGAGAGAATCAACACCTAACATATAGAGAGAACATTTGAATGACAGTGAATTTCTTACCAAAATTATGGAGGCTAGAAAGAAGAGGTGCAACATTTTGACAACTTGGTTGAAATAGACCAACTCCTTGAAAATCACAAATAACACCACTTACCCAATACTAAGTAGAACATTTTAATAGCATTATAACTATTAAGGGAATTGAATTTGCAATTTTAAAACTTGAAAAATAAATCTTCAAATTCAAGTTCCACTATAAAATACTAACAAACATTTAAAGATAAAGTATTCACAATCTCTTATGTAAAATAATAAAGGAGGAAACAAGTCACAATTCATTTTATTATTATATAAACTAGACAAAGACAGTACAAAAATGCCACTGCATGCCAATATCATTCACAAATATAGATGAAAAAATCATTAACAAATTTTAGCAAATCTAATCCAGTGGATTTATAAACCATGACCAAATGGGGTTGATTCCAGCAATGCAAGGCTATTTCAAAAGTCAAAAATCAAATCAATGTAATTCGTTATACTAACAGAAAAATCACATAATTATATCAATTGAAACAGAAAAAGCATATGGAAAAATTTAACATCTGTTTATGAGTAAAGCTCTAGAAAACCTGAAATAGGGAAGGATTTCTTTAACTCGATAAAAAAAAAAATCCAACAAAATCAAAACAATAACAAAACATAATAAAATCTACAGCTAACAATATTTAATAGTGAAAGACTGAATCCTATTTCCCTAAGTTTGAGAACAAGGCAAGGATGTCCATTTTCACCACTGCTATTTAATGTATCAACAGATGGTCTAGCCAATGTTATAAGGCGAGAAAATTAAATAAAAAGCATAAGCTTCAAAAATATAGAGGTAAAACTGTTTCTCCTTACAGTTGACAGGACAATTGCATAGAATATCCCAACTAATCTACAAATCAACTCCAAGAACTAATCAGTGAGTTTAGCAATATTGCAGAAAATAAGATCAACATAAAAATCAATTATTTTTATACACCATGAAAATCATAATTAAAAATCAATACATCAAAAATAATAAATCTATAGAGCAACCAGTAGGTGGAGTCACCTGAGATCTAGCTGAACAGAAGCTCTACAACTAGGTCACCTCAAATAACAGGTCACCTCAAAACAAGAGGCGGGGCAGAGATGTGAAATGGCCCAGTCCCACAATCAAGTGTGGCGATCAAGAATCGGGAAGGCTACCTTGGCTGCAAAGCCACCTCCCTGAAGACTGAGGGGTCCCAGCTGCACATTGGGCTCCCCAGCCCAGGGTTCCAGTGCCAGGAAGAGAAGTCTTTACAATCTCTGGCTGTAAAAATCAGCGGAAGTCTTGGCTGAGTGAGCTGGAGGGCTGCAAGAAAGGGGATCTTCCTCTTAAAGAGCCCACATCTAGCTTTACTCACTGACAGAGTCACTCACTTTGAGCTCCAGCACTGGGGCAGCTGCTCAAGGAGTGCTTGGGACATATTGGCTTTAGGACAAGGCCTGGAGGGGTGGATTTCTCACAGACAGAGGGGCAGGCAGAAGCCACTATTCCTTTGCTGAGCCTTCTCACTCCCAGCTTGTAGATGCAGGTGCCATCAACCGAAACAACATAGGTCACTCCACCCAGAGGATTCCCGGAGACTCTACTTCTCCAAAATTGTGGGCCAAACCCAAGCCTCTTCCAGTGATTTATTTCACACAAATGGACTGATTTTGGCACCTGATGCAAACTTTCATAAAATCTCTCAAAGGCTCACAAAACCCAAAGAAGCAGCGTTTGGCCTTAGTGTACCCTGTACCTCTTGCTGAGCAGTCCCAAGCCCCGAATTAGTGGCAGCCAGCCTCGGTTTCAGACTTGGCTCCTTTAGGCACCATTAAGCCCAGCACGGTGACAGCTATCTGTGGTTTGCTTGGTGACTCTTACCAGGTGGCCCTGGAGATGCACAGGCTGCAAATAAACTTGGCCTGCAGCTGGACCCCTCCCAGGACTGTGTCACTGGGCCCCACAGCACACCTACTATTCAAAGCCACTCTACTAAGACCAGGAGACTTAAGATCCCTACCTAATACATAGAAACAGACACAGGGAGGCAGCCAAAATAGGGAGACAAGGAAGCATGTCTCATATGAAAGAACAGAACAAAGCTCCAGGAAAAGAATTCAACAAAATGGAGATGAGCAATCTACCAGATGCAGAGTTCAAAACTCTGGTTATAAGGATGCTCAAGAAACGTAAGGGAAGAGTATATGAATTCAATGAGAACTTTAACAAAGGGATAAAGAACATAGAAATTGAGATGGAAAACATAAAAGGGAGCCAGTCAGAAATGAAGAATAAATATTGAAGATGAAGAATATATTAGAGGGAATCAACACAGTGGATAAAGCAGAGGATTGAATTAGAAACAGAGGATGGGGTAGCAGAGGACAACCAATCAGAACAGCAACAAGAAAAAAAAATCTAAAAAATTGAAGATATTTTATTAAGCCTGTGGGACAATGTCAAGCATAACAACATTTGCATCATAGGGATACCAAAAGGAGAAAAGAGAGTGCAAGGAATTGAAAACCTATTTGAAGAAATAATGACAGAAAACTTCTCTAATCTGGTGCGAGAAATACACATACAATCCCAAGAAGTTCAGAGAGTCCCAAAAAAGATGAGCTCAAAGAGGCCCACACCAAGACACATCATAATTAAAATGTCAAAGTTTCAATTCAAAGAGAGAATCTTAAAAGCAGCAATAGAAAAGCAATCAGTTACCTACAAGGGAACACCCATAAACCGTCAGCCAATTTCTCAACAGAAACTTTATAGTCCAGAAGGGCTTGGCACAAAATATTCAAAGTGATGAAAAGCAAAGACTTACAACTAAGATTACTCTACCCAGCAAAGTTATCATTAGAATCAAAGGACAAATAAAGAACTTCGCAGACAAAAATAAGTTAAGGGACTTTATCAACACCAAGCCAGTATTATAGGAAACGTTGGTGGGACTTCTTTAAGAAGAAAAAACATATATCAAAAACAGGAATAAAGGATGTTAATAACTACATTTCTATCAACAAGTAGCTCAAATGGAAAAGAATTAAATGCTCCAATCGAAAGATAGAGTGGCTGAATGGATAAGAAAACAAGACCCCTATATATGCTGCCTATAAGAGACTCACTTCAGATTAAAAGACACACACAGACTAAAAGTAATGGGATGGAACAAGATATTGTCTTGATGGATCTAGAGGGCATTGTGCTGAATGAAATGAGTCGGATAGAGAAAGACAAATATCGCATGATTTCACGTACATGTGGAATCTAAAGAACAAAATAACAACAACAACAACAAAAGTGGAAATAAACTCATAGGTACAGAGAATATTGTGAGGGCTACTAGATGACTGAGGACTGGGGAGCCGGTGGAAAAAGGCAAAGGGATTAAGAAGTACAAATGGATAGTTGCAGAATAGATATGGAGATGTAGAGTGTAACATAGATGATTAATAATGTTCTAATAAATATGTAAGGGGGAAGAGGGGTACTAGATTTAGTGGGGTGATCACTTTGTGAGTTATGTGGATCTCTGATCAATATGCTGTATAACTGAAACTGGTATATTATCGTATGTCAACTATAATCGAAAAAAACCTCATTAAATTGTACAATGTAAATATGAGCAACTAGTTGTCTATTATATTTCAATAAAGCCAGAAAAAAATAAAAAATGGCTACAATAAAAAATAATGAAAACACTAAATTCTGGTGAGACTGTAGAAAATCTGGGCTACTCATACACTGCTAAAATATAAAATGGTACAGCCACTCTGGAAAATAGTTGCAATTTCTTATAAAAAGTAAACCTGCTTGGAAGATTGTATTTTTCTAGGAATTTATCCATTTCTTCCAGATTGTTCAATTTATTGAGATATAATTGTAAGATTTTCTTATAAACCTTTGTATTTCTGTGGTCAGTTGTCACTTCTCTTTCATTTCTGATTTATTTGATCCTTGTTCATTTGTTCTTGATGAGTTTAGTTAAAGATTTATCAATTTTGTTTTTCTTTTCAAAGAACCAGCTCTTACTGTCATGAATCTTTTGCATTTTTAGAGCTTTCATAACTTATATAAATATCTAACTACTATGATGTACACCTGAGACTAATATAAAATAATATTGAATGTCAACTGTAATTATAAACAAACAAACAAACAAACAAACAAATAAATAATTCCTGAAAAGATGGGAGAGTAGGTAAACGCTGTGCTCCCTTCCTCCCATAACCACATTAAAATTACAACTAAATTATAGAGCAATCAACCTGAAGAACCATCTGAAGACTAGTTTAACAAAACTAGATAACTAAGGATATCAAGAAGCTGCCACATCAAGGGTGGTAAGGGGCACAGACAAAGAATATCTGGCCCCACATCCATGTTCTGTAGTTGAGCATCAGGAGGGATATCTCAGCTGCAGAGTCCTACCCCCGGAGGAACAAGGGATCCCAGCCCCACACTGGGCTCCCAAGTTCAGTGTTACAGTGCTGGTAAAAGTCATCCCCACAAAATCTATCTGTGAAAATCAATAAGGATTCCACCTATTGGGGTGAGACAGAAGGTTTCTGGAAACCCAGATGTCCCCTTAAAAGGCCCATACAAAGATCCTCTCACTTCCAGGCACTAACCCTGGCCTCTGGAGTAGGGATGACAACTCAGGTGGTACCAGAGACACACAGAGAAAGACTGATATATGTGGCTTCAGGGTGAGGGCTGGAGAGACAGCTGCCATTAACCTTGTGTTGAGCCTTTCTCTCATGCAGCCTACATGCAGGTATCATCTTGCCTGTGTTGAGCTCTGACAACACACGGCCAAATTTGAATCTGCATTGGCCTGGTGAACTCTGTTGGCACCATCCTGGTGATTCCCTAGAACCCTGTGCTACCCAACTTGTGCACCACTAGAGGCAGTCTCACTCTACCCACCACAGGAGGCTCTTTCAGCAGCAAAGAGCCGAACTTAGCCTGCATGCTGCCAAAGGTCTTTTCAGTTGGGGGCAACCAGCCCCAGCCCACACTGAAGTCTTTCTTGAACAACACTTGGGGGCCTGCGATCCCTAGGTGGGCGGTAGCTGACCTCAGTGTGCTCTGAACATTTTTCAGAGTGGCTGTAGGATCAGCACTGGTGCCAAACTTGAATCTACATTAATCTGGTAAAGACCACTTATTCCACCTTGGTGACTCCCTGGGCCCCCACCTCACCCAATTCACATACCACCCTGGGTATTTTGCTGAGCTGTCCTAGGCCCATTGATTGTCAGCCTCAGTTCATAGAATGGCCTCTTCCACATGCCTCCAGGTCCAGCACAGGCATTGACCAATAGCCCTGGGTTAATCACAGGCAGTGGCTGATGTTGGACTGCACAGGAGACCCTCAGAAGGGGTCCCAAAATCAACCCACTCAAAGGCTAGCTTTAAAACATGACAGAGCACTACCTGATTAGCCCCACAAGTATCCAACCAACGTGTGGTCACAAAAGGCATACAAGTCCACTAGGGCAAATTTGACTCCATGAGGTTAGCCCCTACACAGCACCTCATATGCTGTGGAAGTGGAAAATGCTCACATCCAGGTGACCTGAGAGTTGATTCCACCCTCTGACATGTGAACAGCAATTAAGGATCAAATACAAAAGGGGGGCACACTACCTTCACAAGGGACACTCCTGGAGCACTTGAGGCAGGTGATCAGGGACACTGACACTGGGCCATATAGGGCACCTACTACATAAGGCTAAGACTGGGAGATGTAGTGGATACATCTAATACATAGAAATGAACACAGAGAGAAAGCTAAAATGAGAAAACAAGGAAACATGCCACAAATGAGAGAACAAGAGAAAACTCTAGGAAAAAAAAAAACTTAATGAAATGGAGGCAAGCAATCTATCAGGGGAGAATAGAACAACTCAGTGAGAACTTAAGCAAAAATATAGTAAACATAAAAGAGGATATATAGGCCATAAAAAGAACCAGTCAGAAATGAAAAATACAACTAAAAGAGGAATACACTAGGAAGTATCAATAGCAGAATAGATGAAGCAGAGGATTAAATCAGCCATTTAGTAGATAAAGTAGCAGAAAACAGCCAATTAGAACAGCAGAAAAAAAATTAGAAAATGAGAATGGCTTAAGGGACCACTGGGACAACATTAAGTCTAACAACATTTGCATCATAGGAGTACCAGAAGAAGAGTGAGATTAAGTAATTGAGTCCTATTTACAGAAAGATTGATTGAAAACTTTCCTGACTTAGAGAAGGAAATACACATACAAGTCCAGGAAGCAGAGTCCTAAACAAGATAACCAGGACCATACCAAGACACGTCATAATTAAAATTGCAAAAGTTAAAGACAAAGGGAGAATCTTAAAAGCAGCAAGAGGAAAAGAGTTAGTTATCTACAAGGGAGTTCTCATAAAACTGTCAGCTGATTTCTCAACAGAAACTTTGCAGGCTAGAAAGGATTGACAGGAAATATTCAAAGTGATGAAAAGCAAGAACCTGCAACCAAGATTACTCAGTAAAGCTATCATTGAGAATCAAAGGATAAATAGCGAGCTTCCTAGAGAGGACTGGTGGACTAGGTAATAGCAGGGTTCGCCTCCTCTCAGGTCTGCATTGAAATGGCCTCCAAATTATAAAATAATCAATATGGAAAATCACCTAAAGACCAGTTGATAATAACACATTAAAGCCAGTAAGAAGGGCAAAATTGCAAATAGGGCTGGAACCGCACCCGTGGGTGGTGGAGGAATACCAGGAGAGAGAGCGAGGCTGCAGAGGCTCCCCTGAAGGAGAGAGGGGTCCTAGCCTCATTCGATGGCTCCCCAGCTCAGAGTTCCAGCCCAGGGAAGAGGAGTTCTCAAAAACTCTGACTGTAAAAATCGGAAGGCATTCTGGCCATCTGGGTGAGAAGGAAGGAGACTGAAACCCTGGATGCTCCTTTAAAGGGCCCACACACAGGCTCTCTTGCCTGCAGACACTCACCCAGGGCACACCACTCACCTGGTGGTGTGTCAGAGGCTTGTGCAAGATTCATACCAAGAAAGACCGCACTACCTGGCACCAGAACAAAGGTTGGACTAGCAGCCACCATTGTGCCTTAGTCAGAACACCCCTATGGGGCAATTTACAGACTCCATCAGCTTGACTGTGCAAGCCCCTCCCACAGGGCCATTAGGAAGCTCTGGCGTGAGGAGATTCGCCTGCTCCAGCCAACCTGCAGATTGCCTGGGGCTTTTGTTGCTTATGGACTGCCCTGTTCTGCACCCTTTCAGAGCCAAACATTCGCAACTGGCAGCCAGTTCTGTGAACACGCATTTCAGAGACAATTTCAGGCAGAACACTTCTGCCAACATGAACTTGGGTGGATATCAGGGATCTGTTGGCCAGTCTCAGACAGCAGCTTGTCTTGCTGTGATCTGAGACTTTTGTGGGAACACACGAATGGTTACCGAAGTTGCAGCAAGACTGAGGATGTATTGATCTGATGGCCCTTGTCTCCCTGAGACCCTGCCCCATTTAACCCACAAATTGCCCCAGGTGACCCGTTGAGAGTCAACCACCACCTCCCTGCCACCCCTGCCCCCCTGGGTCTCCCAAGCCACACAGGCAACAAACTTTGGACAGCTCAGTGTGGGCATTGCGGGAAAATCAGTTGCAGACAGACCTCTGCTGCCTGCAAGAGCTGCAATATTACGTGGCAGGATCGCAGGGGTCTGTGGGATCATCTCAGACAGCAGCTGGTCTCACTGTGATCTGTGACTACAGTGAGAACGTGCGGGCACAGAAGTTGCAGCAAAACTGAGACTGTATTGGCCTGATGGCCTTTGTCTCCCTGAGATCTCATTTCACCCAAGCCATAAAGTGCCTGCAGCCCATTGACAGATAGCTTCCACTGTCCTGCTCCTCTCTGGGGTTGCACATTCTGTGCAGGCAACAGACCTTGGCTAGTGCAGTGGGTGCAATTTTGGGGAGACCACTGCTGCCTGTATGAGCTACAATAACTCTTAGAAGGATCAAGGGGGCTATGTGACCGCCCCAAAAAGCAGCTCGTCTCCCTGTGATCTGTGACTACTGCAGGAACATGCAGCTGCTGAAATTACAGAAAACTGAGGATATTGGCCTAATGGTACTTGACTCTCTGAGATCCTGCCCCATCCAATCCACAAAGTATCCGCAGCACTTTGACAGGCAGCTGCCCTTTCCCTGGGGTGGTGCATTCTGAACAGATCTCAGCCAGTGAAGTGAGCAAAGTTCAAGGAATACAATGATGGGAAGATCACTGCTGCCAGCACGAGATACAATATCACTTGGGCAGATCTCAGGGGTTTTGTGGGCCCATCACAGATGACGGTAAGTCGTGTATTGATATCTGGTTTTGGTGGGAGCCTGCAGTCCCAGAGCTGGCAGCAAACCTGGTTTTAGGTAGGCTTAACAGCCCCATGCCTCACTGAGATGAAGCCCGACCCAAATCACAAATTGCCAGTGGCAAGCCTGCTCTGCTCACAGGCAACCCAGTCTCATCCTGTGCTTTCCTTGGGTCACAAATTCAACAGCAAACAATAGCACTCAGTTTGTGTGGCCCACACAAAGCCCGTTCATCCGGGAGAAGCATTCAGTGGTGGGCCACAAACTCACACCCACAAGATTCAGTAATTCTTAAGCAGAGCTTGAGTGTTTGCAGGCCCAAGGTGGGCAGCAATTGGTCTTGCTACAACTGGAAACTTGTACAGTGAGCCCGAGAGACCATGCTGGCATGTAAACTGACACTGCAGTGGTTTGGGGGAATTTCCTCAATAGATCCAGGGGACTTCCAGGGTCCCTGCACCACCCAACAAACATATCATCCAGAGGCTTTTCCAGTTTCAGAGACTTATTCACAGCTGACAGGCAGTGTCAGACCTGGAGGAGCACTGGTCCCTCTGCTAAAATTCCCTAGACCAGGGACAGGGAATAACCAAATGGCTGCCTAAAACGTTGTTTCTTCCGCTTACCTATAGATCTAGCATGCCTATGATCTACAATCAACTGTAGATCACTTTGTAGCTCCCACAAGATAGCCTTGAGCAATCAAAGGCAGCAGCTGACCTTGGCCTACTGGGGAGCTCCTCCCAAGGAGCCACAAAACCAACACACCCGGAGGCTGGCATTAGACCAAAACAGAACAACTCTTGACTAGTCCCATAAGCAATACACATAAAGAGTGGTCTCAACAAGCACACAAGCTTGCTAGAGCAAATCTCGCTCAGTGAGGTCAGCACTCACATAGCAACTCTTACCCTGTGGGTGCAGCCAATTCCCACAATATTAATCCCAACCACTGATGTACTAATACCGACAAAGGCTTAGCTACAACAGAAGATTACACACAACCCACACAAAGCTCACGTCCAGAGCCCCGGGCACAGGGGATCAGGGAGAGTGTGCTACTGGGCCACAAAGGACACTTTCCACTTAAGGCCATCTGACCAAGGCTGAGAGAAGACATAAATATTCCTAACATGTATAAATGAGCACAGAGAGACTAATAAAATGAGAAAACAAAGAAACATGCCACAAATTAAACAACAGGAGAAAACTCCAAAAAATAACCTAAATGAAATGGAGTAATATTCCATTGTATATATGAACCATAACATCCATGCCTACACTCACTTAATATATGCCAAAGGAGGCAAGAATATACAATGGGGTAAAGATAGTCTCTTCAATAAATGGTGGTGGTCAAATTGGACAGATACATGCAAAAAAAGAAAAAGAAAAAGAAAAGAAACTGGGGATTTGTATACAATAATATACTCCAAATAAATTAAAGACTGAAATGTGAGACCCAAAACCATAAAATTTCTAGTAGAAAACATAGGCAGTGATCTCTCTGATACTTCTAGTAATTTATTTTCAGATATATCTCCTCGGACAAGGGAAAGAAAAGAAAAAATAAACAAATGGACTACATCAAACTAAAATTTTTGCATAGCGAAGGAAACCAGTAACAAAACAAAAAGACAACCAACCAAATGGGAGAAGATATTCACTTATGATACAACTGATAATGGGTTAATATCCAAAATATATAAAGAATACTTAGAACTCAACAACAAAAACACGTATAATCCAATTAAAAAATGGGCAACAGACCTGAACAGATATTTCTCCAAAGAGGAAATACAGATGGCCAATAGACATATGAAAAGATGCTCAAGATCACTAACCATCAGAGAAAAGCAAATTTAAAACCACAATGATATTTCACCTCACACCTCCCAGAGTGGTTATCATCAATAAATCAAAGAACAAGTGTTGGCGAGGATGTGGAGAAAAGAGAACACTTATACGCTATTGGTAGGAATGCAAATTTGTACAGCCACTATGGAAAACAGTCTGTAGGTACTTCAAAAAATTAAAAATGGATATACCTTTTGATCCAGCAATTGCACTTCTAGGCATTTATCCAAAGAAAACCAAAACAATAATTTGTAAGGATCCATGCATTCCTATGTTCATGGCAGCCCAATTTACAATAGCCAAGATATGGAAGCAACCTAAATGCCCATTAACAGATGATTGAATAGATGCACCCCAATATTCATGGCAGCACAATTTACAGTAGTCAAGATATGGAAGCAACCTAAATGCCCATCAACAGACGATTGGATAAAGAAGTTCTGGTTCATATATACAATGGAATATTACTCAGCCATTAAAAAAATGAAATCCTACCATTTGCTATGACACAGATGGACCTAGAGGTTATTATGAAGAGTCAAATAAGTCACACTGAGAAAGATAAATACCATATGATTTCACTTATATGCATAATCTAAGGAACAAAAAGAACAAATCAATCAAAAACAGACTCATAAATATAGAGGAAAATTTGGTGATGATCAGAAGGGAGTGGGGTTAGGGGCCTGGGAGAAAGGGGTGAAAGTTTAAAGAAGTACAAATTAGTAGTTGATAGATGGTCACGAGAATGGGGAGTACCACATAGGGAATGCAGTTAGCATTAATGTAATGACTAAGTGGAGAGTCAGAGGAAAGAAAGTGCAATTAGGGGGATCGTTTTATAAACGATATAAATGTCTAGGCAACGTACTGTATACTTGAAACTAATAATAAAATAATAATTAAAAAAGAGCTTCCCAGACAAGAAAAAGCTAAAGCAGTTCATCATCACCAAGCCAGTATTACAGGAATGTTAAAGGACTGCTTTAAGAAGAAGAAGACAAGGAGAGATCTTTGGAAACATGGTGGAGTGAGAGATGTCCCCAGATCTCCCCCCTTGAAAGAACAATAAGCTGAAAATCTAAAACTCAACAAAAAACACTCAAATTGCACACTAGCACGTCTGAGCATGGGATCTGAGCATAAGAGCTACCACAGGTCAGAATCCCGGGTGTCTGGCGGTGGTCTGGGAGAAATAAAAATGCTGCCTCTCGCAGCCCCCTGAGCTCACTGTAGGGACGGGGCGGAGATGGTGTGGTCGGGGGGAGAAGGCCTGGGAGAGCAGTGAGCTACCCAGGGCCGGCTGGCAGCAAGAACCAATCATCAGGGCAGAAAGTGGAGAAACAGGACGGGATTACTGAGAAACAACAGTTGATTTTTGCTGCCTGCAGTTGCAAAACCCAGGCTGAGCCGCAGCCCCCAACTTCCAACACAGAGGGCCCCTCTCCCCATACCTTCGGAGACCCATCACTGCGGAGCCCCAGGAAAATCTGAGCAAATGCTGCCAAGACAGTCGCTGACACTAACAGGGACTGAAAATTAGGGTAGCGAATGTGATTATCTACAAGAAAATTTAAAAAGGGTTGTTAAGACTTTATATAAAGCAGGGATCCAAAAGGCTTAGATGCCACCTACTGGAAACCAAAAGACAAGCGCCTTCTTTGCAATAGGCTAAAGAGAGACCTTTGTATAATAAATCTTTCTGGAAAAGCAGCAGAATACAATTCCATTAATGTCCAGGTGGAGAAGTAGTCCATTAAACACCAGGAACAACCAAGAAGATAAGGCATCTCAGAAAGAAAGTGAAAATCTCCAGAAAATAAGCTTACAGACATAGAAATATGCAACTTAAATGACAAAAATTCAGGATGGTACTTCTGGAAAAACTCAGCGAGTTCTGAAACGAGTCATATCAACAATTTCAGGAACTGGGAAAAAAAAACAATGATGAGCAGAGCAAGGATATTGAAACCATCAAAAATAACAGAATGGATCTTCTGGAGAGTAAAAAAAAACTGCAAGAGTTGAAAAATGAAATAGCAAGCTTGAGAAATAGAGTCGGCTAAATGGAGGTAAGGATCAATGATATCGAAGACAGAAATCTAGAAGTGAATCAGAAGGAAGAAGAGAGAAACAGAAGAATGAAAAAGAATGAAAGAGAAATTCAAGAACTAGCTGATATCATCAAGAGAGTAAACATAAGATTAATGGGCATTCTTGAGGGCCAGGAAAAGGAACAGGAAACAGAAAGCATTTTCAGGCAAACAATTGATGAGAATTTCCCAAACCTAAGGAATGAGCTGGAGCTTGAAATTCAAGAAGTCAACACAACACCCAATTATCTCAACCTCAAAAGGCCTTCACCAAGACACATTGTATTAAAATTATCAAAAATCAATGATAAAGACAGAATTCTCAGGGCAGCCAGAGAGAAGGAAACAGTAACGAATAAAGAAAAACCCATCAGATTATCCTCAGACTTCTCAGCACAAACCTTATAAGCCAGAAAGGAATGGAATCAAATATTTAAACAATTAAGTGAAAGAAACTACCAGCCTAGAATAATGTATCCAGTTAAGCTCTCCATTTGATATGAAGGAGAAATTAAGACTTTTTCAGACATACAAAAATTGAGGGAATTCTCCACTACTAGGCCTACCCTACAGGAAATACTGAAAGAGGTCAGCTTACCTAAAACAACATGAAAAAAAAAACATAATTAGGAGTAAAGTAACAGACAAACAGAAGCAGAGAAGTGCAACCCTTACTAAGAATAGGGCAGTATAAACTTAAATAATAATTGTTATAACAAGATAGTAATGAATGTTCAGCATACATAGAGACGAATTGAGATAATAATGACTGAAAAGGGAAGGATTCAAAGATCCAAAATGACAAAGGGGAATGGAGATAAGGCACATGCAGAAAAAAATGAACAACTATGTGTGTGTGTGAGTGTGTGTGTGTGTATATATATATACCTATGATCTCTTCCTTCTTTGGGTACATCATTCCCTTTCTCAAAGGTTTCCCCCTGTCTGGGCATTTTTACTGAGATGCCCATCACAAGAACCATGTGTCTACAAGTGACCCTGGCCTGGCCAATCATAGATCTCGATTTCCCTGAGTAAGGATTGGCCCAGGCATGTGAACTCCATCTGTGCCAGGCCAATCACAGCTCCTGTAGGGGAGATCTATTCTT
>NW_006437767.1:244096-249716 GCF_000325575.1 Pteropus alecto
TAAGTATAATGTTGGCTGAGGGAAAAAAATAGATGGCCTTTATTATGCTACGGTACTTTCCTTCTATAATAATGTTGTTAGGTGTTTAGATCATAAATGAATGGTGTATCTTGTCGACGGCTTTTTCTGCATCTATTGATATGATCATATGATTCTTATTTTGAAATTTGTTTATGTGGATATCACATGAATCAATTTGCATATGTTGAACCATCCCTGTGCCTCTGGGATGAAGCCACTTGATCTTGGTTTATAATCTTTTTAATATGTTGTATTCAGTTCTCTAGTATCTTATTTAGGATCTCTGTATCTGTGTTCATGAGAGATATTGTTCTGTATTTTTCTTTTTGTGTGTTATCCTTACCAAGTTTGCTATCAGAGTAATATTGGCCTCATATAATGAGTTGGGAATTATTGCCTCCTCTTCGATTTTCTGGAAGATTTTGAGGAGAATAGGTATTAAATCTTTGCATGTTTGGTAAAATTCACTGGTGAAGCCATCTGGTGCTGGAATTTTAATTTTTGGTAGGTATTAATGACTGTTTCAATTTCCATACTGCTGATCGGTCTATTTAAATTTTCCAGATCTTCTTGATTCAGTTTAGGAAGGTTGTATTTTTCTAAGTACTATTCCATTTCTTCTAGGTAATTAAATTTGGTGTTATATACTTTTTCATAGTATTCTTACATGATCTTTTGTATTTCTAAAATATCAGTCGTAATTTCTCCTCTTTCATCTCTGATTTTGTTTATTTGTGTTATTTATTTTTTTCTTTAGTGAGTCTGGCCAGTGGTTTGTCAAATTTAGTACCCTTGTCAAAGAACCAGCTCTTTGTTGCATTTATTTTTCTATTGTTTTTTTTTGTTTGTTTTCAATTTCATTTATTTTTGCTCTAATTTTTATTATTTCTTTCCTTCTTAGGCTTTATTTGTTCTTTCATTTCTAGTTTTTTTTTTTACTATGAAGAATTAGGTTTTTTATTTGGGCTTGTTCTTGTTTTTGGAGGTAGGCCTATGATGATATGAACTTTCCTCTTATGACCACTTTTGCAGTGTCCCAAAAGTTTTGATATGTTGTGCTATCATTATCATTCGTTTCTATGTATCTCTTGTCTCTCTTTTTATTTCTTCTCTGACCCAGTTATTCTTCAGTGGCATGTTGTTTACTCTCCATGTATTTGTGGTTCTTTCTGATTTTTTTTTTTTTTTTTGCCATCGATCTCTAGTTTCAAAGCATTATGATCAGAAAACATGGTTGGTATGATTTCAACCCTCTTATATTTGTTGAGGCTATCTTTGTGTCCCAGTATCTGGTTGATTTTTGAGAATGTTCCATGTGAACTAGAGAAGATTGTATAAGCAGCGGTTTTGGAATGGAAGACTCTGTAAATATCAATTATGACCAGTTGGTCCAATGTTTTTTTAAGGATGTTATTTCCTTTTTGATTTTCTATTTTGATAATTTGTCCATATCCAACAGTTGGGTATTTAGTTCCCCTACTATGATAGTGTTTTGGTCTGATTCTCTCTTTAGTTCTGTTAATAATTGCTTTATATATTTAGAGTTTCCCTGATTGGGAGCGTAGATATTAATAAGTGTTATGTCTTCTTGGTGCCTGATTCCTTTTATCTTTATGAATTGTCCCTTTTTTTTTTATTTTGAAGTCCATTTTGTCTTATATTAGTACCACTATTCCCACTTTTCTCCGAATGCCATTTGCTTGAAATATCATTTTCCACCCTTTCACTTTCAGTCTATATTTGTCTTTGGAGCTGAGATGTGTCTTCTGGAAGCAACGTATGGTTGAGTTGTTTTTGATCCATTCTGCAACTCTGCCTTTTTATATCAGTGAGTTCAGTCTATTTACATTTAGGGTGATTATTGAAATATGAAATCTTCTTATAGCCATTTAATCTTTTGCTTTCTGATAGCTCAGTGTTTCCATTGCTTCCTTGTCCTTGTGTTTCTCTTTTCTTTATTTTGGTTGGCTTTTGTGGGTTTTCCCTCTGGTCCTTCTTGTTTTATGTTATATACTTCAGCTCTGAATCTTTGGCGTGTGGTTACCATTGCGAATATGTAAAGGATAGTTATATATATACAGTCATCCATTTTCCTCAGCACGTACCTTATCTCCATTCTACTTTGCAAATTTGGATCATTGAATCCTCCCCGCGAGGTCTTTTTATAGATGTTTTATCTTTTGCTTTCTGGTAGCTCGGTGTTTCCATGGCTTCCTTGTCCTTGTATTTCTGTTTTCTTTATTTTGGTTGGGTTCTGTGGATTTTCCCTCTGGTTCTTCTTGTTTTTTTATTATTTACTTCAGTTCTGAATCTTTGTTGTGTAGTTCTCATTACAAATATGTAAAGGACATTTATACATATGTAGTCCATTTTCTTCTGCACGATCCTTATCTCCATTCCCCTTTGAGAATTTGGAACTTTGAATCCTCTCCTTTTCAGTCATTGTTATCTCAGTTTGTCCCTATGTATGCTGAACATTCATTAATTTCTTGCTACAGCAAATCTCTTCTTATTGTTTAGGCTTATACTGCCCTGTTCTTAGTAAGGGTTATATTCCTCTGCTTCTATTTGCCTGCTAGTCATCTTATTCCTAATTATGTACTATTTTTGTCATTTTGTTTTATGTGAGCTGACCGCTTTCGGTATTTCCTGTAGTGCAGGTCTTGTAGTAGAGAATTCCCTCAATTTTTGTATGTCTGAAAAGGTCTCAATTTCACCTTCATATCTAAAGGAGAGCTTAGCTGGATACCTTATTCTAGGCTGGTAGTTCCTTTCACTTAATACTTAGAATATTTGATTCCACTACTTTCTGACTTGTAAGGTTTGCACTGAGAAGCCTGATGATAATCCAATGCATTTTCTTTTTCTTTTTTTTATTTTTTGTCTGCCCTGATAATTATGTCTTTATCGTTGATTTTTGATAATTTTAATACAACGTGTCTTGGTGAAGACTTTTTTTGGGTTGAGATAATTGGGTGTTTTGTTGACTTCTTGAATTCCAAGCTCCAGCTCATTCCTTAAATTTGGGTAATTCTCGTCAATTATATGTTTGAAAATTCTTTCTAGCCCCTACTCCTTTGCCTCCCCTTTGATAATACTCATTATTCTTATGTTTCCTTTCCCAATGATATCAGCTAATTCTTGTATCTCTGTTTCATTCTTTTTCATTCTTTGGTTTCTCTCTTCTTCCTCTTGATTTATTTCTAGATTTCTGTCTTCGATATCACTGATCTTTTCCTGCATTTGGTCGACACTATTTCCCATGCTTGCTATTTTAATTTTCAACTCTTACAGTGTGTGTGTGTGTGTGTTTTTTTTTTTTTTATCTCCAGAATATCTATTCTGTTCTTTTTCAGGGTTTCAATCTCCTTGCTGAATAACTCATTCTGCTTATCTAGTTGTTTTTTCATATTTTGAAATTGTTGATATGACTCATTTCAGATATCACTGAGCTTTTTCAGAAGTATTATCTGGAATTCTCTGTCATTTAAGTCTCATATTTCTATGTTAGTAAGCTTATTTTCTGTAGATGCTTCTTTTACTTTCTGAGATGCCTTATTACCTTGGTTTTTCATGGTGTTTAATGGACTATTTCTCTGCCCGGTCATTAATGAAAGTGTATTCTGTTTTCGTTTTGTTTTGTTTTGTTTTGTTTTTTCCCAGAAAGAATATTTATTATATAAATGTCTCTGTTTAGACTGTTGCAAAGAAGGCGCTTTTCTTTTGGTTTCCAGTAGGTGGCGTCTAAGTCTCTTGGACCCCTGCTTTATATAAATCCTTAATAATGCCTTTATTTTTCTTGTAGATGTTTCATCATGCTCGCTACCCTTAGTCTCAGTACCTGTCAATTATACAGACAGTTTCAGTAGCATTTGTTCAGATTACCCTGGGGCTCCACAGTGTTTGGTCTCGGAGGATATGGGAGGAGAGGCCTTCTGGGTTGGGTATTTGGGGCCGCGGCTCAGCCTCGGTTTTGCCACCACAGCTGGTAAAAATTAACTGTTGTTTCTCTGCTGTCCTTGCTTCTATGCTTTCTGCCCTGATGACTGGGCCCTGCCGGCAGCTGTGTGGAGCTCACAACTCTCCCAGGCAGAACTTCAGGGAATTCTCCGTACCTTTTCCCTTCCCCCTCCTCCTACAGGGAGCGCTGGGTGTGAGAAACAGCTTCTTTGTATCTCCCAGTCCTCCGCCTGACTCCAGGTTTCTGAACTGTGGTAGCTCTTATATGCACCTTTCAATCTCAGATTTGCTGGTATGAAGTTTGGGTGTTTTTTTGTTGAGTTTTAGATGTTCAGCTTATTATTGTTTCAAGCGGAATGACCTGGGGATATCTCTCACTACACCTTGTTTCTTCACCAATCTCCTCTTTTTTTTAGTTTTTTGTTTTTTTTTTTTTAAGATGAAGCATTCGATTATTTAGGTTCATTCTTGTTTTTTTGAGATAGGCCTGTAACGATACGAACTTTGTTCTTATACTCACTTTTGCCATATCCTAAAATTTTTGATATGTTGCACTATAATTTCCATTCCTTTCTATGTATCTCTTGATCTCTCTTCATTTCTTCTCTGAACAAGTCATTCCTCAATAGCATGTTGTTTAACCTGAAAGTATTTGTGCTTTTTCTTGCTTTTTTCTTACAGTTGATCTCCAGCTTCAAAGCATCATGATCAGAGAATATATGTGGTATGATTTTAATCCTCTTATGTTTGTTGAGGCTATCTCTGTGCCCCAGTATATGATCAATCGTTGAGAATGTTTCATGTGCACTAGCGAAGAATGTATAAGCAACTGTTTGGGGATGAAGGTCTCTGTAAATGTCAATTATGTCCAGTTGGTCTAATGTGTCATTTAAGGATGTCATTTCCTTATTGATTTTCTGTTTAGATGATCTGTCTATATTCGACAGTGAGGTACTTAGGTCCCCTACTTTGATAGTGTTTTGGTATATTTTTCCCTTTAGTTCCGTTAGTAATTGCTTTACATATTTCGGGGTTTCCTGATTGGGAGCATAGATATTAATAAGTGTTATGTCTTCTTGGTGCATGATTCCCTTTATCATTATGAAGTGTCTCTCAGTATCTTTCTTTATCTTTTTTATTTTGAAGTCAATTTCGTCTGATATTACTCTCGCTTTTCTCTGAATGCCATTTGCTTGGAATATCATTTTCCACCCTTTCACTTTGAGTCTATATTTGTCTTTGGAGCTAAGATGTGTCTCCTGGAGGCAGCATATGGTTGGGTTCTGTTTTTTGATCCATTCTACAATTCTGTGCCTTTTTATTGGCAGTTCAGTCTATTTAGGATGATTATTGATAGATGAGGTTTTCCTATAACCATTTTATGTTTTGCTGTATGTTATCTCAGTGTTTCCATTGCTTCCTTGTCCTTGTGTGCCTGTATTTTTTTTTTTTTAATTTTGGTTGGCTTTCATGGGTTTTCCCTCTGGTTCTTCTTGTTTAATGTTGTATACTTCAGTTCTGACTCTTTGGCATGTGGTTACCATTGTGAACATGTAGAGGATGGTCTATATATGGACTATATATATATACACACACACATATATATATAGTCCATATATATATAGTTTATATATATGGA
>NW_006437768.1:0-639 GCF_000325575.1 Pteropus alecto
GGGTCTTGTAGTTTTCATTATATAGGTCCCTCCCAAGTTTCGTCAAATTTATTCCTAGGTATTTTAATCTTTTTTGTTGCAATTGCAAGAGAAATTATTTTTTCCACTTCTTTTTCTGAGAATTATTAGAGTATAGGAGCATTATAGTTTTTGAACATTGATTTTGTATCCAGAAATATTACTGTATGTGCTTATTGTTTCTCGTAGTGTTCATGTGGAATGTTTAGGGTTTTCTATATAGAGAATCATGTCATCCACAAATAGGGACAGTTTGACTTCTTCGTTTCCTATTTGGATGCCTTTTATATCTTTCTCTTGTCTGACTGCACTTGCTAGAACTCCAATGTTATATAGAATGACAGTGGAGATACTAGACATCCTTGCCTTGTTCCTGAGGAAAGATTTTTACATTTTCACCATTAAGTATAATGTTGGCTGAGGGTTTGTCATAGATGGCCTTTATTATGTTAAGGTACTTTCCTTCTATACCAATTTTGTTAAGTGTTTTGATCATAAATGGATGCTGTATCTTGGCGAAGGCTTTTTCTGCATCTATTGATATGATCAATATTGTTATTCTTTATTTTTTTTACTTTGTTTATACAGTGTATCATATTAATCGATTTGCATATGTTGAAC
>NW_006437769.1:0-598 GCF_000325575.1 Pteropus alecto
GGAACTACCAGCCTAGAATAATGCATCCAGCTAAGTTCTCCTTTAGGTATGAAGGATAAATTAACACCTTTCCAGACATACAAAAATTGAGTGAATTCTCCACTATGAGGCCTGCACTGCAGGACATACTGAAAGGGGTCACCTCACCTAAAACAAAATGACAAAAAAAAAAAAAACAAAAACATAATTAGGAGTAAAGTGACTATCAGGCAAACAGAAGCAGAGGAGTGTACTCCTTAATAAGAACAGGGAGTTATAAGCTTCAATAATAAGAGAATTGCTATAGCAAAGGTAGTAATGAATGTTCAGCATACATAGGGACAAATTGAGACAACAATGACTGAAAAGTGGAAGATTCAAAGATCTAAATTCGCAAAGGGGAATGGAAATAAGGCACACAGAAAAAAATGGACGACTGTATAACAATTCTTTTCATATTCATAATGGTAACCACATAACAAATATTCAGAAATGAAGTATGTAACATAAAACAAGAAGGACCAGAGGGAAAATCCACAAAACCCAATCAAAATAAAGAAAACAGAAACACAAGTATAAGGAACCAATGGAAACACCGAGCTACCAGAAAGCAAAAGAT
>NW_006437770.1:0-226 GCF_000325575.1 Pteropus alecto
TGTACCAATTGCAATCCCACCAACAATGTATGAGGGTACCTTTTTCTCTGCATCCACACCAACACTTGTTTTTTGATTTATTGATGATAGCCATTCTGACAGATGTGAGGTGACATTTCATTGTAGTTTTAATTTGCATTTCTCTGATGATTAGTGACCGTGAGCATCTTTTCATATGTCTATTAGCCAACTGTATTTCCTCTTTGGAGAAGTATCTTTTTATGTC
>NW_006437770.1:342-646 GCF_000325575.1 Pteropus alecto
CAGTTGTCTGTTTGTTGTGTTGATGGTTTTCTTTGCTGTACAAAAATCTTTTAGTTTGATGTAGTCTCATTTGTTTATTTTTTCTTTTGTTTCTCTTGCCCTGGAGAGAGATATCCAAAAAGAAATTACTTTTAATAATATCAGAGAGTTTACTGCCTATGTTTTCTTCTAGAATTTTTGTGGTTTTGGGTCTTACATTTAAGTCTTTAATACATTTTGAGTCTATTCTTGTAGATGGTGTGAGAAGGTGGTCCAGTTTCTTCTTCTTCTCCTTTTTTTTTTTTTTTTGCATGTATCTGTCCAA
>NW_006437771.1:0-655 GCF_000325575.1 Pteropus alecto
ATAATTTTTGACAAAAAAGTAAAAAACATACAGTGCAAAAAGGAAAGGCTCTTCAATGGTGCTAGGAAAACTGGAAAGCCAACTGCAAAAGAATGAAACTACGCTGTTGTCTATCACCACACACCAAAATTAATTCAAAATGGATAAAGGACCTGAATACAAGACCTGAAACAATAAAAAGCATAGAAGAAAACATAGGAACAAAACTCAAGGACCTTGGACTTAAAGAAGATTTTATGAATTTGACCTGAAAGGCAAGAGAAGTAAAAGCAAAAATAAATGAATGGGACTACATCAAACTAAAAAGCTTCTGCACAGCAAAAGAAATCATCAATAAGGTAAAGAGACAGCCATCCGAATGGGCAAATATCTTTGCAGGCAATGCCTCCGATAAGGGCCTAATATCCAAAATATACAAAGAACTCATACCACTCAATAACAGTAATTAAAAAAACCAATCTAATTATAAAATGGGCAGAGAACCTGAATAGACACTTCTCCCAAGAAGACAAATGGCCAACAAATATTTGAAAAGATGCTCATCATTGTTAGCTATTAAAGAAATGCAAATCAAAACCACAATGAGATACTATCTCACACCTGTTAGAAATGCTATAATAAACAGGACAAGTAATAACATGTTGGAGAGGATGCG
>NW_006437772.1:0-732 GCF_000325575.1 Pteropus alecto
TATTCAGGTCCTCTGCCCATTTTTTAAAATTTATTTTAAAAATTTATTTTAATTAGATTCAAGTATATGATACATTGGTTAGAAATCTGTATAGCTCGTAAAACGATCCCACTAATTGCTCCCTCCCGCTCCTGACCTTCCACCTAGCCAATGTATTAGTGCTAATTGAATTCCCTATGCTGTGCTCTCCATCTCTGTGACCATCCATCAGCTACTAATTTGTACTTCTTTAACCCTTCACTCAATTCTCCCAAACTCCCCTCTCCTCTGTTTGTCACCAAATTGTTCACTATATTTGTGAGTCTGTTTTTAATTAGTTTGTTCATTTCATTCCTTAGATTCCACATATAAGTGAAATCATATAGTGTTTATCTTTCTCTGTCTGACTGAAATACCTTCCAGGTCCATCAAAGCAATATCTTTTTCCATCCCCTTCCTTTTCATATGTAGGGACCTTGTTTTCTTACCCTTTCAGCCACTCTATCTTTTGGTTGGAGTACTTAATTCTTTTAAGGTACTTATTGATAGGAATGCAGTTGTTCCCATTCTTTATTCCTGTTTTTAATACATGTTTTTTCTTCTTAAAGAAGTCCCTCCAACTGAAATAATTACATTATTTCCTGTAATACTGGCTTGGTGTGATAAATTCCTTTAGCTTATTTTTGTCTTCGAAACTCTTTATCTGTCCCTCAACTCAAAATGATAGCTTTGCTGGATTAATTATTCTTGGTT
>NW_006437773.1:0-440 GCF_000325575.1 Pteropus alecto
ACTGAATCAAGAACTGGAAAATCTACATAGACCAATCAGAAGTATGGAAATTGAAACAATTATGAAAAAACCTACAAAAAAGTAAAAGTCCAGGACCAGATGGCTTCACCAGTGAATTCTACCAAATATTCAAAGAAGATTTAATACATATTCTCCTCAAACTCTTCCAAAAAATCAAAGAGGAAGCAGTACATCCTAACTCATTTTATGAGGCCAATGTTACCCTGATACCAAAATCTGATAAAGATAACACACACACACAAAAACTACAGACCGATATCTCTCATGAAAACAGATGCATAAAAAGTACATAAGATACTAGTGAATTGAATACGGAAACATATTAAAAAGATTATACACCACGATCAAGTAGGCTTCATCCCAGGGCCACAGGGATGGTTGAGCGGCACAGAGATGGTTCAACATACGCAAATCAATTA
>NW_006437774.1:0-400 GCF_000325575.1 Pteropus alecto
TCACCTCTTCTTTATCTAATCATCTATTGATGGACGACCAGGTTACCTCCACATCTGGGCTATTGTGAATAATGCCGCAATGAACATATGGATGCCCATGTCCCTTTGAAGTAGTGTTTTGGGTTTGTTTGGGTAAATACCCAGAAGTGGGATTTCTGGGTCTTTGGTCTCTTGTTATAACCTTTATTTTAAAGTCTATTTTGTCAAGTCTTAAGTATCACTACCCCAGACTTTTTGTTTGTTTTTATCTTCATGAAATATCTTTTTCCATCTGTTTACTTTCAGTCTATGTGTGTTTCAATCTGATGTGAGTCTATTCTTAGTTTCTTGAGGAACCACCATACTGTTTTCCATAATGATTGTACCTTTTTACATTCCCACTGGCAGTGTATGAAAGTTC
>NW_006437774.1:492-762 GCF_000325575.1 Pteropus alecto
TTGATTTGCATGTCCCTAATAGCTGGTAAAATTGAGCATCTTTTCATATATCTGTTGGCTGTTTATATATCTTCTTGTGAGAAGTATCTGTTCAGGTCCTTGACCCATTTTTTAAATTGGATTGTTTTGTGTTTTTGTTGAGTTGTATGAGTTCTTTATATATTTTGGATATTAGCCCCTTATCAATACTGTTGTTTTCAAATATATTCTCCTATTCCATTGGTTGACTGTTTTCTTGATGGTTTCTTTTGCTGCACAGAAGCTTTTTAG
>NW_006437775.1:0-436 GCF_000325575.1 Pteropus alecto
TCTTTCCCTTTCTTTGTATCTTCTTCGATTTCTTTGACTAGGGTATTGTAGTTTTCATTATATAGGTCCTTCACATGTTTTGTTAAATTTATTCCTAGGTATTTTATTCTTTTTGTTGCAATTGCAAAAGGAATTATTTATTCCGCTTCTTTTTCTGATGCTTCATTATTAGAGTATAGCAATTCTATGGATTTTTGAATGTTGATTTTTTATCCAGAAACTTTACTGTAGTGTTCTTGTGGAGTCTTTAGGGTTTTCTTTATAGAGAATCATGTCATCCACAAATAGTGACAGTTTGATTTCTTCATTTGTATTTGCATGCATTTTACATCTTTCACTTGCCTGACTGCACTCACTAGGACCTCCAATGTTTTATTGAATAACAGTGATGATAGTGGACAGCCTTGCCTTGTTCCTGATTTTAGAGGGGAGGTTT
>NW_006437775.1:600-802 GCF_000325575.1 Pteropus alecto
GTTTGAGGCTTTTTCTGCATCTACTGATATGGTCATATGATTCTTATTTTTTAATTTGTTTATGTGGCGTATCACATTAATCGATTTGCATCTATTAAACCATCCCTGTGCCCTGGGATTGAAGCTCACTTGATCATGGTATGTAATCTTTTTAATATGCTGCTGTGTTTGGTTCGCTAGTATCTTATTTAGGAGTTTTGCA
>NW_006437776.1:0-465 GCF_000325575.1 Pteropus alecto
AAACAGAGACTCAGAGACATGGACAATGGACTAGTAGTTACCAGAGAGTAGGAAATGGGGGAGGCGGGAAGAGGTAGACAGGGTAAAGGGGGTCAAATATAAGGGGATGGGGGAAGGTGAAGCGGGTAAAGGGGATCAAATATATGGTAGCTGAAGGAAACTGGACTCTGGGTGATAATCACACAATAGAATATATAGATGTCAAATGATAATGTACACCTGAAAATTATATAATTATATTAACCAATGTTACCCCAATAAACAAGAAAATAAACATAAAGTTATAAAAGTAAAAAAAAAAAGAAAAGAAAAGTAGGATTACTGGGTCCTTCTTTGTCTCTTGTTATAGTCTTTGTTTTAAAGTCTGTTTTGTCTGGTATAAGTATTGCTACTCCAGATTTTGTTCCTTTCCATTTTCACAAAGTTTCTTTTTCCATTTCTTTATTTTCAGTCTGTGTGTGTCTT
>NW_006437777.1:0-2392 GCF_000325575.1 Pteropus alecto
GCCTACAGATGTTCCTTATTTTATTTATTTACTTATTTACATATTTACTTAATTGCTTACTCATTCACAGCCCACTCTCTGGCTTACAATTCTGGATTCTGAGACCTAGAACAGATAAACCCACAAGCTTTTACATACTAACTTGCATTCTCTCTGTTAATCCCATCTTCCAGATCTAGCCTACCATACTTGATTACTGTCATCTCTCAGTCTCTGCTACCAATAATGGAGTGCTCCATCTTCCCAAATTATGCTTTCTTGTTAGAAATCATTACAGATTATTGTTTCAACAAGCATTCAAAATAGATAATTCCTTAATATTAAGTGACGAAAAGCTAACAGAAAAAAATATAAGCTCCTCCACTTTTGTCAGAATTATATTAGAACTCCCATGAAAAGCTTAAAATCACCATAATGTTGACTAACTTTCTCTTTGTTTCTATAGATTTAGAGCTTTATAAACATTTTGATAATTTTCTTTTTTCAAATCTATCTCTGGAGTTAATTAACATCTAGATCAAAGAATAGAGCATTATCGGTCTCCCACAGGATTAGTATTTCCTGTATTAGAACTCGATATAAATTGACTTAGGAAATTTGGATTTGTTTTTCTGAATTCATTTACTCACCTTATGTTTCTAAAATCCACCCAAATCATTGCATGAGGTCATACTCATTTTCATTGCTCTATAGAATTCCATGGTACAAATTTAATATGGTCAATGTACGCTATGTACTGTTGATTCCTAGTAGAAATTCTGAGTAAGGGGATATGCATATGTTCACACTTAACAGATGATGCCAAACTTTTTTCCAAAATGTAGTACTAATTTATATCTCATCATCAATATCTGAGAACTCCAGCTGTTCGAATTTGGTATTGTCTTTCTTTTTTATTTGAACCCTCTGATGAACAAGTGGTGGTTTCTTGGGGTTTATTTTACAATTCCTTAGGAGTTAATAAAGTTAAGTGCTTTCATATATACATACACACACACATATATATTTTTATATCCCCTTTAATCAGTGCCTATTCCAATCTTATTCTTGTTTTGTTGTTGTTATTGTTTGAGTTCTTTTTTCTTTATTTCTGGTCTTGGGCCTTTTATTTTTATTTACTCGTGTGTTGGGGTTTTTATATACTCCAGAGATCTTTGATTTTAAAGTTGTAGCATATCTTTGGTCTATTCGATTCAGGTGGTAATAGAGTATTTCAAATTACTATGAACTTCACTGAATTTGTCTTTTTATATGTTACTGGGGTTATAAAAAGCCTTGATCATCTAGGAAAAAAAAATCCTGGGAACAAATAAAGTGAAACAAATACAAAAGTGCTGTAAATTTACAAAAAGTAATGTAGTTACCACATCAAGTTTCGGGATCTACTTAATCTATGGAGTTTTATTTTTTCCTACTCATTAGAATGTATTTTGAAAAGGAAGACAATTCTTTGCCTCTTTTGAAAACGAAAATTAAAGTTTCTTTGAAGTTTTCAGATATATAGTGTGACTTACAAACTAACCAATGCAAATTATATTCTTGTTATATACATAATCTAGCTCCAGGCTCACTGGTTTCATTTATTAATTAGAACTAGTAGAGAGTCACCCAGTTTTTATGGTCTATTTGGAAATAATTTTTTTCATGATACATTTTAAATGAACCTAGCACTTTAGTATTCTGATTGGCAATATCAATAGGCAATTCAAATAAAAATATATTTAGAGAAGTATGAATAAAATTTTTTAAAAGGCTCACTTTCATCATTTTGCTTAAATTTGTGTTACCGTGTCAGGTCAGTACAACACAAAGTGATCTGGAGGTTTAAGAATTACAGGACATTTTCAGACAAAAATGTATTTCTCATTTGCCTGACATCTCTTTGGAATTGTGTCTTGCAATGCACTCCTCAACTTCAAAAAAATTCTGAGATCTTTAAATTGAGTGTCAATATTCCAGATAGATCTCTACCAGATGATGCTAAGTACAGTTCTTGAAACATAACACAGGAAAGTACACAACATTATCATTGCTCTACAACATATAAAATCTGCTACAAAAATTCAGGCTTAACTCAAAAGATAATATTCCATATCATACTCTGGATTGTTATACATTTAATCATGTAAAAGACATGTAAGTATTACATAAATGTCTAATGCTACAAGAGTGTGATCAGACATCGAAATATAGGCACTGCCAGTGAATTTAGAAAAGAAAAAATGATTCGGCCACTCACTGAATAACAAACTATTTTTCTTAATGTATCATGTCCAATGACTTAAAACCCGTAAAAAAAAAAACAGCCCTGAAACTTTATACTTGTAGGTGAGCCACTCTTCATCTGCTTTCAAGGTCCTGAACTTTCCTCATTCTCTAGATATATATAAGC
>NW_006437778.1:0-275 GCF_000325575.1 Pteropus alecto
CCTCATAGTGGAGAATTCCCTCAATTTTTGTATTTTTGGAAAGGTCTTTATTTCTTCTTCATATTTAAAGCAGAGCTTAGCTGGATACATTATTCTTGGCTGGTAGTTCCTTTCATTTAATAGTTTGAATATTTGATTCCACTCTTTTCTGATTATAAAGTTTGTGCTGATAAGTCCAATGATAATCTAATTGGTTTTCCTTTATTAGTTACCATCTTCTTTTCCCTGGCTGCCCTGTGAAATTCTTTGTCATTGATTTTTGATAATTTTAATAT
>NW_006437779.1:0-1894 GCF_000325575.1 Pteropus alecto
TCAAAGAAACAACTCTTTGTTGCATTTATTTTTTTTTATTGTTTTTGTTTTCAATTTCATTTATTTCTCTGATTTTCATTACTTCTTTTCTTCTGTTGTCTTTACACTCCATTTGTTCTTCCTTTTCTAGTTTCTTTTAAGATGAAGTGTTAGGTCATTTATTAGGGCTCATTCTTGGTTTTGGAGGTAGGCCTGTAAAGATATAAACTTTCCTTTTATGACTGCTTTTACTGTGTATCAAAAGTATTGATATGTTCTACTATCATTGTCATTCGTTTCTATGTATCTCTTGATTTCTCTTTTTATTTCTTCAATGACCCAGTTATTCTCAGTAGCATGTTGTTTAATATCCATGTATTCGTGGTTCTTCCTGCTTTCATTTTGCAGTTGATCTCTAGTTTGAAAACATTATGATCAGAGAATATGGTTGGTATGATTTAAACCCTCTTATATTTGTTGAGACTATCTCTGTGTCCCAGTATGTGTTCGATTCTTGAGAAGGTTCCATGGGCACTAGAGAAGAGTGTATAAGCAGCTGTTTTGGGATGGAAGGCTCTGTAAATGTCAATTATGTCCACTTGGTCTAATGTGTCATTTAAGGATGTTATTTCCTTATTGATTTTCTGTTTGGATGATCTGTCCATATCCGACAGTGGGGTATTTAGGTCCCATACTACAATAGTGTTTTGTTCGGTTTCTCTCTTTAGTTCTGTTAGTAATTGCTTTACATATTTCGGGACTCCCCGATTGAGAGCATAGATATTAATAAGTGTTATGTCTTTTTGGTGCATAAGTCTCTTTATCATTATGAAGTGTCTCACAGTATCTTACTTTACTTTTTTATTTTTTATTTTATTTGTGTTTTCCCTCTTTAATATCCCCCCTCCCACTTCCACCCCTGACCTGTGGATGTTGCCATTTTCTGTTAAGAACTGGCTCTCTGAAGGCGGGGCATCTCCTCCCACATGCTTGTGGCATGCACCCGGAGCCTGGCATCCCGGACGCACTTGGGGGGCCTGGCTTATCTGGAGCCTGGTGCACCTGGGGCCAGGTGTACCCAGGGCCTGGAGCACCCAGGGCCTGGCCCATCTGGGGTATGGTGCATAGCTCCACCTGGGGCACAAACACAGGAGCTTTTACGTGTAAAGCAGACGTGTTAAGCACTACACTATGGAGCCACCCCCTACCTTTTTTATTTTGAAGTCTATTTAGTCTGATATTAGCACTGCTACTCCCGCTTTTCTCTTAATGCCATTTGCTTGAAATATCTCTTTCCACCCTTTCACTTTGAGTCTATATTTGTCTTTGGAGCTGAGGTGTGTCTCCTGGAGGCAGCATATGGTTGAGTTTAGTTTTTTGATCCATTCTGCAACTCCATGCCTTTTTATTGGTGAGTTCAATACATTTACATTTAGGGTGATTATTGAAATATGAAGTCTTCTTATAGCTATTTTATCTTTTGTTTCTGTTAGCTTGGTTTTTCCATTGCTTCTGTGTTTCTGTTTTCCTTATTTTGATTGGCTTCTGTGGGTTTTTCCTCTGTTTCTTCTTATTTTATGTTGTATACTTCAGTTCTGAATCTTCTATATGTGGTTACCATTACAAATATGTAAAGGATAGTGTGCGTGTGTGTGTGTGTGTGTGTGTATTCATCCATTTTCTTTTGCGCATGCCTTATCTCCATTCCCTTTTGCGTATTTGGATCTTTGAATCCTCCTCATTGTTATTTCAATTTGTCCCTATATATGCTGAAAGTTCATTACTATCTTGCTATTGCAATTCTCTTATTATTATTTAAGCTTATAATGCCCTGTTCTTGGTAAAGTTTGCACTCCTCTACTTCTATTTGCCTGATTGTCACATTACTCCTAATTATGTTTTTTTAAATTTTAAT
>NW_006437780.1:0-1547 GCF_000325575.1 Pteropus alecto
TTCCCTAACCTGGAGAAGGAAATAGACATACAAGTACAGGAAGTACAGAGTCCCAAACAAGGTGAACTCAAAGACACATCATAATTAAAATGCCAAAAATTTAAAGACACATCATAATTAAAATGCCAACAATTTAAAGACAAAGAGAGGATCCTAAAAGCAGCAAGAGAAAGGCACCTAATTATTACAAGGGAGCTCCCATAAGACTGTTAGCTGATTTCTAAACAGAAACTTTGCAGGCCAGAACTTATTGGAACTAAGTATTCAAAGTGATGAAAAGCAAGGACCTGCAACCAAGACTTCACTATCCAGCAAAGCTATTATTTAAAATCGAAGGAGAGATAAAGAGCTCCCCAGATAAGAAAAACCTAAATAAGTTCATGCCACCAAACCATTATTACAAGAAATGTTAAAGGGACTTCTTTAAGAAGAAAGGGGGGGAAATCATGAATATGAATAGTAAAATGGCAGTAACAATGTACCTATCAATAATCACTTTAAAGGCAAATGAATTAAATCTTCCAATCAAACAAAAGGTAGGGTAGCTGAATGGATAAGAAAACAAGACCCATACATATGCTGTCTACAAGAGACCCACTTCATATCCAAAGATACACACAGACTGAAAGTAAGTGAATGGAAAAAAAATTGTTCATGAGAATTGAAACAAACAAAAAAAGCTGGGGTAGCAATACTCATATCAGACAAAGTAGACTTTGAAACAAAGACTACAATAAGAGACAAAGAAGGTCATTACATAATAATAAAGTAATCAATCTAACAGGAGGACATAACACTTGCAAATATTTATGCACCCAACATAGGAGCATCTAAACATATAAAGAAAATATTGATGGACATAAAGGGAGAGATCAACAGTAATACAGTCATAGTAGGAGACTTTAATACTCCATTGACACCAATGGACAAATGCTCCGGACAGAAAATCAACAAGGAAACAGGAACCTTAAATGACACATGGACTAGATGGATTTAATTGATATTTTTAGAGTATTTCACCACAAAGCAGCAGAATATACATTCTTTCAAAGTGCACACAGAGTCTATGGCCATGCCACCCTGAACGTGCCCAATCCAGTCTGAACTCAAAAGCTAAGCAGGGTTGGGCCTAGTCAGTACTTGGATGGGATACCTAGGAATACCAGGTGCTGTAGGTGTTAAAAAAAATCAGACAAAGTGCACACAAAACATTTTCCAAGATAGACCACATGTTAGGCTACAAAACAAGTCTCAATAAATTTAAGAAGATTGAAATCATATCAAGCATTTTTCCTTATAACAACAGTATGAAACTAGAAATCAATTACCAAAAAAAACCCTAAAAAAACATAAACACATGAAGGCTAAATGACATGCTACTATATGCTACAATAAATAGGTTAACAATGAAATAATAAAAAAAAAGTCCAAAGAATCCTTGAGATAAATGAACATGAAAACACAATGACCCAAAATCTATGGGACAGAGCAAAAGCAGCCCTAAGAAGGAAATTCATAGCTATATAGGCCTACTTCAAGAAACAAGA
>NW_006437781.1:0-247 GCF_000325575.1 Pteropus alecto
AGACCTTCTGGAGATTATATATATAATCTCCAGAATTATATATATAATCTCCAGAAGGTCTATTCTGTTCTTTTTGAGAGCTTCGATCTCCTTGTTAAAGAACTCATTCTGCTCGTCTAGTTGTTTTACAATTCCTGAAATTGTTGTTATGATTTATTTTGGATCTCACTGAGTTTTTTCAGAAGTAACGTCCTGAATTCTCTGTCATTTATGTCTCATATTTCTATATCTGTAAGCTTATTTTCTG
>NW_006437782.1:0-462 GCF_000325575.1 Pteropus alecto
AAATAAATGAATGGGACTGCATCAAACTAAAAAGCACCTGCTCAGGAAAAGATATCGCCAACAAAGTAAAGAAATAACCATCCAAATGGGAAAATATATTTGCAAGCAATGCCTCCGATAAAGGCCTAATATCCAAAACATATAAAGCACTCATACTACTCAACAACAAAAAACCAAACGATCCATTCAAAACATGGGCAGAGGACCTGAACAGACACTTCTCCCTAGAGGACATACAAATGGCCAACACATATATGTAAAGATGCTCAACATCGATAGCTATTAGGGAAATGCAAATCAAAACCACTATGATATACCATCTCACACCTGTTAGAATTGCTTAATCAACAGATCAATAACAAATGTTGGAAAGGATGCAAAGTAAAAGGAACCCTTATACATTGCTGGTGGGTCTGCAAATTGGTATAGCCATTATGGGAAACAGTATGGAGGTTCCTCAAA
>NW_006437783.1:0-857 GCF_000325575.1 Pteropus alecto
AGTCCAGGACCAGATGGCTTCACCTGTGGATTCTACCAAACATTCAAAAATTTAATACCTATCCTGCTCAAACTGTTCCAAAAAATCGAAGAGGAGGCAATACTTCCCAACTCATTTTAGGAGGCCAATATTACTCTGATTACCAAAATCTGGTAAAGATAACACAGAAAAAGAAAACTACTGACCAATATCTCTCATGAACACAGATGCAAAAATACTAAATAAGACTAGAGAACTGAACACAGCAACATATTAAAAAGATTATAAACCACGAACAAGTGGGCTTCATCCCAGGACATATGGATGGTTCAACATATGCAAATCGATTAATGTGATACACCACATAAACAAATTAAAAAGTAAGAATTATATGATCATATCAATAGATGTAGAAAAAGCATTCGACAAGATACAGTATCCATTTATGATCAAAACACCTAATAAAATCGGTAGAGTAGGAAAGTACTTTAACATAATAAAGGCCATCTACAACAAACCCTCAGCCAACATTATACTTAATGGTGAAAGACTAAAAACCTTCTCTCTAAGATCAGAAACGAGACAAGACTGTCCACTATCGCCGCTGTTATTCAATATAACGTCGGAGGTCCTAGCAAGTGCAGTCACACAAAAGAAAGATATAAAAGGCATCCAAACAGGAAACAAAGAAGTTGAACTGTCACTATTTGCAGATGACACGATCTTCTATATAGAAAACCCTAAAGACACCCCAAGAACACTACTAGAATCAATAAGCAAATACAGTCAAGTCTCTGGATACAAACTCAATGTTCGAAAATCCATAGCGTTAGTATACTGTAGTAATGAAGCGTCAGAAAAAGTGGAAAAAATAATTC
>NW_006437784.1:0-666 GCF_000325575.1 Pteropus alecto
CTTCTGGAATTCTTGTTCTCTTTTTCTTTAAAGGACTTAAAATGTTACACTAGATATTCACTTCATGCTAAAAAGTTGTAAAGGAGGAACAGAGAAACACACACGAAAGAGATATAAAAAACTACAATAAATTAAAATAACAAATGTAACAAACTATATCAAGAATAATATTAAATGTGGGGAAGATTGTTGAGTAGGAAGAACCAGGAATCTGCCTCATCACCTGCACAAAGTTATACTGGCAGGATCTGTTTGATATAACTATTTTAAAACTCTGTAGTCTAATGAAGATTTATAATATCCAGGTGAAGGCTTAGATGATAAATTGGCAATTAATTTGGTCAATTTTCACTTTAAGCACAGTAGCAGCTACACATCCTCCACCTTCAGTCATGTAGCAGGCAGCTGGACACGTGTTCCTGAACAAGCTTGCACACAGCTTATGGGAGTCAGAGTCGGAAAAAAAAAAATCACCTGCCCTCCAAATTTTGCAGATTTGTACTATGATTGCTATTTGCTGCATCTGATCACATAGGTAAAGAGGAAAAGGAGGGTGGGCATTGTTACTGCACCTATTCTGTTGTTGCAAACCTCTTTACCTCTAGCTTATGTGAATTTTAGGGGATTTAAAGAGCCAATTTGTTTTTTTTCTCTTATATCTTTTAC
>NW_006437784.1:683-15621 GCF_000325575.1 Pteropus alecto
CCAACCCCCACCTGGAGCCAGACATTAAAGACTAAAAAATTCATAAACAACTACATATCCAGAAAAAATTAGAAACTGGATACCGTTGCACAGGAAAAGACACAGGATCAGAAGAGACCTAAGACCTATTGTTTATACAACAGGCTGGTCCTTGACACAGAGACAGCTTATAAAATTTTTTTCAAACCACATTAAAAATAAAAAAACCTGAAGAGAGGGGAGCATCTGATTTCTGGAGATACTACAGTATTAGATTCAAATGACCACTTTTCAAAAACAACAACAAAAAATCACTCACAAGGCGTACGAGAAAGCCAGAAAGTAAGGCCTGTTCAAAGCAAATAAAAAAATCAACAGACTGTGTCCCTGAAAAAAAACTTTATGGCAGATCAACCAGACAAAAGCTCTAAAACAACTCTTAAGGATGCTCAAAGAATTAAACAAAGATGTGGAGAAACTCGATAAAACAATATATAAGCAAAATGAAAATAGTAATAAAATACAGAAAACCTAAAATGAAACCAAAAAGAAATTCTGTAGCTAAAAGGCATAATAATTGTGCAATTTTCACTAGAGGCATTCAGAGGCAGATTTGAAAAGGCAGAAGAAAGAATCCGTGACTTGAAAAGAAAACAGTTATTGAGTCTGAGGAACAGAAAGGAAAAAGATAGAGAGGAAAAGTGAACAGAGCCTAAGAGACCTACAGGACATCATCTAGTTCCAGAAGAAGAAGAGAAAAGAGAAGAGAATATTTGAAGAAATAACATCTGAAAACTTCCCAAATTTGATGAAAGATGTGATAATAAACATCCATGAAGCTCAGTGAACTCCAAGTCAGATAAATCCAAAGGAACCCATGCAAAAAGAAAGTATAATCAAATTGTTAAAAGTCAAAGCCAAAGACAGAATCTTGAAAGTAGCAAGATAGAAGCGACTAGTCACATTCAAGGATCACTCATAAAATTATCAGCAAAATTCTCAACAGAAATTTAGGAGGTCAGAAAGTAGTGGGTGAATATATTCAAAGTGGAATTTGAAATTAAAAACATTTACATTAGCAATCAAAAATTAAATACTTAGCTATAAATCTATCAAAACATGTTCAAAATCTATATGAGAAAAACTACAAAACTCTAATGAATGAAATCAAAGCATAACTAAATAAATGGAGAGTTGTTTCATGTTTATGGATAAGAAGATAGAATATTGTCAAAATGTCAGTTATTTCCAACTTGATATATAGATTCAACCCAATCACAATAAAAATCCCAACAAGTTATTTAGATATCAACAAAATGATTCTAAAGTTTATATGGAATGGCGAAAGATTCAGAATAGGCAAGACAATATTGAAAGGGAAGAGAAAAGTTGGAGCACTGCCACAATCTGACTTAAAGACTTACTACAATAGTCAAGACAGTACAGTATTGGCAAAAGAATTTAAAAAAAAAATAGATCAACAGAACAGAATAGAGTGCAGAAATAAACACTCAAATATAATAACTGATCTTTGACAGTGGAGTAAAAGAAATACAATGAAGTAAAGACAATTGTTTCTACAAGTGGTACTGGAACAATTGGACTTCTACATGTAAAAACATGAATCTAGAAATAAACCTTCATAAAAATTACCTCAAAATAGATCGTAGACCTAAGTGAGAAAACCTAGATGACCTCAAGTATGGTGACAACTTTTTAGATAGAAAATCAAAGGCATAATCCATGAAAGAAATTATTGATATGCTGGACTTCATTAAAATTAAAAACTTTTCTGGGCTCCACAGGACATCTACTATATAAGACAGTCTACTAATACCAGAAGAAATAACAGCCCTACCTAATACATAGAAACAAACACAGGAGGCAGCCAAAATGGGGAGATAAAGAAACATGTCCTACATTAAAGAAGAGAACAAAGCTCCAGAAAAAGAACTTAACAAAATAGAGACAAGTAATCAATCAGATGCAGAATTCAAGATACTAGTTATAAGGATACTCAATGAATTTAGGGGAAGAGTAGGTGAGCTCTGTGAGAACTTTAACAAGGAGATAGAAAGCATAAAAATAAAGATAGTAAACATAAAAAAAAGTCAGGAATTAAGAATATAATAACTGAAATAAAGAATACATTAGAGGGAATCAACAATAGATTAGATGAAGTAAAGGATCAAATCGGTGATTTAGAAGATAATGTAGCAAAAAAACATCCAATCAGGACAGCAATGAGAAAAAAGAATTTAAAGAACATGAGAATAATTTAAGGGGCCTTTTAGACAGCATCGAGCATACCAATTGCATCATAGAGATACCAGAAGGGGAAGAGAAAGAGCAAGGAATTGAAAACCTATTTGAAGATAAAATATTGGAAAGCTTTCCTAACCTGGTGAACAAAATAGAAATACAAGCCCAGGAAGTGCAGAGAGTCCAAACAAAATGAACCTAAAGAGGTCCACACCAAGACACATCATTACTGAAATACTAAAGGCTAAAGACAAAGAGAGAATTTAAAAGCAGAAAGAGAAAAGTAATTAGTTGCCTACAAGAGGGCTTAGCTGATTTATCAACAGAAATTTTTCAGGTCAGAAGAGATTGGCACAAAATATTTAAAGTGATAAAAAGCAAGGATGCACAATTAAGATTACTTTACTGAGCAAAGCTATCATTTAGAATCAAACTATAGTTAAGGAGCTTCCCAGAGAAGAAAAACCTAAAGGAGTTCATCACCACCAAACCTATAATACAAGAAATGTTAGAGGGACGTTTTTAAGAAGAAGAAAAAGAAGAAGGAAAAAAATGACAAAAATGTAAATAATAAAATAGCAATAACTTTATATTTATCAATAATTACTTGAGATGTAAATGGATTAAATGCTCCAATCAAAAGATAGGGTTTGCCGAATGGATAAGAAAACAAGGCCCTTACATATGCTGCCTACAAGAGATTCACTTCAGATAGAAAGGCAGACAGAGACAGAAAGTAAACACACACACACACACACACACACACACACACACACGACAAAGATATTACATGAAAATGAAAACAAACAAACAAAAAAGCCAGGGTAGCAATACTTCTACCAGACAAAATAGACTATAAAATAAAGTTTATAACAAGAGACAAAGAAGGACCCAGTAATTCTACTTCTGCATGTTTATCTGAAGAAACCCAAAACATTACTTTGAAGGGACTTGTAAATCTATACGTTCATTCAGCATTATTTACAATAGTCAAGATCTGGAGGCAACCTGGATGTCCATCAATGGATAAATAGGTAAAGAAGAGGTGGTACATATATACAATGGAATATTACTCAGCCACACACACACACAAATGAAATCTTGCCATCTCCAACAATGTGGATGGACCTAGAGGGTATTGTGCTGAGTGGAGTAAGTCAGACAGAGCAAAACAAATGCCATATGATTTTACTTACATATGGAATCTAAAAAACAAAATAGAAACAAATGTATACATACAGAAAACAAAACAGAAACAAATTCATAGATACAGAGAATCTTTTGATGGTTGCCAGATGGGAGGAGGTCGGGGGGTTGGGTCAAAAGGTGAAGGGATTAAGAAGTGCAAATTAGTAATTACCATATAGTCATGAGGATGTTAAGTATAGCATAAGGAATGTCATCAATAATATTGTGATAACTATGTGTGGTGTCAGATTGGTACTAGGTTTATCAGGATGATCACTATGAAAGTTATATAAATGTCTAATCACAGTGTTGAACACCTGAAATGAATATAATATTGTATGCCAACTATAATTGAAAAACAATTATTTTTTTAAAAAAGACATCCATGAGAAGACAGACACATAAAGTAGAATGCCAAATGGTAATGAAGACAGATTGAAGTTATGGAGCTGCAAGGCAAAGAACATCAAATATTGCCAGTAAACCAAGAGAAGACAATAAGATTCAAGGGCGAATTCCTCTATAGGTTTCAGGTGAAGGGTGTCCCTGTCAATACCTTGATTTTAGACTTCTAGCTTCCAGAACTTTGAGACAAGAATTTCTACTATTTTAAGCTACTAATTTCGTGGTACTTTGTTATGGAAGCTCTGGGATACTAAGACACAGAACACATCACTCCCTTAAGCTATATCATAGGTGCGTCTGTCTGTAGTCTCTCTCCATGACTTGAGTGCAAGCTCTGATTGTGAGGATATAGGTTCTTTGGGGCATCATATAGAGCAGGGCCAGGATCACAATAATAATATCTAGCATTATTGAATATTTACTATGTGCCAGACTCTAACTCTAAGGACATTAAATGTATTAAGTTATTAATTAACAGCATAACTCCATGAGGAAAGTACCATTTTAGCCCTATTTTTTGGAAGGAAACACTTAGACTGAGAGTTTAAGTAAATTTCTCATAATCACATAACCAGTAAAAAATAAAGCTTGGATTCAAACACAGGCATTTGATTCCTTGGCACTTAAATTGAAGGATAGAGTTCTCAGACACATCCTTCCTATCCCCATCCAAGCTCAGAGCCAATCTTTATTTCTCCACCTTCTTTGTGGGCTCCTTTGCCTCATCAGAAGGTGCTTCATTTAGCATTTCTTCATTATTCAACAGCTCTCTTCATTTCCATCTTATTATAGGTTAGAAAGGGTTTCATCTCCTAAGAGACAGTAATTAGTTCTGTGTGGTTTCATTAATTCTTTACAATGTTGAATTTTCTCATTTTTCTCATTTTACATTGTTAATTCTGGGTACCAAATTGTCCCTGATATTGAACACTTATCTTTAGAGTGTGGCACTCCTTCTTATATCTATCTTCTTATAACTTTTATAACCTCCAAAATAACAACTTTATTAGAGTCATACATGAATTTTATTATTTTGTATTAATTTATGTAGCCAAATAATACATAATACATACTGTAAGGATAATTTTATAGAGTCATTAACCCATCTGGACCTCAGTTTCAGGATTTTATGAAACAAATGTGTCTGTGCACTGTCTTTCCTGTCTTCTTAGAGATGAAGGTCTTCAAAGCAGGGCAATATTTTCTAATTCTGCATATCCTGCACAATGAGTAGTAGGAGGCCACACATGCAAGAGGCTGCCAAATAACTAGAGAAACAGTATCTAATACTCTGAACCACTAGTTAATCCGTCTGCTTTGGAACTGGATTTTTATTTTCTGAAAGAAGGTTTTTTTTCCCCCCATTTTCTTGTGTTCCAGTATCATCTCACAAAATAGGGATTTATATCCACCCACTAGTAGAGGTGTGGCAGCATCTGCCATTCCCTGTGTGGATTTTCACTTCTCCTGATGAAGGAATTGATGTGGGGTCATTGGAACACTATCTTTGGCCTCCCCAGCCCCTCTCAATGGAAATTCTTCGATCTGTTATTGCTGAGTAGCTGGTTCACCTAGCAAGATATCTCTGCTCTGTAAGTCTAATGCAGGTGGAAAATAGAAAGAATCTCATTTTCTACTGGATCCAAGATGAGTTCTCCAACTCAGCTCTATCAGCAATGAATAATATATTTTAATCCTTGACATTTGCACCTGTTATTTTTTAACTGTTAGAATCTGGAGAGAGAAGTGAATAAGGAACTCCAACAAATGTCATAGAATTTTTCAAAATATCTTGATTATAGTAGGACAAGAAAACATTGTTTCAAACATGCTTGCAGTGGTATTTGTCTTCACAATTTAGATTCTATACAATTCCTTCTCAGCATAACTACCGCCTAAAGCACTATTTTCGAACCAGTATCTGGGATAAGCATTTATTTCTTCTAATATATGACAGACCCAGAATTTCCATTCTATATCCTAACTAATCACAAAGTGTCATTGTCAATTGCACAGATGCAGCTCCTCACATGCACACAATTTACCTCTATATGATGTCAGATTTAGTATTAGCTGGTCTTTGTCAAGTTCATGGCAAAGCAGAAATAATGCTGGCTGTAGATCAAAAATATGTCCTTTCAAAAAGATGCCTCGCTTTAAATTCTCTACATCTCTGACACATAGACTGGGTTTTGCAAAGCACCCACTGCAAGTAAAAATGTGTTATATGAAATTAGAGCTTTGTCTCTTTATAGACCAGACAATTGCTTTCTCCAAGTGAAGCTATGCCATCTGATGTGATGAATGCGTTTTCTGGACTAATATTCTGAGTCTGCATTGTCATATCTGTTAAAATAGTGTTTGTTTCAGGACACTTGAGGTCTAATGATTTCACACAAATCTTTCTTGGGACATATGCCCTTGGAATGGAATCCAAGATCTGCTAGTTATTATCTGTGTGACCTTGGACAAACTACTTAAACTCTCTGAGCCTCAATATCTTCCTCTATAGAATGACAATAATAAAACAAATTTTCATATATGTATCATGAGAATTAAAAGTAAAAACCCTCCACAAATTGCCTAACACACTGTGCATACTAAATTAATAACACTTGCATTGCCTGCTGCTTTTGCTTGTCGTGAAAATCCATTTTTCCCCCAGAAAACTACATATCCTTTGACAAGTCTCTAGATACAGACTCCCCAAGTATTCATTGACCTGGGTCATTTTATCAGTTTATTAACATAAAATTATTCTCCAACTCTTAATTACAGCAGTCATAACAATGTCAACTAATCCATCAATGCAGAACTTTTAAAATCATTATTGTAATTGTGAAACTGTCATTGTTCTAAGTTTTATTTTTATTTTCAATTTACAGTTGTTATTAATAACTCAGGGAGTGCTGGCAGCCAGTGCTCAGTGCCTCACAGGAGGAGCTACAATTATGAGAAAAATTCACCGATATGAATTATTAGTAAATTTCCAGGAAATCGTCCCAGAGGCCTGTTTTCTGCATCTCAAAATGGGTTTTAATTATCACTGTTCTTGAATTGTGTAGGTTCTCACCAGTTTCAGTAAAATCATCTTAAGGAAAGTTGTAGCAAGATTCTTCAAAATTCAATGTTGTTGAGTCTTTCCAAGAAAAAAAGCCCAAATTAAAATGTTTCTATTAGATACTTGGTTTCTTATTTTACTGGGAATATTTCTAATGTTTGCCTATTAAGACGAAGCTGTCTGCATGCTTTCCAAAATGTCTCTTTCTATCACCTGATTGATGTGTTTATCATAAGGGAATGCTGAATTTTACCAAATGGCTTTTGCATCTCTGTAGGAACTCATATGGCTTTTTAAAAACTCTAGATAGAGTTGAGAGTGGGACAACATATGAGGAACAATGGCAGAGTCCCAGCCCTTACAAAACAAGAACTGTCAACATTTTGTCATATTGCCCCCAATGTTTCCTTTTAAAGACAATATAATTAGTGTGGATGAAGTTCCACTTCACAAACCTCCACTGGCCCTCCTCTTTCCACAGTGAATATTTGCTCAACCTTTCTTTTGTTCTTTATTACACTGTGGACTTCAACCGCATTGACTATTTGCTATTTAAATTAATTATTTCATTCATATGGCTATCGAGTCATTCATTTTTTTCTATCTTTGAGTTAATTTGGACAGCATACTTTGTTAGAAACCATATATTTCACATAGATTTGCGAGATTATTTTTATACTGTAGTTATACCAAAAAACTCATTTTATAATTCTACTTACCTATAAAAAAATGACCTTTATTATTTCAGAAGTGTATTTCCTCTTATTTTTAAGTGATTCATCAAAGATTTTCTTTTTGTAATTGATTATTTCAAACAAATAAAATTTATGTTTTTAAATAAAACTACCATCACTTTCTCTACTAGTTCATTATTTTTGGTCTCCATCTATATTAAGTATCCTTTCTACATTTTTCTGTTTATTTCATTTTCCTGATTTCTTCTTACTGGACTTGTCTAGTGCTATAAGATCATGGAACTCCAAATGTCCTGATCTCCAGGAGGTCCTCCCTCACCCATCCCTAGGTGCAGGTAATACCTTCTGGGGACAGTGACACCTGTAGCCCCATGGTCCTCTAGCACTAGACAAGGCTAGTGAGAGAAAAATCAGAGGACTATGACCACTACTGGCTGAAAAAAATATAGATAATAAAATTTAAATAGTAAATGGATACACTAAATAGTACCTTACATATCCCCAAAGGAAGAATTAGTAGAATGAAAAATGGAACTGTGAAAATTACTCATGATTCATCACAGATACAACAAATTAATTGTAAATAATAGAAAAAAAAAGTTAAGAGGGATAGAGGATAGAATTAAAAAGTGCAACATAGCTCTATTTTAGAGAAAGTAGTATTTGAACCAATAATATGTGAGAATGTTCCAGAACTAATGAACAACATGAATCCTGTTTGAAAATTCTGCATCCTCTATCTGGATTTTAGTGATAAAAATATTTTCTTAACAGCATCTATGTGAGAACATACAACTACAATGTTCTTTTAAATTCCTGATAAGAATGTAAAATAAAAAGTAGAACAAGTTCATCAGTGTTTATTGTTTCTGAAAGTAAATTTTTATGTTCATCCTCTTGGAGATAATGGTTGTGCAGGCAAAGAGAAAGCTAGATGGAGCTCACATCTTGCCAGCTGGAGTGTTCTGTCAGGGCCTGATTTAGAGCAGCAGCAGTTTCCTTTGTTGAAAGCTTTATGTGCAATTCAGGGAGATATTTATAATTATCCAGTGTTAGGGCAACAGCAGCTTCATTCTACTTCATGATAGCATATTGGGGCCAAGGTTTTATCGGACTTCATATTTTTGGCATATTTCAATTAAGAACACTGAGAAAAGATTGTTCTCCATTGTGATTAAATGTCTCCCTAATTAACAAATATTTGTCAGGGAAAATTACAGAAGTTTATTAATATATAGCTTTTACACTTCAGTCATATGATTATGTATATATCCCCTTATAAAAATACCTTAACTCCAAAATTACATTAAGCCTCATTATTTCTCAAAACAAGATTTGCCTATTAAATATTAAAAACTAATTTACAAACACATGAATGAATAAGGACAGCTAGGGACAATGGTTAAAGCTGGGTATAATAAGGCATAAGTATCTGATCTGGTAATTTCATTACCAATATTACTAAAACAATCTTGTTTAGCCAGTGGTTCCCAGACCCAGTTGACTATTAGAAGTAACTAGGGGTTATGTGTCCCTACTTCGAACCATCTAAATTAGAATCTCTGAGTGATGAGAAGCAAGAATTTTTCTTTTTAATGAGGCCTGCTTATCTCAAAGGTTGGCTCTCAAGCTTGATTCTTACCTGGAATGTACTTAAAAATACCAATGTTCGAGCCACACATCAAATCAATAAAAGTAGAATTTCAGGGAACAGAGTCCAGGCCATCAGCATTTCAAAAGGTCTTCAGGCAATTCCAGTGTCTCACAGAGATTAAGAACCATTATATAGAGTAGAGCTATTGGTTCAATATACGTTTAAGACACTCAGCTATTGTTTGAATGGCAATGACAAGAAGTCTCATCTATCTACAAAAGCAGAACAAATGAATTTCTGAAACTAAAGTATTTAAATTATCTTTTAAAAAAAGCATGTTTTCAACTTTTTAGTCTATCTACTAATGCCACCAACAGGATGTTTTGCAATTTCTTGTGACTTTTAAAAGGCTACTACTTATTTTCCGTTGGATATATATTTATAACTGCATGGTTAATAACCAGACTTCTCCTAGGAGCAATCAAATACACTTCTTTTAAAATAAAGAATTTTGCTTCAGCTGAAAAATAAAACTAGTGAAAAAATTAACAATTGTCTAAGCATTTGCAAAATCTTTTTTACGTGATGTTTTTAAGGAGAGTCAAAGAAACACAAATATCCAAGTACTATTTGATATCTTGATCTAAAGTATAACTTTCGAAAGTGAAAACATAATTGACCATTATGCAACTATAAAATAAATGCGTATCAAAGATTTTATTCAACTGGTTAATTAATGAGGGAACTAGTAAGACTGCAAAGCTGATTCAAAGAACCAGCTTCCTCTTTGAAGAAGAGGATTTTTATAGGCAATTAAATAAAGAAATGTTAGTCTAAGATGGTTAAATATAAAATGGGCTAATCTGGGTCCTGTAGCCCTAGGTGGGGTGTGGGTCCTAGCAGCTCACCCTGAGAGAATAGTTGCCTAGAGGCTTGGCTGCTGAGAGCCTGTATCGCCTGCTGTCATGCTCCAGGCTCCCTTGGAGCCATTTTTTTTTTTTTAAGAGTAGAAATCCGGTTATCTGAGATTTGGTTAGGAGGTTACTCGGTTCATTGTCTTTTTTATATGTTATTTGTGTGTCAATCTCGTTTTGTGTGTATTTTGTTTATTGGCTTGGAAGTAAGAAGTAAAATGGTGGCTGAGGCTTCTTCTTCCCCTGCCCCATCGTTTTCTCTATACATGTGCCAGCTGCTACCTTGTGCTCAGGCTCCATCCCATCCCATTTCCTCTAGGAAAATCTACCACTTTAAATACAGGCAATTGGAAGCCATTCTTTTTACTTATTGAATTTTCCAACATTATTGTGCACACTCACTTTCCATTTACTGTTGTTTGTGTTTGTCAACAAGTCCATCTTAAGGGGTACCTTTGAAGGAGAGGATCTCAGGCCTTTTGGAGACAATAGAATGCATTCTTTGATTATAAATTAATTTTAACACAGCTTTAAAGGAATTCTTACAGCATGCAAAGCTTTGATTATCAAGTCTTAACTTGGTTCATCTGCCATAAACATAATTTGGAATCAGTTTTTCCTTTGAGTTTTGCCTTCTACCTGGGACACAAAAGCTAGTGTTTTAAAATAGAAGCTATGTGATCTCTGTTTATGTTTATCTGTATGTTTATATATGTCTATATATGTATGCTTTAGATATAGTATATTTCTACCACTGAATAGTATTGCTAATTTATAATGTGAAATATTGGCTTAAACAAGCTTTTAAATGAGAATTTTAAAAAATCTAACAGACTAACCCAAATGTTTTTCAGAATCGTGATCTGGGGAAATATTTGATATTAAAGCTGGTTTTAAGTTTAGTTTGGTTAGTCATATTTTTAGAATCATCAGTATTAAATAATACTTCTATTTTACCTGGGTTTACTAGTCAGATAAGTTCATATTAGTACTGTTGCAAAATTTGTCAGGAAGAAAAATAATTTAATATGACAAATTTTTTATATGTACCCTAAAATTAATTGTTAGGAGCAAGTAAATAAATGTGAGTAGGATAAAAATTTTCATCTAGGTTAAGTTTTTAGCAATAATTATTGTGTATGTGTATTTAAAAATGGTTTTTCTAAATTTCTTTGGTAACTTGAAACTTTAAAGTTTTGTTAGCTAAATTAAATAACGGCTATTCATTGAATATCTAAGCCATTACCAAATAAGAATGTTGATTGCTTACTTTTTTTAGTTGTTGCTAGAAATTAAGTTTCTAAGCTTTAAGAATCTAATATGGAAGATAATAATGTTTTCAGTAAAGGAGATATAAATATGGAGATGTATTTTTTTTTTTTTTTTGAGAAAAAGTAATTTGTTCTGAGGTGAGCCTTGTTTCAGAATGGGGAAGAGGAAAAAAATAAAAAAAAAACAGGACAAAATTTGAATGTAAAAAGGATTGTTGTAGAAGGTTTGTGAAATAAGAATCCTGAGGAAAAAAAATTGTATGTGTAGTCAAGCTGAGTAAAATAAAAATAAATTTAATAAAGTTAATTTAAATACCAAAGGTAAGTTGATACAGAACTAGACTTTGGTTTTGTTTCACACTGTTAAAAGGACAAACTTTTTCTGCAGAATTTTGTTTTAGTTAAGCTATTATGAGACATTTTCTACCTAGAAAGCAAAAGTTATATTTTATTAAAATAGTTTTCTTTGTTTTACACGGTCTTAATCAGATCCTTGATTACTCAAGAAAACAATCTTTCCAATCTAAGGTTGATAATAATAGGTAACCTGTATTTATGTTTGATGCCTTTTACTTTCACTAAGAATAAATGAATAATTTAATATTGTTTTATAATGATATGTGATCTTTTTGGTCAAGTAAGTTTGACAAACTTCCCATAGTTCAGGATATAAAAAGAGACTTTTCTTAACTTTATAATGGATTAGAGTTATTCCTGTGGGTCCTTGACACTCCTCAAAGATTTGTTCTTTCGCTTTACAAAAAAAGAAAATTCACTAATTAGGCCTATTTGATATAAACTAAAATTATTTGTCAAATAAAGAAATAATAGTTATGTTGTATACGTAGGCACAAATTCTTCTCACTAAAATGGATTTTCAGGAAATTATAATCTCCAAGATTCTACAATATCCTGATATATTTTTATTTGTAATTTTAGTTGATATATTAAAATGTTTTATGTTACAGAGAAGAGCAAATTTCCTTGTCAACTGCATTATAATCAGACCTATAACCATATTATTTTAAGGTTTTTGTTATTTACAGACATTGTTTTGCTATGATACTTTGTAAATGTGTTTCATCTTCAGAAAGATCCTGAAGAAGACTCTAACTTCTTATAAAATATTCGTCTCTGAGAATAAGTTTTCAGATCAGACCATTAAAATAGATAAAGATATATAGAATTCTAAAGAATAACTGTATTCATGAAATGTTGGCAAGTGATCAAGATAACTAAGAATTGATTGCAAAGGACTGAGTAAACTGAGGATGATCATAACTTTTATAAATTTTTATTTAAAATATTGCTGATTTTTAAAATATTTTGTATTTCAAATACAAGGAAACTTGTTTCTCTTAAAATATCTTAGAAGCAATTTGATAAATTATACCTTTGTAAACTGAATTGAAACATGTATTTTTATTCCTACTGGATGGCTACAGAATTCAGGAACTTTTAATGTCTTTTTATTTTTATGGCAATGTGATTATTTGCATAAGTTCAATAAGAATCTGTTCTCTTTATAACAGGACATAATTGGAAACTGGTTTTATCACCAAGGCTTTGACTGGAATGTCATGTTTGGAAGAGATATGCATACACTTGGATATGACCAGAAAGCTTAAGGAGTTAAGATTGACTTTGGCAGCCAATAATAGCCCCTTTGGAAAAACAGCCTGGTACCTTTTTTACATGATTCACAGCAGTCTTCCCAGGTGAGAAATAAAGATTGCTTCCTGGAAGATGCAAAGAAAGATCCTCAGGATATCCTCCGGGATCTCAAGAAGAGAGGAATTCACCCAAATCTATAGGTATTGCAGGCAAAATCTGATGACAAATATGTGGCTTGTCTTCTTAGCCCTGATGAGATATTTAAAGTTCAGTCTAAAGATTCTTTAGGGAAATTCCAGCAAAGCAAATTTAAAGGTGCCTATATGGTTAATTACTATTCTTGCTGGACTTATACAAGTAATTGAGCCAAATTTTTTGAAGTTAGATTTATTTTGCAGACAAATTAGTTTTAATTTGGCTATCTTTGGTAAAACTGGGGGTGATTTGAGAGAGGAAATTATGTTTCAATAAGAACTATAATATGGAGTTGTGGATATTAAATTCTAGTTCAGTTAATTGTCTTTAAAGTTTTATTTTTCACCTGTAAATGGGACTAGATTCCCAATTTTTCTGGTTTTCTTAAATATTTTGTTACAACCCTCCTAATTTTTCATTGTTCTTCCATCTGTTGACTTAGAATTATTTAGAACTAAAACTTTTTTTTTTCTGAGCCTTGCAATTACAAATTACAGCTAAATGACATGATGCAAACTTCAGAGAAATATTCACGACAGCTGATGCTTAAACAATCTCAGTGACTGATGCTGTGAAAGCCATGCAGGAAGTCTACCTGAGCACCTGATGACATCATCAGAGACATTCAAACTACGTCATATACTTCCATCCTTATATCTAAAAGTTCTCTCTACTCAGAAACTGGTTTATAATTTGCTCTGATCACTAATCTTTCTTTTTCTTTTGTTTTAATAAATATGCCTACTACCGAACACTTGATGTTATGGAATTTAACCTGTATAGTCAGTCATTTGGCTCATTCTACTTCTCAAGCTCTAAGACTCCATAGACCATCTTAGAATCTTGGGACATGGGTCCTAGATAATAGGAATGCTTAAGATTACTTGTTAGCTGAACAAGGAGTTGTTTGTACAGTGGCCAATTCACTATGTTGTGTTTATATAAACAGTTCTTCAGAACTTGAAACCTTCCTAGATAAAATTAGACAGGAAGCCACCTGTTTCCGAAAAGTATCTGACAAAAAATCAGAATTTGATCTCCTCCATGATTTTTTCAGTTGCCTTCCCCAAGATATTGGATCCTGCTTCCGATCTGGACTATAATTTTTTCTGCTTATCCTTTTTCAAATATACATTATAAGAATAATATTTAAGCTGCTCATTCTCTGCTATTTGAAATAACTTTTCCTCAGAACTGGATCCAAACAACTCCTTTTAAAACATAATCTGGGTAATGGGGAATGCTTAAAGCTAGGAACAAAGAAAGTGGCTATCAAATGCCAAACTTTCTTTCTCTCCAGTGGTCATCGCAATGATATTCATCATGGTTGGATCCTGGGGGGACATAATAACAAAAGTTATTTTTTATTCTTTGTCTCATGTTAGAGTACAGGTATCCTGGCCTGCTGCTATCTCAACTGTTGTTGTGGGCTTTGCTTGTAAACTGAACACCCAGAATGTTCCCTCTAAGGCCCAGGGACCACTGCAGAAGCGGTGGGCATGTGAGATAGCGTGTTGCTTCAGATTTGGGTTCCGAGGTAAGGAAGAGGTATAATGCTCAAGCAGTTGAAAGAAAATGCGGGGAGCCATAGGCAACTGCCACATAGCTCTTTATTCCAGCAAGGGCTCAGACTGCCTCGCAGGGTGGCAGCACCTTCATATACACAGGTTAAACAACAGTGGCAAACCCCAAGTTATAGGAGCCTGTGCATGCGTACAGGGCACATAGTTACGTAAGGGGATAAGTGCTGACTCACTTCC
>NW_006437784.1:15698-62335 GCF_000325575.1 Pteropus alecto
TAAGGACAGAATAGGTGGAAAAACCTGACTCCATCTTGAAGCTAATCCTCCATCTTAATTGAACCTGGACTTTATTGCCTTATTTCTCAAGACTGAGGACTAAACTACAAAAAGGGGGGATTTGTAACCACAGAACCAGCTCAAAATCATCCTATCCTGTTTAACAAGATACTGAGTTGCTTTTTAGAGACAATAGATGGAAACTGCAAGTCATTTAGCCAAAGCATAGCAGAGGAGAAAACTTTGACCTCTAGCTACACAAGAAACCAAACTCTTGCTCCCTGCCCCACCATGGATCCAAAGGACCAGAACATAACCGGAACTTGAACACTGAAATTTTTTCAAAAGCTGAAGGTTCATTGTTCAAGAAGATCCAGTGTTGACATCCCTTACCATAAATAGCCAAGTTTCAAGGTCTTCTAATTAAAACTTGCCCCACCAGCACTTCCACATATGTCTTCCCCCTAACCCCTTAAAAACCTTTAACCTAGTGCAGGAGCAAGATGAATTTGAGGCACCGTTAGGTTTTTATCTTCTTGGTTGACGCCTTCTCAATTAATAAACATTTCCTCACTCAAAAAAAAAAAGGGGGGGATTAATATCTTGTTGGTCAGTAATCTATCTTTGGAGGTTATCTTTTATAGCATAGGGACCCCAATCCCTGGGCTGCAGACAGATCTGTGGCCTATTAGGAACTGGGCCACACAGCAAGAGGTGAGCAGGGGTGAGTGAAGCTTTACCTGTATTTGCAGCCACTCCCCAGGACTAGCATCACTGCCTCAGCTCCACCTTAGATTATCGGGCATTAGATTTTCATATATTTTTATATAATATAAAAATATCATATTTTTATATTACATAAAATATTATATTATATTTGTTATAGGCCCTGGCGACAAAAAGGTCAGGGACTGCTGCTCTAGCAAACAGACTATTTGCATTTCTGTGGGTCAAAAATCTGAGTTAATTGTGACTTCATTTAGTTGATGATCTTAAGCTGGCAGTTATTAGATCTCATTTCTCTAATCCTTGGCTGAGCCTGTTAAAACTGTCTCCAAATGGTATTGAGAGACAAGCCAATCAAGTTTTTGTCTTACGTTCAATTTTAAATAAGTTTTCTTATACTTATTATACATATTGGCCTTGAGGTAATTTTATTATCCTTGAGCTACTTTAAATGGAAACATTTTACAAAGTTAAGATAAATATGAAGCTGTTTTGGTGCTTAGCATAAAGCCCATAATACATGTAATCAACTGATAACCACACTCCCCAATTGGTTTTAAACTTCTCAACATAGTCCAAGGAAGCTACTATCTGCCAACTGTCAGGCTTGGTTCAGGCGACCAAACCTCCTTTCCAGGTGAGATTTCACTGTTTAAGATCTTGGGGTAACTAGCACTCTCTGGTATTACATGAAGTTATAGACGGCCCACTCAGGTTTCTTCCTTCTGCCAATTCAATTAGAGAAAACTTATTTTTAAGAGTAATTCAGGGTGGTCAGACTCCAAGCTTCCCTTCTCCATTCACTAGGTTGCCTCCTGTTTAATGTGGCTCAAATGACCGAAGAAAGGGAAAGGAAACACACGAGTGCTTAAGAGAATTGGCTCAAAGCAAATCTTCAGTTCTCCACTAATCACTTTTTCTTCATGCTAGGATTCAATCATCTTGATGGGGATTTGAGAATCCCAAACAAATAAGTTTCTTAGTAACATTTAAAAACAACCAACTAAAATGCTGCATTATTAATTAAGTAGGCTCTGCTTATATATTCCTTATGAATTAAAGATAATTTATTTTTGAAACTTAAGACTATAATAGATTTTTTTCCTTCATCTAACTTACTCTTTCATGCTATTTTTATGCTTTATCTCTCCTGATTTAAGACTTCTTAAGGTTATATTATCTTTTGCTCCAGAATCAACATTAAATTAAAAGCTAAAGGTAAGGCAGTTATTTCTCAGTACGAAGTGTGCTTAAAGAGAATATTCCAACAGCAGCCCAAATTTCCTCTGACACTTCCTCATGACCATCATCTCTTTCATTATATTCATCACCCTTAATCCCTCCTCTCCCTTCCTCATCCTTCTTTCCTTATCTGCACTCCTCCCTTTCTCATTCCAATTCCTCACTATATTAGCATCCCTGCCCTCATTTTCACCTCCTCTCTTACTCCCCAGTCTTCCCTTTCTATGACTCTCCTTCCTGATGATATTTTGTCTTCTTCCAATCTTGTGTCTCCTCATCTCACTCCAGTAATTCCTGTCATATCTATCTATCCCTTTCAACTCTACCTTCTGGATGAGCTCCTATCTGCACCTACTCCTCTCGCTAGTGTCTCCTTCTGGAACATTTTCTCTCCACCCTATTATCGTGCATCTTTCCTAGCTTTGCTGCAGGCTACAGGATTCACTCAGCTCTCTGATCCAGACTGGATTTACTCAGAAATCCAGTTTGATTGATTAAGACACTAGAGAGTATCTGAGAAACACCTTGCTACTACAGAAAAATTGTAAATTTACAGATTTCTCTATTAACCAAAAAATAAGAGATGATCGATCCCTATTTTAGGCCTAGTTTTGATGAACAGTAAAAATTAATAACAAAATTGATAAATAGTAAAAATACTGGGTTATCCATTAGCCTAGAAGAGGCAATGATAAAAGTAGTCATAATAGTCAGTGATGAAGAATTGATTTCAGACTTCCACGAAGGATACCGGCACAAATTTTCATTTACAAATCTTCTTCAATGAATTTTGAAGAAGACAGGTTTCACAACTTTAACAAGGAGATGATTATAACCTCATACTCATGATTTCAGTGCACATTGCACTGAAAATAACATTTTGGAACAAATTGCAAGAAACTGTTTGGAGGTGATTAAATCCTCGTGATGACAAGTATGCTTTGGCATGGTAGGAATAAACTTAATGAATCTTTGCCAGCACCACTCCCCTTCTCACAGTAATGGGAGCACAGATGTTATGTGTGAGCAGGGAGCAGGACTAGAGAATACTCCTGAGTTTAGATCGGCAATGAGGGAGCTCAGGGGAAGGACCAGGCAAGAAGCTATTTTAAGTCTGCCCTGTCTCCTTAAATTAAAAAAAAAAAGAGAGAGAGAGCGAGATTGGAACCAAGTCAACAATCCAGCTGCTGACCAAAGGCAGCCCTATGGAAGAAAGCACTCACTGACCCAGTAAGTAAAAATCCTATGAACTGTGAGGAATTGCTCTGAACCAAATTTTACCAACTCAACTTGCTCAACTGGAAGTGGGGAACAAAAGGCAACCTACATCCAGATGCAAATGAGTCTATAAATGGATGCTCAGTCTCACTGATGCTTAAAGAAAATGCAGACTAAATCAGAAGAAGTTGTTCTTCACCCAACCTATTGGCAAAAAATAAATAAATAAATAAAATCATTAGTGAGTTCTAATAATGACAAGGAGCAGATATTGCACTCTCTTCAAAAAGCATTGTAGTTCTGTAAATGGTGGAAACCTCATTGAAAAGCTCTGTGCATCTAATTTTAAAAGAGTCTTGTTATTTGATAGAGCAATTTCATTTCCAAGGTTCTCTTAAAAAAATAATTGCACACGAGTATATAGAAACATATACATGAATACTTATTGCATCTATCAATAAGGAAGTACCTATAGAGAAAGCACCGTATGCCATCTATGGTAGCATCTATGCCATCTAGGTAGCTGTTAAATATCTCTTTGTATTGAACTGAATATCTTGTTAACACATTCTGCAAAGTAAAACTAGGAAGTTGCAGATCAATATCTAGTTGTATAAAATGTACTCAAAGATGTATAAATACATCAGCATGTGTACACTTGTACAAAAATACAAAGGAAGAATGCAAACCAAATCTATAGATCTGACAAACTACAGGGAGTAAGAGTGAGAGTTGAAGGAGAAATTTCTATTTTTTCTGTATTTTTATTTTGTATTTTTGTGCCTATTTTATAAAATTTGAATGCATTTATGAATTACATACATAATCCATAGTTATATACATTATAACTACATATTATATATATTCAAAAAGTAAGAAGAAATCTAGCAGAAATTAATTAAAGACCATAGAAAAAGAGATTTGATTAAAGTAAGTCAGGACTTCTCTACAAACTTTATAATATAATTAAATGAATAGCAATACTATTCGGAATAAAAGAGAGATAACATACATATCAAAAAAATTGAATGAGAATTTAATAATAACCAAAGTTCAAAGCTACTAAATTGATTCTAACAGAATATTTTGTAGAAAGTTATAATGGCAAACACTTATCTCACACCTATTATGTATCGAACACTGTTTATAAGTTTTACAAATATTAATTCATGTAAACCTCACCAGATAGGGGTCATTGTCCTCATTTTACAGATGAGGAAATTGAGGCACAGGGAGATTAGGTTTCTGTGATGTCATAGATTTTAAGTAATAGAGCTTGAATTTGAATTTTGTAAATGTGGCTCAGTTTGTGATCTTGAATTCTCTGCTCCACTGCTTCTCATAACTTATTAAGATAGGAATAGAACGGTATAGTTGTAACACTCTTTTAAAAACATATTAGAGTAAACCAACAGCCAGCACTATACTTAATTATAAAATATTAAATGTTTTTTTACTGTCATTTATAACAATACAAATTTTCTAACCACATGCCAACGAAATCTGGCAATAAAATGAAATGGAATGATATTAGAAAGAAGATTGTAAAGTGACCATTATTTACAAATGATAGGATAGAATAACTTAGAAAAAAATCCAAGACAGATAACTGAGTGTGCTATAAACAAGAAATTACTTTATAAACATGACAAAACTGATACATAAAATTCAGTTTCTTATATATCACCAATATTGTTAGAAAAAATTTTTTTAAACATTTAAAATTAAAAAAGAAAAGAAAATATCTAGAAAGAAACTTAACTGTGCAGAAATTATTAGCAACTATGAATACATGAATGAATGAAGTCATATAAATACATAAAATATAAAAAATGAATAAGCATGAGTTTTCTTTTGATAGGAAGATTTATTATTCCTATGATGACAATACTCGCTAAATTAGTGTAAATATCTATTTTAATTCCATTCAAGTCTCAAAGAGGTTTTTGTTGGTTTATTTGTTTTGCTGCTTGGGTAATATTCATTCTAAAGTTCATCCCAATGATAAAACCAAGAGTGAGGATAGGATAAGCTGGGGGAGATATAGAAAAATGTTAAAAATAAAAAATAAGAGGAGATTTTTTTCCCTCTACCACTTAATAAAATTTAATGTGAAGCTAGTGTGGTGCTACTACAAAAATCTCCAGGCAGAACAATGAAAGAGAATTAAAGACCAAAGAGAACAGTAGAATAAAAAGGCAGACATAGACCAGTTAATTATGATAAAAGTAGTAATTCAAATAAATGGGAAAACATACTTCTATAAGTGATTTTTAGACAATAGTCTCGTCATTACACTGGATTCCCAACTTTAGTCTAATACCAAAACTAAATTTTAGGTTGATCAAATATATAAATGCTAAAAAAAAACAGAAACAGAAAACATGAATGTATAATTTCATAATCTAAATGGAAAAGATCTTAAGTAGCATGCCATAAAATTGATAAATTTTATTCATAAGGATTAAAATATTTTCATGGCTGAAAAAAAAATCCAGTAAAGAAACCCATCATAAATAAGGTCGAAAGAAAATAGAAGAACAAAATATACCATACATCAGAATAGAAAGATTATTTTATTTTATATAAAAATAACTCTTAAAAATAGATGATTTTTTTAGTTCCACCTGTGTTGAAAACATGACTAAATTCTTCATGCCTAAAACAGGAAGAAAACTATACAAAATATGTGGAACAATGTAATCCTTGAGAAAATGGAAACAAATGAGGAGAGGACTGCAAGTGCCCAGGACACTTGCAAAGAAAGCTTCAGGAGTAAAGAGGAGTATAAGAAAGCCCAGTGACTTTGCTGAGTTGAGAAGATAGAATTCAAAGTTTAGGCAGGCCAGTGTAACTGGAACTGCAGGACAAATGGGAGAAGATAGAGCTTCAGAGACAGCTGCAAAAAATTGCAGAGGGTCCCTTCAAGTCTTTCATTCAATAATGACCCACATATGCAAGTCAAGAAACTACCATCTGTAGGGCAAGAACCAAAAGATAGCAACAGAACTAACTCTGAAGCTCACATGGGGTTGGGATGAGTTTTAGTTCCCACAGCTAGAGCGGAAAAGCTTCCTATTAAACTGGGCATTGGGTTGAGTTCTCAAAAATGATAGTATGGAGCCAAATCTTCTGTCTACTATTGGCAAAGTTTAAAAGTTTAAAAAGCAAATCTCAAAAGAGATAAAGTGATTTGTCACTTAAAATGTGGCTTAACCGTTTGCAATGACATGGATGGACCTAGAGGTTATTATGCTGAGTGAAATAAGTCAGATAGAGAAAGATAAATACCATATGATTTCACTTACATGAAGAATCCAAGGAACAACAACAACAACAAAAAACTATTCCAAAGCAAACTCACCAATATAGTGGACAATTTGGTGACAGAAGGGAGTGGGGTTGGAGAACTGGGAGAATAGGGTGCAGGGTTAAAGAAGTACAAATTAGTAGATGATAGATGGTCACAGGGATGGGGAACATGGCTTAAAGAATGCAGTTAGCATTAATATATTGTCCAGGTGAAGGGCTAGGTGAGAGAGGGAGCGATTAGGAGATCATTTTATAAACTATATAAATGTCTAACCAATGTACTGTATACTTGAAACTAATTAAAATTAATTAATCAATTAATTAACTTTAAAAACATGGCTTAACTGCATCCCAGAATAAAATTCAAAAATATTTTTTAAATAACAAAAGCCAGTATAAATTCACAATGTTTAGAAACTCATAAAAAAAAATTACTAGGCCTGCAAAGACTCAAAAAAATTTGACTCATAAATTTGAGTAAATCAATGAAAAGAAACAGATCCCAAAGTGACACATATGATTGATTTAGCATATAAGGACGATTAAAAGAGATATTGTCAGTATGTTCTATATGATCTACAATGTTGCAAAACCATGAACAAGACAGAAATGGTGCATAAATAGTCTCAGAAAAAACTTGCAGAGATCATAAATACAATAAACAAAATTAAAAATCCACTAGATGAAGTAAACCACATCAGGCATTGCAGACCAAGAAGTTAGTGAAAGTGAAGACATGAGAACAAAAATTATTTAAAATTAGATGCAGAGAGGAAATAAAGAAATCAGTGAACTGTGAGACAATAGGAGGAGACAAAGTATGTGAGTAACTGGAGTACCAGAAAAGAGGGAGGGAGTACTTAAGAAATAGTGCCAATTATTTTTCCAAATTTGAGTAAATCTCTAAATCCCAAGGTGCTCAAAAACACTCAAGCAGAAGAAAAAAAAAGAAAATCATCTCAAGGCACATCTAAATTTATTGCCAAAAATTGGTAAAAAAGAGAAAATGTTAAAAGCAGCCAGAAGGGGTAGGGAAAATGTACAGAGAAAACAAAGATAAAAACGACAGCAGATAAAAGATAGAAATGTATCATAAGAAAATATAAGCCAGAAACAATAGACAACATTTTTGAAGTAATACGAGAAAAAAAGTTTCCTAGCAAATACAGTTTTCAAAAACAAAGGCAAGATAAAAAAACTTTTTGAGGCATGAAAAATCTGCGAGAATTTATTGCCAGCAGGCTTGAACTACAAGAAATCTTAAACATAGTTCTTCAGTCTCAGGAAAATTATAATAGGTAAAATGCAAAACTCAGAAATGGCAAATGTGGTTAAATATAATGGAACTTTTCATCATTTAATATCCTGTTAAAGATAATGGACTGTTTAAAGAAAAATAATGGCAATGAAAATAAGAACAAGAAAGTTATAATCTCTCTACAGTGTATCTTAAATCTCTAATACGTGTAGAAGTGAAATGCTTAACATCTGTAATCCAGTGGTTGGAGGGTGTCAAATGCAACTACACTGTTTTAAAGTTCTCACACTATATGGGAAGTGGCATAATAATATTTGAAAGAAGATATTAATAAGTTAAAGATACATATTGTAAACTGTAGAGCACCCACTAATAAAAGCAAAAAGTTTTGATAATAACCCAATAGAGAGATAAAAGGAATTTTTTTAAAAATTTAAAAAGAGGAGAAAAGAGGAAAAATACAAAAAGCACAGTTTTGGACAAATAAAAACACATAGCAAAAAGGTGAACTTAAACTCATTATTATCAAAATTACATAAAATGTAAACATTCCACAAACTACAATTGAAAACCAGAGTGTTAGATTGGTTAAAAAAGCAAGACCCAACTATATGGTGCTTAAAAGGAACCCACTTTAAATATGAAGATGTTTATGTTAAAAGTAAAAGGATGGCAAACATATACAGATATAATCAAAAGAAAGCTGGAGTGGCTAATTAATATTAGTATATTTAAGAGCAAATATTAATAACAGGTATAAAGAGTTTTTTCATAATTATAAGAGAGATGAGTTCATCAAAAGGACATAACAACCCTAAATGTATATGTACTTAATAATAGACCTGCAAAGTAGATCTATAAGCAGATATCTTATTTGTATACATTTAAAGTATATTCTCTAACTGATAGGGAAAATAGAAAAAAAAATCTACACTTCTGGGTTTTCAACACCTCTATCTCTGAATAATTAATAGAAAAAATAGACAGAAATAAGCAAGGATATAGAAGACTTTAATCCATACTATCAACCATTTAGCCCTAACTGGCTTTTATAGAGCACTCCACTCAAAAACATGACAATACACACTGTTGAGCAGTGTGTGAGCCCTTTCTCTCTAAAAACTTTGAGAATTATTTTTTTCATCTCTGGAATATTTTCTTCTATTATGCCTTTGAATAGTTCCTTTATAATAGTTTCTCTCTTCTCTCTTTCTGAAACACGTACTAGTTGCATCCTAATTCTCCAGAAATAATTCTCTATTTCTATCTCTTTGATGTATGTTTCATTTGTTTTGTTTTCACCCTAATGTTGTAGAATATCATCTCAACCTTTATTTCAGCCTTCCTATTGAATTTTATTGAGGAAATATTTCCTAATTTCTATGAACTCTTATTTGTTCTCTGTTCTATTCTCTCATTGTTCACTAATAACAGTCTGTTTGTTTTTTTACAGAATATAGTGTCTACTCAATTCTCTCTGATATAAATTAAGATTCCTTTGTAGATTTCATATTTAATTTTGTATTGTTTTGTTTTGTTTTTCTGCAGCTTACTTTACTCACATGTCCCTTGATCCTACAATGTCCAACCATTTGTGAATAAATGCTCTATTGGACAGTAGGAGTACCTGGTGTGCTTTTCTAAGATATCACTGGCCTCTCTTCTGAATAAAGAAACTGGGAGCCTGACAGAAAGCTCTCTATATATGGTCAGAGCACATGGACTGGCAGATTCCAGCTACGGTCTTGAGTAAGACAGGCTGGCCCATACAGCTGTTCTGTATTGAGTTCATTATGAATGCCAAGGTTTCTGGCTCTTCTCCCACTCTGGCTTTCCATTATGTGGGTGATATTTTCCACCCTGACACATCTGCATGGAGTGCCCTGGGCACCCTGTCCTTCTGCTGTGGGTTTTCTGTCACAGTTATCCCATCTGCCTCTGAGTTTAAGAAGTTCACCCAAATCTTTGGCCAGCAGATACCTTATTTGCGTACATTTAAATGAACTTTCTCTTTTGTACACTTTTTTATGCCTTTACTAAGCTGTGAAGGGTAAACAGAAAAATAGGAGCCAAACAAAATCTCAAACCTAGTATCTTTTTCTGAAATAATAAGCAATGACCATCTCTTCAGGGTTAGTATCACACTTCCTACACTTGCCTGCCTCCTACAACTGCTTATTAGCTGCAGGTCATCGCCAATCTCCAAACTGCAATTTTCTCTTTAAAAACATTTCTACTAAACTTAGAGAATATTATAACTTTAAATAGAACAGTTAATCAGATTCAAAAGGATTTTTTATAAATTATGTTCTCTGAGAGTACTTTTGTCTGAACATTTTGTGTTTGTTCTTCCCTAAGTCAGGTTTTAGGGTTGCTATATAGAGTGGTTAGAGTATGAAAAGTTAAATAAGATATGTACTATATTAAATTTATATTAAATTAAAAAATGGCAATTATAAAGACAATTTTAAAATTATTCTTATTTTGGTAAGATGAACCGTTTTGACAATCAAAATAGTTCTTTGCCTTTGGTTGTTCAATTATTAATGAATACAATTAATTGACTATTCTAGTTAAGAATGTGTTTAACCTAATAATAATAGCAGTATAAGGGGAATTTTGTCATCAGGTATGAGAATGCCTTCTAATTTTATCTTTGCTAATGACTCACTTTTGATATTTTACTAAATAAATAGTAATTTTATCAAATTAAATTTCTATCAAAATAGCTTGAAAGCTATGAATTGTTATGTGAACAAGAAGTATATTTTTACTGTTATTATTATTAATTACCATGAATGACATAATTTTACATGACTGACTTTTTACTGTTTCCATACATTTATATTTTCAAATTAGTGCAATTAATATGGCAGGCATGTGATGCTTATACTAGAGATAAGATAAAATTTCTCTTGTGTTTTTTTATTATTAGGTAATAATTGTGAATTGTCCATTGAGACAATACAAATATAGGACAGTCCACAAATATTTGGACCAGACTTGTCATTTTACTTTTTTGTAGATTTTGACATATTCTACTTTTTAAGATTTGTGGTCCTAGAGTGACAAAGATAATAACTATTATCTATTATTAGCACTATACTATGACATTTAGAGCCAGACTGCCTGAATTTAATTCCCAGAAACTCTATCATTTACTAGCCATGTGACTTTATGAGGTACTTAATTTCTCAGCCTCACTTTCCTCATCTGTAAAATGAGGATAAACATATCCAGCCCAATAAGAGATGGTGAGGTTTGAACACATTAATTCCTCTGCAACTGTTAGAAGATTCTTTACACATAACACTTAATAAGCTATTTCTCCTCTTGTCCATAATTGTATTTTTTGTAAATTACTTGAAACACATCTGTATAAATAGTGTACAGGGGAACTCTAACAAGGACTTTAGTGGTGATTAATTAGCTTATGAAGTCCCCATCTGAATCAATACGTTAAGCCTGGTTAATTAGCACAATTTCCTTACTGGTGTAATTACTGCTGTTTTGAACATGTGATTGGTAGGAGTAGTGTGGAGGAGTAGAACCAGCCACATTTGCATAAATAGAACATAGGAAACCAGGTTCCCAGACACCTGGTGCCTGCTGATCCTCCAGTGGTCTCCTCTTCATGTAGAATTATGACATTTGATCAGGGATTAAAGTCCCACCAGCTTAGCCTGCCATTACCACTGAGGCTTCTTCTTCAAGCAGAGCTTCTCACTTCACTGAGCTCCAAGATTCTGAGGGCCGTCGCCTGTGGTCCCTAAACCTGCTTGCTAGTTCACGTCTGTATGTTCAGTATAATGTGCACTGAAATCTTCTTTCACGGTGGCTGACGTCGTGGTAGCCAAGGCTGTAGAAGAGGCGGATCTATACGATGGTATCCACGAATGCTCACCATAATAACCTGACATTTGGTAGAGAGCCACATTTCCAGGGCCATCTTGTCACATTTTGCCATGCTCTGTGCCAGGCATTTTGCTCATAGCACTTCAGGAAATTTTCGTAGAGAGCACAAAAACTTAGTGCTACAATTTCTCATTTTATAGGCAGAGAGCTTACGTTCAGGGAGGAAACCCCATTAATGAAGCAGAGTAGGATTTATACCCAGGTCTGACCCGAGCCCTTAATTGGTAGTATTCTTTATTGTTCACACAATGCTGACACCTCGTTGGTGTATTTTTATCACTACTAATGTTAAACAGTTTGTATGGTATACATAGATCGGTGGTTGTGTTTCTTTTATTTTAGGAAACACATGTTCTCTGAATACTATTTATTTCTCCAGAACAGAACTTGGTACTGATTCATGTAGCACACTCATTCATTCATCCTAGTTGCTGTGGTTATCTGGTTCCTTAGACCTGTTTCGACTTATCTTAGTTTGGTTTGGGGTATTATTCTTTATAAACTGCTTGTTAAGTAGCTGAACAGTCTTTGTTAACTTTTGAAGGCAAGACGGAATACTTCTTCACCCAATATCATGCAATTAACTCAAACAGGATGGATTTGGAAACCCCTCCCACTGTTATGTAACATCCACCTTTATGCTGCAAGGAAGGAAATAATTAATCTTACGTCTATACTCTTGCACACAAAGGGGAACTCTATGGTACAATTTCACAATGGCCTAACCCACACCTTCTTTGTTAATTATTCTTGATTTCACAATTAGATCTTTTAATCTCTCTGCCTTTGCTGGACAAGTCTGTGCAGGGTTTTGTGTAGAAACACTGTCAAATAGATTTCTCATTAATATAAATAAAATGTGTTACCTATGAGACATCTATCTAGTTAGCATTTGGAGGAATATAAAATAACAGGAGGAAAATTATACCCACTTGTTCTCAAAAATATTACAAGAGAATATACAATAATATTTAATGCATATGAGTGGAAAACCAGAGAAATAGGTAAATCTTGACAAATAATCTATGCTTAAAATAATCTATATTTAGATATTTCAGGCAACTGGAATTTAAGGTTGTATGGCCAAATAGCATAGTTAAGTCTTTAACATTTGCTTATATGTTGTTACTGAATGTGTGATTTGAAAAAAAAAAAAAAACTGCAGTAATGAGCTACTAACACAGAAACTATTTGTCAGTGAGTAAATTGTGTGTGCATGTGTGTATGCGTGTGCATGTGTGTGTTTAAGAGTATCCTCGATAATTTTTTTTAACAGAAAGGATTAAACTCAATCACTTGAATGCTAGTTTTATCTTATCCCATTGAAACTGGAACAAGAACCCAAGAGGCTTTGAAAAATAACCTCATTTAAGTGGTGTGGTATGTCCTAGGTGAGAGTTTGAACAGAATTAGGCAAAAAACAAATAATCATTATGTCTTACTTTCATTTATGCTATATAACCTCAAGTTTTATGAGAGAATGAGGATAATAGAATCATGTAACTTTACTTAGACAATTAACCATTTTACAAAACATTGATTTTCATATAAATTGTGTCATTTTAAAAGATTTCTATTTTTAATCATCTTGTAAAAACCAATCAAATATGGTCATAATAGAGTAGCTTACAGTAAATCAGCACTCCCACTGAGAAGTAGGAGAGCTGCATGGAAATTCACAAAACACCTGCTTGAAGGAGCCAGAACCTAAGGGATCAGATCCAGAGGGATCTACAACTCATTTAGCTGAGCCCACTGCATGTAAATCCCTTCCTTCTATCAAGCAAGAGGCTGAGAACCCTGGCAGAGAGAGGCTGCCACAAGTAGCTGGCAGATATATGCAATCACATTGGGGTGGGAGGAGACATAATATGAAGTTAGTTTGCCAAAGCCACCTGAACCTAAGGGACTGAGGTCTCAAAGACAGTCAACACAGATGTTTTTTCCCAAGGCAGGTGCTAATTAAGCTGCACAGAGTGAGAGGACAAGATTAACAGCAAAATCTAAAAAGGCAAAGAAAGGGAGATAAATGTAGGGGAGATAAAAAAATTAGACCAGGGACCACAAGAAGCACACCATGCTCTTGGTTTGGTCTACCATTTGCAAATATTTATCCCCAGTTTATTTACATCTTTGGCCTCACATCTTTACATAAGATGTATTTTTCTATAGAGAAATTTTTGAATACTACATAGTCAAATTTATTTTCTTTTATGTTATGATTGCTAGATCTTATCCATATTTAACATGGGCCCAATCTCAGATAAAAATAGTCTCTGGAGTTACTCATGTTAGGTATAATAAATGAATCCAATTTTTGTTAATCAACCACCGCCATATCAAGAACCAAGAAAGTCTCAACCTGAATGAGAAAACAACAACAAAAAAATCAAATGATGTTAGTATTAAGATCAATCAGATATTAGAATTATCTGACAAGCATTTTTAAGTAGCTATCATAAAAATGCTTAAACAATCAATTACAAATACTCTTAAAAATAGAAAATCTCAGCAGCAAAATAGAGTTATAAAAAATGGAAGCCTAGTAGCTACTATAAGGGGCAGGTGTGTTTGGAGTTCCCCAAAAGCCCAACCCCAGAAAATTCTCACTACTCTAGCCACCTGGAAGTTCCCTAGAAAACCCACTCACAGGGTTTGTATTTACTTGACTCAGAGTCCACTTGGTGAGAATTTTCTTTTTCCCCAGGAGAGTCTGTCAAAATAATTAATGACACTATTTGATATCATGGATGCCAGCAGCAATGGTAGCAGTAGGGCAAACAAGCTGCAGACTAAAACACTTATGAAGAATACCTGGGTAGTAGGTGTTTTGAAAAGTTTCAACATATTCCTGGGAATTTAGAAGCCACATGGATATGCAGCACTTTGTGACTTCCCAGGAAAGACATGGAAAGGTCCTGAGATTGTATCTCTGGATGACCTAGTGCCTCTGTGCAAGCATGAAATAAAGACTAAGGTATAGTTATAAATGCAGGAATGTTAAAGTCATGCTCCAACACACACAAACACAGACCCCTCTGCAAAGTTCAAGAACTTATTTTTGCAAGACATTTAAGAAAATCACTGTCTAATTATTAGCTTGTCACTAAACTAACTAAACAGAAACTTCAGTGGCCATAAAACAAATACAGACTTTACAAATTTGTTCAGAAAAGTCACCAAACAAACAACAATTTTGACAAACAGCAGTGACCAGGAACACTGGGTAGGTGAGAGACCTAATTTTCAGAGTTGCCACATTACATTATTTATGTTCAATTTTTAACAGAAAAAAAAAAATAAGATGTGTAAAATATAATCCGTATTCAGGAAAAAAACAAGTAATACAAATTAATTTTGAGAAAGCCCAGATGTTGAACTTATCAAAACTTTAAATCAGCTGTTATTAATATTTTCTAAGAACTAAAGGACACTACATTTAAAGAACTAAAAAAAGTATGAGAAAAGTCTTGCCAAAGAGAGAATATCAACAACAAGAAATTTTTAGCAAAGAACCATATAAAAATTCTAGGGGTAGAATTAAGCTGACAGAAGAAAGAATAAGCAAATTTGAAGGTAGGGTAATTGAAATAAATCATCCAGTCTAGAAACAAACAAAAATAAATAAAATAAATTGGTGGGACACTCTAAAGTGTACCAACATACACATAATGGGAGTTTCAAAATGAGAGGAGAGAGGAGAAAAGAGGGACAGAAGAAATATCTGAAGACATAATGGCTGAAAATGTCTCAAATCTGTAGAAAACATTAATCTACACATCCTAGAAGTTCAGTGAATCCAAGTAGAAGAAACTCAAAGACTCATACCAAGACACACCATATTCATACTGTTGAAAGACAAAAGACATAATCTTGAAAGCAGCAAGAAAGAAGAGATTCATCTTATACATAAGGTTAATAGCAGATTATCCATCAGAAACTGTGGAAGCCAGAAAGAAATGGATAGTATATGCAAAGTACTGAAAGAAAAAGTCAACCAAGAAATCTAAATTCACCAAAAATATCTTTCCAAAACAAATGAGAAATTAAGACATTCTCAGATAAACAAATATTGAGAGAATTTATTACTCAATAACCTACACCACAAGAAATACTAAAGTAAGTCCTTCAGGTTCAAAAGAAAGGACACCAACTAGTAATGTAAATCCACATGAAGAAATAAGGAATACCAGTAAAAATAACTACATAGCTACATACAAAAAACAATATAAAATTATTTTTGTTTGTAACTTTTTTCTTCTACTTGATTTAAAAGAGAATTATATAAAGCAATGTTACAAATTGTGTTGATGAACTTATAATGTATAAAGAGCTAATTTGTATGATGATGATAGTGCAAAGGAGGGGGAGAGAACAACATTACAAAGAAGCAAAACTCTTATATACGATTGATATTAGGTTGGTATTAATGAAAACATGATTTTATAAATTAAGATGTCAATTGTAATTCCTGAGGCAACCAATAAGAATATAAAATGAAAGAAATCTATAGTAAAAGAAATGCTAAGATAATTAAATGGTATAATAAAAAATACCTATTTAACACAAAAGATAGTACTAGAGTATAAGGGAACAAAAATAGATATAAAACATGGAGAAAACAAATAGCAAAAAGGCAGATGCAAAACATATTTTAAAAGTAATTAATTAAATCTAAATGGTCAAATTGGATTTAAAAAAAAACATGATCCAAAGGCAGTTTGTCTATAAGAGACATAGAATAGATTCAAAGATATATAAAGGTGAAAGTGAACAGATGGAAGAAAAAGAACATGTGAATAGTAAGGAACATGTGAACCATAAGGAAGCTGAAGTTAAGAACATGTCAGAGAAAATAGACTTTAAAACAAACAAAAAATTGTTACTCGAGATAGACATTTTATACTTATAAAGAATAAGTTTATCAAAAAATGCATTAATTCTAAACATATATGAATCTAAAAATAGAGCCCCAAATATATGAAGTAAACATTAATGGCATTGAAGGGAGAAATATACAAGTCAACAATAATAATTAGAGATTTCAATACTATAATGGATACAATAATTAGGCAGGAGAAAGGCAAGGAAATAGAACACTTGAGCAACATTATACACCAACTAGATCTAACAGACATTTTCAGAACTCCCCATCTAACAACAGAATAGACATTCTTCTCAGATGCACATGGAATATTCTCCAAGATAGACCATATATTAGGCCATAAAACAAGTTTCAATAAATTTAAAGATTAAAATTATACAAAGTATCTTTTCTGACCACAAGGGAATGAAGCTAGAAATCAAAAATAGAAGAAAACCTGACAAATTCATAAGTATATGTAAATTAGTTCCTTGCTTCTAAATAACCAATGAGTCAAGAAAAAATCCAGGGTCCTATTCCTAGCCATGAGCCTGGATCACAGCCAGACCTAGGACCAGTGAGGCCTGGGACCCATACTCCATCCCTATAGGGTCCTGGTGCAAGATTTGGCCCGGAGGGCACTACCTTGGGCCCACATTCCACTTGCCATTCCTGGAGTAGCTTAGCCCTGCAGGGCACCACCTCCAGGGTACTGTTTACCCATCTCTCTGGGTGCTGCTCAGCAAACCAGGGACATTGTGACATGGCAATTTGTGCTTGTGCCTAGATCCATGATAGCTCCCATCATTTCGCTACCTGTTCCGTGGCATGAGAAGTCTGTGTACCAGGCATCCTCAGGGATGGGAGCCTGACACTCGGTATGTGTTCATTCTCAGCAGGCTCCACCAGGAGCTCTGCTTGAAATTGCACTGGTCCCAATAGGGAGTCCAGTTGACCTGACAGGGGCCTCACAGAGATCTGTATCTGCTGCTCCAGTATGCTCCCCACTTGGTCAGTGTATGGGTCTGTGCAATTCCTGTGCAGGGAGTCTTCACCCAAGACCGTAGCCACCCCTTCATGGGGTATGTGGACTGCACAGTTATGGAATTAGGGCCAGTGATGGTTTCACTGGCCACGAGGGCTGCATATATGGCAGCCAGTTGCTTTTCTATCAGAGAATACCGCATTTCCACCCCTATCAGAGAATACCACACTCCATGCTTTTCCACAATTGGGACCAGACGTCTATTGTCACCTTCCAGGAACTGTGCTTCTGCCACAAGTCCCATCCAAACTCTGTATCATCCACTTGCACCGTAAGCAGGAATTGGAGGGCTGTATCTACTATGTGAAGAGTTTAGGCTTTTGCTACAGCTTGCTTTGTAGTCTTAAAGGCTTCCTCTATCTCGGGGGTCCAATCCCATTGGGCACCATGTTGCACTAGACGGTGCAGGGATCGCATCAAGGGGGCCAACACTCTCCAAAATTACAAATAGGCTTGGAGCTGCATCACAGTCTCTGGTCAGGTATATGCCTGTATCTTATCAATCATTGCCTCTGGCATTACTTTTGTTTTACCTGACCAGACAACTCCCAAGAATTTGACAGAGAAACCTGGACCTTGTCCTTGCTGACTGCCCAACCGCAGTCGGCAAGAGCTTCTCTCAGGCTGGTCGCCACTGCTTCTAGTTCTGTAAGAGAATCATCAATGTAATGATACAAGTGCAACATGAGCGGTCATTTCCGTATAGCTAAATCTTGAGCCACGAGATCAGGGTAGGGCTAGAGAAAAAGGCATTTGCTTAGTCCACCACATAATGATATCATCCAAGTTCATGTGACAGCTGGTCAGTGATGTACGTGATGTTTGGCAAGGCAGCATGCAGGGGCGGTATAACCTTATTTAGCTCCCGAGGCTTCGGGTCAGCCGGCTCCCCCGCCAACCAGGTGTCTCAGCTGAATCCTTAATCAGGGAGATAAATGTCCAGCCGCACCTCATGGGGTTAATCAGGGAGTGATTGCCTGCACCCTGCGCCTAATGCGCTACATTCTGAAGGTGCTGCCTAAGGGATGGTATCACCGTTATGGAAGCCAGCTGAGCCATCTCTTCCAGAGATAATTCAGTCCTTTCAGCCCCATCATCCCACAGCCACAGCAGCCATCCCAGAAACATCTCCCCGGCTCTTTGCCGTACCTGTTTCACCACGTCCCAGAGTTTGGTGTACTGAATCAAGTGTACTGGATCAAGATGGTTTGCTTTTTAACCTGGGGTGGGGAGCACCATCAGCTCGCCTCCCGCCCCAGGGCCAATGGTTGTTCTACTTCAGCCTACTGTCGTATCACTGGCCGTGCCTGCCGCAGTGTCACTGTCAAGTTCCCAGACCGGGATAATGGCAGTGACACTTCAGGGTCCTGTAGCATGCATTCCACTGCCGCCTGCCACCTTTCTAGCACTTCTTCCTGACATTGTAGCTGCTGCCCCCACTGAGTCTGATCCTGAAACTTCAGGCTGGCTTGCCACAGCATCGCCAGGAATATCCAGGCCACTCGACCCGCTGCCTCCCTATGAGCAGTCAGGATATTTGGCTCTAATATCTCCAGGGCTTTCCAGACATCCTCTGGATGTGGCTTCACTCCAACCCAATCTTCCAGGGGCATCCATGTGGCCAGATATGTGGCCACAGGATACCACTGGGCACCAGGGCGCCACATGTCCTTTACCTAGGTCTCTTCTACCTGGGACCCTCTGGAGCACTGGGGCCTGTACACACCTCATCCCACTGACTACGCCAAGTTTCAGCACCAAGCTGATTAGAGGGAAGGTTTCGATAGTGAGACGCCCAGTTGGAAGAATACATGAGGAGCTGACATGAGAATGAAATGGCAGGCACCAACTTTATTGTGGGGAGCACACTTCTGCTGCGGTGAGTGCAATTCTATTGAGGGAGCGCACTTCTGCTTATGTTCTTCTTCTGATCTCCTTCTTGTGCTTCCCTTATGATCTCCAAGGGACCACATAGCTCCACGTATATCAGAGTACAATAGTGGCATTCAGCCACACATGTGTGATACAATAAGCTTAAGTATGTTTACATATTTTAGGTTCAAGCACCCTACTACACTAATGTAACATTCTAAATCTGGTGTTCTGCTCCTACCTGCGAGCCTGGATCACAGCCAGACCTGGGGTGAGCCAGGCCTGTTACCCACAATACACTTTAGTTATTTCCTTTTTTATTTTTTAGTAGTTGTAAATGGCATAGTGTTCTTAATTTTGATTTTCAACTTTGCTCGCTAACATATAAAGAGATGATTGACTTTTCTGTGTTGACCTTGTATCTGTTTATTACAGAACACTTGAAATTGTCCCAGTAGTTAATTATATCATCTGTAAATAGAGACAGTTTTGTTTCTTCCTTTTTCAGTTTTTATACCTTTTATTTCCTTTTACATGTCTTATTGCCCTGGCTAGGACTTCCAGAACCATGTTAAATAATAGTAGTAATAGTGGGTTCTTTGGAGCTCAGCTGGAGTTAATCTGCCAAGTGTCAGAGAGATGATTAAATCAATAAGCCAGAAATGAAGTAGCAGTCAAGGCTTTAATTACTTATTGTAATAGTGTAAGGAAGAGACTAAATTGGAGAAAGCCTCAATTCTCTCTCTTTTCCATTTGTTCTTATGGGATGGCCCACCGTTCAAGTTCAAGTGGATCAGCACAGATGTGGAAACCATCTCCCTGCCAAAGGCAACCCCAACCAAAGACTCTGGCAGTTTTATGGACCATGAGACCAGGGGCAGGGGGAGAGAGAAATACTAAGAGTGGAAAAATATTGAGTTCTAAGTAGGGGGGAAAGATGTGTCCTTAAGCTTCCCCTGTGTCCCTAGAGGAAGGTCTTTGCAAAGATCCCCGAGGATGGCCACTGTGGAAAGCCTTCAAAGGAAGCTGCAGGTCTGAGATGCAGACATGTGTACAAACATTGCTGAGTAAGGGGGTGGTCTGAGGCTTGACTGCAACTCCCTTCAGAGCCCACAGTGTACCAGCTGTGGCCCATGTCGGAAGTGGGAAGGGCAGCTTCCCCCATGAGGCCTGCCCAGTAAAGCCTTTGTAATGTCTGTGATCAAACGTGAGATATCACACTCAGGATTCTGGCCTAGAGCTGAACTCTTTACTCTGATTTTCTTAAGACCCAAATGAATAACATAGACTAATTTTTCATGAACCTGAATAGATTAGGCTTTCAGGGGCTATGTGAAGAACTGTGAAATTGGTTTGAGACAACAGAGACCAAGGCTTTGATCAAAATCACTTCAAGTAGTTTGATTAGACCTGGAGGACTTCATCTCAGTATAAGACAATATAAGACTTATTAAGCAGAAAAAGTGTCTACTTTACAGAGTTAGGCTTTAAAAAGTTTGCGTGAGCCTTTTTTGCTTGGCGAAGGCATAAATTCCGGCCCAGCCGGAACTGACCAGTAGTGTGAAGACGTGAATGACACCCGGGGCTGAGGTGACGTCATGACCGTCAGGCACACACACAAGGAGTCAGTTCCACAGGACACATGTGGGCACCTCTTTGCAAATAAATTATATCAGGATATTCCAGTAGGACATGTATTAATCAGGTAGTCATGTTAACATACTGGCCTCTTCTCCTGGGCCTTTTGGTCTAGTCTGAATAATTTAATCTCTAGTTTTAGAGACACTTTTTGTCTCTAACATCAGTTTATCCACGTCACATGAGTGGAGGACATTCAGAAGTGTTATGTGTAGAAAGTGCAAGAGTTGGGCCATCCTCTGTTGTCTCATAGTCAGTGTTGTCAACTGCGTTCACTGGCTCTGCCACCAGCCCAAATCTGAAGGACTCAAGGCAGTAGGGGAAGGTGTTTGTTTTGTTTTGTTCTTTTTAGGAGAAGAGGAATGCTTTCAGAGTAGTTTTGAAGAAATAAATATGTTTAAAGTCTTTTCTTCTCCCTCATGCCTTTCTAAATGTCAGAGTTTTGTGTTGCTAATTAGGTCTTATTTAGCAATCAAAACTTTATTAAGTTTTAAAATTAATTTTAGTATTTCATTTAGATTCTTTGTCTGGAAGGGTTGAATGTAATAGGAACAAAAAATATAAAAAGTATTTTTAGAAAAAAACATTTTTATATAACAACTAGAAAACATTATATTTAAGAATTGGTTAGCACAACATTTTTGAATTTTTAAAAGATGTTAAAATGGATTTCTACAATCTCTCACCCTTTGCTTAATCTCCTAGCTACTTGAGTCCCTAGAAAAGGATAGAAGAGGGTACAGATCTCCTCATGGAGACTAAAGTGCCAATAACTGGAAAAGAAAAGGCATATAATTGAGGGAAGGGACAGTCTAATCAAATACATGGAGCAAATGAGAAATCGCTTTTCGAGGAATTGCTATACCCCCAGTCTGCTCACCTGAGATGTGCAGTCTAGGTGGGATTATTTTGTCTTCTTTTATTGGCTCTCAAGGATCATTTTTTAAATGTTTATGAAAATACCCAATCACCCCAGCAACTTGGATTGTTTATATGTCTCATGGTCAGGCTGTTATGATCAGATGCCACATGTTCAGGATATTTGAACAGAAAACCAGACAGCATCGCCTGAAAATATAGTAGTACTCCTTTATTGAGAGGCCTGGGTAGCCATCCATATAGATGAAGCTTTGCCTGTCGTGGTGAATGTTCCTTACCATACTTGGTGAAGGACAGATCTCTCAGTTTGGATGGCAGGTGCACCCCATTCCAGCCCAACACAGGTTAACTGGGAGGAGCCATCAGTGATCCAGGCCCCTGTGTGAGAAGGGAGGTCTATATCCCATACCCCTGTGACCAGAGGAGACAGCAGCTCCTAGGGCCACATACCTGGGAGGCAGAGGGACATTCCTGAGAACATTCTGTGGAGTTGCAGAAGCCCAGCTAGGTTGGGTTGTGCCTGCTACCATAGTACCATTTTTGTTTACAGTGGAAGAGTCTTGAGCTTCCTCCACTCAGTGATTTAAGACTCGTTCAGACTCATATCGTGATTAGACTTTTTGGTCTTAAGATTATTTTGTAATCATGAGTCCTGGGCTCAGTATTTACTAAAGCCTAATGACAGGCCTATAATTGTCTCTCAGAGGCTGTGTACTTTTTTTACCTGATTCCAGGAGATTATGGGTTTAAAAGCTCAGTGGGCGCTCTGACCCATAGTGGCGTTTTTGCCATAGGTTCTATTTGGCAAACTGGGAGGTTGCTGAGACCTATAACTCAAATGGGGAAGGGGAGACCGGGTGGCCCACTGAAGAGCCTACAGAGCATTCTGTTGATTGGAGCCCCACTCAAAGGTAGTAGCCTTTCTGACAAGCTGGCAGATGGGTTTCATCAAGATCTCCACATGGGGTATATGATAGCACTAGTACCCAGTTAGTCTCATGGTTCACTGGGCTGTATTTTCATTAGTTGGAGCAGAGGGGGCCAAAGTTGGCAATTGTCTTGGATGAGATAATGTGACCCTTTAAGATTATGCTCAGGAATTTTACCTGAGTACCAGGTTCTTGTATTTTGTCTATATTAAAGGGTACATGTGTGTAAGATCCTATCTCTTGGTGGCACTTTTCTGTCTAGTATTCTTCTCCTGTGTTTTCAGGAGTAGAATAGAAAATAATGTCAAGATTATGGTAGGGGTATATCAAACATCTCAATTAAATATTGTTACATCAGATTACTTCCTCATCTGTTCTGTAATGCATGACATCCTAAGCATACCTTTTGTCTTTGGTCTTTTAAACACTTAGTTTATCCTTTATGAGTTAGCATCTGGTCCATTGGCCAGCAGGAAAGCACTATACATTGCATGTTTGTGATTGGCAATCAAGCTTTAGCTGACTAGTATCAGCAGCTGTAGATCTGAGTGTCATCCATTTTGTCTCCTCCAGTTTTTCTTAGTATGTCTGTGTGGTTCCTCATTCATCCTTTCTTCCTTGGTGCTTTGAAGTTTAGGGTTAAGACATACTTCAGACCTCGCAATTTCATTTAAGGGATAGAGGTGTGAAATGTTCTCCTCCGTATAACCGTATTCCCAGCCTATGGAAATTTATCTGCTAAGAGTACAAACCTTAAATTTAGTCCAAATTTCATATATTTGACAGGTGTTTATTATTTCTACTTGTGGTTGTGTTGTATCTGTTTCCTACTTTTTTGTTCTTTTGTTCTTGTTTGCTTTGCATGTTTTAAATCATTTACCTAAAATCTTTTTTAAACAGCTTTATTGAGGTATAATTAATATACATAAACTGCACATATGTATATATGTGCAATTGATGGATTTGAACATGTGTATACATTTGTGAAACCATAGACTATAAAGATAGCCATTACTTCCAAAAATTTCCTTCAGACCTCCCCTCTTTAGTCAAAATATTTTGCGTGTGTGTGGTGAGAACATTTAACTTGAGATATAGTCTCTTAACAAATTTTTCAGTGCACAATACACTACTGTTAACTGTAGGCACTGTGTTGTATAGCAGAGCTCTATGACTTGTCTTGCATAAATGAAACTTTTTTTTGAATATGTAGTTTTCCCCCTCTGTTTCTATGCTTTTGGGCTGTGATTTGTTACTTTCCAACAGTAACCATCTTAAATACACCTGTAAAACATCATATATTTTAAGTCTTTGAAATATCATAATTACCTCAAAAGAAATGTTTTTGAGGAATTTATCTTTTTGTTCATCTTTCTTTAATATCATCCTGGCAAAGAAAGATGAAAATAAAACTAGTTTTGCAAAAAGGAATTGCTTAAATTACTCTCTATAGAGATTAAAGAATTTCAATGTTTTGAGTATCATAATTCTGATTAAGATTTATCAAGCAATTATGAGTAAGTCTAAGTATTATTTGTTTAATACAATGCTTGAATTACCGGAATAACTACTAATTTTCAACTCCAGTATTTTTCATGTGGATTGCTTTCCAAAGTGAAACATTTATTGTGCTGGTTATTGCTACTTTACGTGAATAAGGACAGAAATACTATGTATTATAAGCAAGATTACTATGTGTGAGTCACTTCATATTTTTTACTTTGTGTATTATAACAGCCCTAGGATATAATTATTTATATCTACAGATAGGGAAACTTAAGCTCAAAGAGCTTAAGTCACATGGCCAATTTCACATAAATAGTAGACAGAAAAGCTGAAAGAAACCATCATCCCTGGTCTGGGACATTATTTATGACTCTGAGATATTTACAGATCTATCTTGAGCTGAGTTCAGCAACAGGTTTAGCAACTTAATAGCAGCTCTGAGAACTTAAGCACAAATTATGCGTAGGCCCCACTTTCTTAATAGCCTCTGACTCTATTAACAATATGTGTTCCATTTTATTTTCTTCATTATCAATGTGTTGATTTGAAATCTAAGTTTTGGAAGGCAATGTTATTTTCTTAAATTTAAAATACTTTATGTAGAACTGATAAGATGTTTTATTTCTAAGTCATTGACCACACTGAGGTAGAGAAAATGGTGGTTTTATTTATTAACACTAAAGGTAGGATACCCAATCTTTAAAAAGATATTTTTGATTATCTAACCAAATAGTTATAAGACAATGCCTGCCATGTAGATGCTTATCATCCAGAAATTAATGTGCCATTTTATAGTGATGATTAAAATGATGACGTTGTTAATCCCAGTATGCATATACCTGCCAAAAAGGACTTCTCATGGTTAATTGGGCTCAAATTCATAACTAGAGTCTAGCAGCCACTGTTCACAGAGGTCTCTCATGCATGCTGAATTTCAGCATATAGCCACAGACTGGGCTGCTAAGCCTCCTGCACTGCGCTCCCTCCACCTGTGAGTTAATCCTTATGAAAGAGCTCCTAGGATCCAAATTCAACCAATAAGACTGAAACTTCTGCTATTCAATCAGAACTGCATGGCTATATCTTCATTTGCATCTTCACCAACCAATCAGAGTGGCTCCATTCCTACCAATGAAGACTGGAGATGGGCATTATTCTCTGATAAGCCAGCTTTACTTCTGCTTCATTGGACAGCACTTTCAGTTTCTGTTGAAGACTGCATTTCTTTGGCTGGAGTGGCAACTCTAGACAGACCAGAGTGGAGCTGTCTGGTCAGAGGGGAGCAGAACTGTAATACTGGAGCTATAACCCCAGGGCCACCTCCACCAAACCTCCTTACCCAAGCTGTTCCACAGCTGTACCGTTTCACAATTAAACTGTTTGTATGGAATAAAGTCTCTTTCCCCCTTCACTACAACCCAAATTGGGGATTGCTGTTGTTGAATTGGTAAAAACGACCATCGAGTGACAGGTTTAAAGAACTAAAAATAGTAGGTGATAATAATGGAGAAAATACAGTGGAATGAGCATTGCTAAGAGAGTCATTTAAAAGAGTCCAAAGGCTATTAGGGAAGTGGGGCCTGTGCACATGTTGCCACAGTTCTCAGAGCTGCTATTAAGTTGCTAAAACTGTTGCTAATCTCAGCTCAAGGCCAACTCATAAACATTCTGGAATAACAACGGCAGCATGGACATATATGAACTTTACTTCCTTCCTTGTAGTTTTTGCTCTCCCCCCATTTGCATATTGGAACTAATCAATCCCTGTTAACCTAGCCAGTAAACTGTATTTGCATGAAATAATTTCATTTTGTGGTTTTTGCCTTTATAAACACTACTTTTCTTTGTTTTCTTCAGAGCAGTTTGGGTTGCTACCTGAATCTGTGTCTCTTGGGTTCAAATCCTTTAATATAAATAAAGCTTTAAATTATTTTATAGCCTCAGACCTTCACTGGTTAACAGTAATAAATAATTACTGCAGAGGGAAAAACAGTGACTCTTCACATTGGTTATCATGTGCCATTATACTAAGCAATGCACAAGCATTTTTACATTTACTCTCCTTGACTTTGGGGTAGGGGTACACTCCATGCTATGTATAATAGAAAACTGAGTCTCCAAGTTTCTAACTAATTTGTCCAAACTCAAAAAAAATAAAGTATATGATGGAGCTAGGATTCAAGCTCAAATCTGCCTCTTTAAAACTGCGGATAATCCTCTTTTACCAATTTGTAAAAAATTAAGTGAAATTAGCAACAGCCAAAAATGTGCATGTCTCAGATATTATTGATTATAAATCTATCAGCCGCATTGTAAACAGTTACCTGAGAATTCAGGAACTTGAATACTTGACTTGCCTCTAGATTAAACTACTCTGCTGAGAAGTCATGACTTAAAGGTTGAGCAGCAATTTATTTAATTATTATTATTATTTTAATTCTCAAAATCTCTTCACCCAACTTCCAGGAAGAGCATTCCATTACCTGTTGGAAAATATGGGAAATTATCTCTTCTCCAATGCATCTTGTCTGGTGGGACTGTAAATTATATTGTTCTCCCCTCCCTTAGCAAAGAGCTGGGGCAGGGACCTCAGTTAGCCTAGTGAAATAGCCTCCAAGAAATTTGAAACCTGAACAGATTGATGCAAGGATATAAAATTGTAGTTCATGGTTTTTTATCAGATAAACGTTAAGGAAACGGTGAAGTTGGCACCTGCTACCCAGATTCCTGAAACTGCCCTGTGTCCTATTCATGTTGAGAGCTTGGATTTTCAGATATTGGTTTGTTTTGTGAGTTACTTGTGATATTTTTAATGTATACCTATTTTGTACTAATTAACCACAGCAGGTGACTGTGGTCTGTTTTGTTTGTTTGTTTGTTTTTGGTTTTTTTTTTTTTTTTAAGACTATGGCATTGTTAAAGCATGGTAAGAAGGACTTATTCAAGATGTGGGTTGGGGGAGTTGGCTTGACAGTGGGTGTAAGGACCACTGCAATGGGGTCTTGAAGTGAGAGGTTAGGCTCAAGTCCAAATACAAAAAGTAAAAGTGGGAATTTATAGCCAAGGAGTAGTGGCGGGTGGGGAAGTGGATGGAAAATCACTAAGAGGAAATATCAGGGGTAAAGGGTTTTCAGGCTGAACTGACCTACTAGGGTTCTTGCTGAAGACAAGCCAGGGTGATCAGACATCACCTTGGGAGTGTGGGAGGGGGAGGAACCTGATCAGGTATTGAGGGTGATCAGATATGAAGGATGAGGTTTATGATTAAACTAACTTAAGATTCTTGCTAAAATTGACAATGCAGAGAGAAATTTGGAGGTCTAAAAGTCAGGCTTCAATGAAAAAGAGTTCAAGGGGGCCTGAGTCACATTTAGTCAATGCGAGAATCTTTATCAGGTCTACTAATAGAGAATAAATTAACAAAGACTGTCCTGACAGAACTTTAGTCAGGCTCATTTGAGCCCTCTAGGCCTTGACCTTTGTATCTGTCCTTGCTTGGCCTGCATCTCCCTGTTGTAGCAAAAGTCAGTTTAGGAAGAAGCCTCCACCCAAATATCAACTCTGACTGTGGTTGACATGTGATCAAATTTCTTATCCCTCACCTTTGACTTCTAAGCATTTGGCTCACCTTCAACTAGAATCTTGTCAGGTCTGTTTAACCAGAACCCCAAAACTCCTAATGTTTCTTCTTAGTAATTTTTCATCCACTGACTATGACCCTTGGCTATACAGAGGGCTCTTTTCTCCTTTTACAATAGTTCCTGAGTAAAATCTGTTTTTGCCACATTACTATACAGTTCTAGTTTTTCTTTAACATATATATGTTAAATAACATATATATGTGTGAGGTATATATATATATATGTATATATATATGTGTGTGTGTGTGTGTGTGTGTGTGTGTGTGTGTGTGTATGATATATATATATATATGATATGGAAGATATGATACCCAGAAATGAGGCTGGGGGAAAATATATATATGTGTGTGAAAATATATAAATTTTCCTCCGGCCTCATTTCTGGGTATCATATCTTCCATATCTATCCTTGTTTTCTTGCCATGTTAGGAAATAAGTAGCTCTGTTTCCCAACAGTCTCTCCATAATTTAACATTTTTCCTTCATGTAAGTATTTATCAAAAGAATGAAGGATTAAGCTAAGGCCCTTTATAGAATCTAGTTATCCATTATCCTTTCTAAAATCAAAGGTCTAGCCATGCGCCCTCAGTGCCCAAAGTGCCCTGGGCTGTTGCAACATCAGACAGATTTTGGGTTATTTTAAAGCGGCTCCTTCTTGGGTCATAACTCTTTGGTTTTGTTTCTGATGGAAGAGCAATTTAATACCAGACTAATTTAGAGAAAGAATGAACTAAACTTATAAATTACCTGAAAATATCCACCAGAAGCCATTTCAAGTATAAGGCTAAGGAGAAAACTTCTGGAAATGAAAAAATTAGTGCGAACTCTCTGACTTCAAAAAAGAGTAGCTCTTAAAAAAAATGGTGAGGCAGGCTCAATTCTCAGTTTCTGACCCAGACAGGAAAGACATGTTCTCTTCTTTTGATTACTTACATCAGTGTACATTCTAATATCAAGTGCTAACAGTTTCATGAGAAAATTCTAGGTCCATAACACTTAGGTTCTGTTCTCACTACCTTTCCCAGGGGACACATGAGAATCCTAGGTTCCTGAAAATAAAGAAAGGGTTTCTGACCTTCAATACATCTTAATTGCTGTTGGCATTGACTTCAGTAGTCAGTTAAAACCCAGAGCTCTTTTTTGTGTGTGATATTTGTGGGTCATTGAAATCTTTGCTGACCTAGGAACACCATTCTTAGTGCCTTGGCCCCCTGAACCCACCACAGAGTCAGCATCTCTGAGATCTCATTTTCTCTCCCAAGAGATGCAGAGGAAATTGCAAGTGCTATTAATGCTAACGAGTTCCCAGGCCCCTCTCTTCTCAGTTGATATCTCCCCCTCACCAGTTCAGAATGCCTTGCAAACATTTTTTTTTTCTCTGTGCTGAGGCTTATGCCCAGGTAGACTGTCAAAGGCTACCTCTCTTCCAGGTCAAAATTTGCAAGGCAAGAAATGGCAAAGCCTTAGTACCTGCTGAAAATATGGTGCTGATATTGGGGAAAATGAAAATGAAAATTTAAAGCCAAATTGATGCCTCCAACTTTTCAGCATATGTTCAGAGATGTGTGTGGCCAAGACACCAGCTTTTGTTGATGGAAAACATCCATTTCCCCTTGATCCAATCCTGCATCTGCCTACAAGATGCTCACTCCATTGAGAATACAGGAGCCTCCACTCCAGGCCCTAGGAGATGACAAGGCTTTCAGCCTGTTCTGAGTAATCTGAGGTAGGTGGAATCTAGTAATGGAAAGTGGGTCCACTGCATTCCTCTAGAATCCATTCAGGTAGATTCCATGTGCAGATGGCACCAGTGTGAGTCTAGGCACTGCCCTAGAAAGAAAGGAAGGCTGCAAGATGGTGTCCAGATTAATGCAATGATGAGAGTGCTTACTTCTTTTGGTTAACTTAGTTTAGTCAACTAAGCAGGAAAGTTAGTCCAAAGCACACTGCATTAGTTAACCTGTAGGTCATCATGAAATTCAGTGGTCTACTTTGCAAAGAGGCTACAAAGCCCCTGTCACATCCAACACCTCTGCTAGTTCATGTTTTGTACCAATGGGCCTTTCAAGGCCCCACAACATCGCTGCTTAGATGGAGAAGGTACAACTCAGCACCATTTACCTTTGATTCAAGAAAACCTAAAGAGATCATCAGACATAACTTCAAGGAAATCTTGAATGATGCCTCATCTGCTTTGAAAATGCAAAGAGATTAACACTGTCATCCATTCTCCTGATTAGACACTAAGGTAATTAAAAAGCCAAAGATGTTGTAGAGATAATCAACTTCTAAGGTTCTTGTAAGCCTCTATTTTGAGCATTTAAGATGCCAGTTGGAATGTAAACCCCTTAACCACCACTGCCTGTCATCCAAGGGTCCCCCTGAAGTCCTGTGATAAATAAAGAAGTCAAGAGTGTGGATTTACAAAATCCAGGCTGCCTTTGAAGAGCTCTGGGACAAATGTTTTATTTGAAAGTGTTGAATAAGAATTTTTTCCCAGTTTGTGAGTTTTCATCTCAATATAAGTTATGTACGTTTGAAAGCAGACTCCGAGCTGCTATAAATCAGCTCTTCTTGGAATCTCAGAATTCCATTTTATGCCCAGGAGTTGTGGAGTAGACATTTTGGGGATCTAGTCACGTTTAAATATAGTAAATTAAATTAATAGAGTCCCCCAAGTTTATAGAGTAGATTCATAGTGTTTGAATTAAATATAGTAAATTAAATATAGTAAATTTAAATAGATTCATAGTGTTTGAATTAAATATAGTAAATTAAATACAGTAAATTTAAATATAGTAAATTAAATTAATAGAGTCCCCCAAGTTTATAGAGTAGATTCATAGTGTTTGAATTAAGCTAACACCACACAATATTTAAACAAGGGCAGCAGAGAGCACCCTAGAAGGATTGTTGTGCCTCCTCTTACCCAGAGTATGTCTGCCCCAGGAAGAATGTGAGAAGTGAGATGTAAATCTGCTACTTACACTTCTCAGTGCCCATGAATTTTGCATGAAATGAGCATAAAGGTGAATCTTAGATTTTGTAGGAGATTAGAACATGCCACTCTGAAATATGCCACTATGGCAAAAGGATTTTGAACTATAAACAATTGAGAAACAGCAGACACCAAAAATAGATCTCTGTCCTCCTTCCATTTGCCTAAAAAGAAGCTTAGAGTTTTATACACCAAAGACTCCCACCAGCTCAGAGACAAGAGTCTACACAACAAACCTATTAAAACGACCCTTGTCTTCCATTAGTTCCCCCATATATTTATTTTCCCAAATTTGCCACCCCTAAAAGCTTAATGCCCCTTTCCTGTATCTTGTCACTTCTCTATAAATTCATTGTTCTTCATTAAGATGCTGTGTAAGCCCAAGTTCTCATAATCACCCCTTTGAGTTACTCATCACTAGGTGCTCCCAAATGTATGTATGTGCAATGCACATGTTCTTTCATTAATCTGTCTCATCAGTCTAATTTGCAGGGCTTCAGCTGGAGAACCTTAAGAGTGTAGAGGAAAAAGATATTTTCTTTCTCTATAATTTTAAAATGTATGATTTTCTTTTAACATGCCTCCTAAAAACACAGTTTCACTTAGAATTATGAAGTTTATAGATAGGAAAAACGACAGCTTTAGATAACCATGTAGAATGAATAACTTTTTAAACTGAAAAAAAGAAAACACCTCCCCCCACCCTCATAATTAACTGACAGTCAGGGGGAAAACCTGATATGTCTAAACATAGGAGGAAGAAAACAGCTTTGTGGACCTGGTAGAGAGAGCTTGTCTAAACTTCCAATTAGCCCTTTTCCCAACAAGTAAATCTTCTCAATTTAATTTTGATTATACATGATTTTTCTCTATGCTGACTCTAAAGAAGATTTCCCATGGAAGATCTGATCTCCAACTAGGTAGAAATTTTTATTAGGCTTAATAGCTAATAATATTTTTTCTAGAATTTTCACCCACACATACAGACATTCACACACACACACACACACCACACACCATGTATACATGCACACATGACCTACTCTCACAACATACAAGCACACATACACACACACATCACCTCTTTGGCATAGGTATTGTATACTGGTCCAGGGAAGAACCAGGCCCCACATCTCTCTAACTTTGAACCCTTTCTACTCCAGCAACAGTCTTGTCTTATGTCATTTTTATGTCATTTCTAAGAACACTATGTAAAATTTCATCTAGGGGGAAATGAATTTGCTTTATTTTCATTTGCTTTAAGTATCATGAAAATCAGTGATTTAATCCATTGGAAACACTGATGGGCAAAATTAAATGGCCAAATCAATGACACAGAAAATCACTCTATGACAATTACTTCTACATTATTAGAAATTCAGGAACTCTCAACCTTGTTCTTCCTTCCTGCAGGGAGACAGCCCTTCCTTCCCTCAGGTGTCTGTGAATGTGTTCTCACCAGGACTCAGCCTGCTCTGCTCTGGTCTCTCTAGTCTCTGATTTGTAATATGTACAAGTCCTCTCACTTAACTACCTCTGAAAGTGGCTTATTTATCAACATGTTTTTATCTCACTCTTGTATTCTTAGTCATGGTAATTAATTGGACTGAAATTCCCAATTAATCCAGCAAGAGTTGAGCTGCAATGGTTCTGATATCTGGATCTCCTTTTTGCCCTAAATCATCTAAGTGCCAAAGTCGTACAGTGTCTATGCTTCCTCAGGTCAGAAATACGTCAGCTTTTATTGAGGAAATTCCCAACTCACTTGTGAATCTTAGCAACAGCTCTGTGACCCTAGCCTGGAGAGCATAATTATCTAGATGGCCTTTTGACTGAGCATCTGTCTCCCTTTGTTGAAAATGTGTTTGTTTGTGTGACAGGAAGGCCCTCCCACCCACCCCCGCCTTGCACATAGTGAAGATGGAATGACAGAAGGAGTTCTCTGGCAATAAAACCGAAGGCAGAGAAATACAGTTTCTGAACAATAAAGAACAAAAGATACTAAGCAAAGCTTAACTGGAAAAGAGAATAAAGGCTGGCTGTGTCTGAAATAATCTGCTTTGAAGCCAGTACACAGTGGTCTCCCTTTTCCAGAAGACCCTGAGCTCTGGGCTGAGATGAAGCAGTATATCGCAGGGAGATGTCGGGCTTTCATTCAGGATGACAGTGGTGGTGCGTTGCCTCTCTGCTCCTGACAGAAGAATAGTTTATGGAGTTGGGTAAGGAAATCTACACAGTTATGAAAAGTCTTAATGATGTCCCAAGAAGAGCAATAATGGTACTTGAATTTTCCCTTGGGAAGGGGTTGGGGTGGGATGAGAGGACTGAGAACAGATGTGAGTTCCTGCTAGAGGTGCTGGGTAGAGGGATACTAGAGAACCTGATATACTAGGGAAAGTGTTTTCACAGCTGAGCAAGAAGCTGGCACTATGCAGGACGTGAATTCAATGGGCCGATTTCTGTGTGAAATTTCTCCAGGAAGTATGAGGGAAGGGGAGCCCCTGAACCGTGTTTCATAATCCCTGAGTGACCTGCAGAGAAAGCTTAGTGAAAACAGTGCTGAAAGAGAAATCCACGATGAGCTGTATCCTGGCTGAACTGATAAAAGGACTCAGGCAGGCACTGGACTTGGTGGTGGCCTATCATAACCATGTTCAGGTAATAGGTCGAGAAGGAAGCCTTATTCCATGCCATTAAGTACCAAAGACTTGGGCTGGCTAGGTGGGCTGCACTTAGGTGCTTGGTGTAGAGGAAAAGTGGGAGGGAAGCTGAGCCCAGGATAGAAGAGGAGCTCTGAGGCTGGGCAAAATTCTCCAGAGTCACAGGTACTTTGGCTAATGGTCAGGGATGAAACACCTGTTTGCTGTGTGGTGGTTCTTGTTTCTAGAATATGACTTGATGACGGCAGAGACTGTCCAGGAAGTACTTGCCACATTCTTGCCAGCTCTAGGCCAAGGCAGTGAAGGGTGCCACTCACAAACCTGGAATACAGCCCAAGCACATTTTGATCAGAAGCATCAGGCTGCATGCTCACTCCTTCACTGCCAGCAGAATTTCCCCTGCCTCTGTGGTTAATTGGAGCATAAAGGAGAAAATCATTGACACTGACACTACAGATGTGTGGCATATCCTGGAGTGATGTCTGCACTGTGGTCAGCAGTGCAGAAATGACCACAGAGATAAAACCAAAAAGAAGGGAGTGCTATGAGCACTGAGGTTCCCCAAGTCCTCACTCATCCAGATGCTGGGCTGGGCACTCCTGGCTAATTCACACCCCCCTCAAGGATATTATTCTTCCTGGCTGGACATTCTGGAGTGCCCAGAACCTGTCACTGAAAGGGTGGGGCTATGGTCCAGAAAGCCCAACCCCCAACTGCACGAGGCTTATTTCCAAGGCAGACTCCAGCTTCTACCCTCAAAGGTCACAAGCAGCTCCAGGCTTTCTCAGCACTTGGATACATGAGGACACAGGAACACAAGCCAGCTAAAATTAAGAGACAACATCACCAGGGCGTGTTGAAAGGTGGAACCTTAAGTTACTGTCAACTTTCTGTCAGTCTATGGGCAGTTTTTGGCCCTCACCCATTTGCAAACTCACAGAGGTCCTCTGTGGCTTGAGTACAGTGTTACCATATCTGTGTGCACTGTGTAAACCTGGGGTAACATCTGGCCATTTTCCTTGTGATATAGGCATTGGTGTGAGTGCACCCTTGTAAAGGAAACTGCTTCAAAGTGGGCTATTAGTGACTTTAGCTAAAGGCCCTCTGGAGGGAAAAGTCATCAGAAGCTTCAAGTTCTCCGTGGTTCTAAGGAATGAAAGGAGAGACTAAAAGAAAATTAAAAACTGTTCTCCTTCATCAGTAGGAGAGAGTCCTCTGATCAGGTGCTATGACCACCGAAATTGTAAAGTCTCCTAGAAAGCTTGTAGTCTGTGATCAATATTCACATCCAAGAACTCCAAATCATATTTCAGTTGAGGGCATGTGGCAGGAAACACTTGAAAGTATGATGTATGTGGATTGTCAGACTCTAAACCAAAGGCACAAAGCACACCATTACCTTGTGCCCTTAATTTATCCTAGAGTTTTGGGTAAAAATTGCCCGTAGATCCATGCCATCATCATTTTACAGACAGGAAAGCCTGTTCTTGATATACTTAAAGGCATCTTGTTGGTGACAGAATGTCCTTTCAGGGTCTGAGGCTCAGCAGCTGGGCCCTAAACGAGGACTGATGCCATCAGCCCTGACTGCATGTGGAAGAAGATAGGAGAAGCCAGTGAGCTGGCATCCTGGCTATTAGGAAAGTAGTTTCAACAGCTGAATTGACACCATGACAGTTCAACATCCAACACTGAAGGTGAATGAGTATTGTGTACATCAGTGCTTCTTGAACTTCATTGTATATCAGAGCTAGCTGAGGGGCTTCTTGAAATACCCTTGTTGGGCTCCCAGCATCCCCAGAGTTCTGACTCAGCAGCTCTGAGGTGGGGGCCAAGGATTTGCTTTTCTAACTAGTTGCAGGTGCTGCTGATGCCGCTGGTCTGGGGACCCCACTTTGAGAACCAATGCTGTGTATTGTAAGGATGTACAAGAGTGAAAGCCCATGGATATTTGAGGAAATGACTGAGAACAGGGCCTATATCTCTCTCATAAAATAAGACTGTGAGCTCTGCAGAGGGCCCAGAAGTGGAGAAGTGTTTTGTGTAAGGGAGATAACAGCATCATTCATGCCCCATCATTAATGCCAATATGGGTATTGCTGAGCCAGGAGCAGTGGTACCTTGGCCGACAGCAGGGTCCTGAGTCAGGACCTTCCCCAGAGGCTGCACTGAAGGTAATCTTGGATCCTGTCACCCTGAGCCCATTTCTGCTGCCACAAACCAGGGCAGGTGGACAAGGATAGGCCTCAAAGAGGAGTGGGTGTGAGCCATTGCCACAGTCACTGAGGCTCTGCCCAGGAAGCCCTTGGTAATAATGGAAAACTGTAAATAATACTGAAATACTCCCAAAATAACTCTGTCAATAGTGGGTGCTGCCTGAGAAATACTACTCCATACTGCTGATTAATTTGGAAAACAGAATAGACTGATTTTAAAAGTAATTGGGGCATAGTTCTGGTACGAAGGATAGAAGATATTCAAGAGAAAAAAGTGCCCCCTGAACCTGTTGTATTTGGCAAAAGGTTTTGCTCACAAAACCCAGCAATGTCAAGATGATTCGGGCCAGGAAATCCTTAGAAATAATATTAATGATCATTTTGTCTATAAAACTAGACTTGAAGCCAAGACAATGTATTTATTGCAATAGATTACTGACCCTCCCCTCAAAGTCATCCAGCTCGGCATAGATATTGCAGGAAAATCTTTCATGGGTTTTGTACTCCTTACTGAGACCTATCCAGACACAGGATGAGCATTTGGGAGACAGCTGAAATGTAATGACATTTCACTGTAACACATTACATTTCAGTGAAACACATTGGTGGTAACAGAAGATAGGAGAGTAAGGCCTTTGGTGAAGCAACTCAAAGCAAAGAATGAAGCACAATTTTACCACAGTAGAAACAATTTTCAAGAATATTTGAGGTAATCTTCTCTGATGTTAAACCAAACCAACAGCCTCTTCCTTCGTTACAACAGCCTCAGAACAACAAATGCCCTGCCTACTTTCCCAGGCCAACTCAGAAAGTAACTGGACAAAGTTTAATCCCAGAGACGTAGAATGAAAAGAGGTAGAAACAAGGAGGGGGCTTAATGGACAGAGGGCTATGGTAGAGGCTAGAAGTCAGAAGGACCACAGAGGAGAGCCTTCTCAGTAAGCCATGGGATTTATGAGAGGTCTTATGGTCTGCTATCTGCAAGCTAGAGACCCAGGAAAGTCAATGCTGTAAATTCCAGTCCAAGTCAAAGCTGAAGGCAGAAAGAGATGGATGTTCCAGCTCTACCCTCCCTTCTTCCACCTTTAAGATCTATTCGGTCCTCAGTGGATTGGCTGAGGCCCACCCACGTTGGGGAGGGCACTCGCTTTATTCAGACTACAGATCTAAATGTTAATCTCATCTAGAGACACCCTCACAGACACACAGAGAATCGTGTTTAACCAAATATCTGGATGCCCCATCGCCCAGTCAAGTTGACACATAAAATTAACCATCACAAAGAGGAAGAGTGACACACGAGTAACAGCAAAAATGTAGTTACAAGCCCCCTTGCCCAATTTACGTGTGCGTGCACATGTATATTTTTGTGCTTGTATATATATTTATATAAAATGGTATAATAATTTAATATAATACAATAAGTTATAATAATTTATTAATGTGAGATCTTGATTAATCATAAGATTTTTCTGACTTGTTTTTCTGCATTTCACTTATCTCATCAAAATGTATACTTCTAGCAACTTATTTACAATTAACTTAATTGAAAGCAAGGTAAGTTGCTGTTGGCAATGCAAAATAATTTTAATTATTGTTTAAATTGGAGAAAGCTCCTAATGCTAATGAAAATGTTACTAGAGCTGTTAAAAGTGTTTTACAGGCAATGACAACATTGGGATTGAAGGAGTTCAGAACAGTCCCGAACCCCTTCGATTCCAATGTAAATTATTTTGAGCTGAAGGCAATCAAGACCCTGTGGGCTTATAAGAAACTTTTACCTCTCCTTTAAATAATTTAAATTGGGGGTCTTGTCCATAATAAGAGTTTTTACTAGAAATAATGTTTTATAACCTATTCTACATCAAGGCAAACATCTAATTACTGAACGTCTGCTCTTCTTATCATCTTGCAAATTACCCTGTTACCCTCAGAAGCCTCAGACTCCCTTACCTCCTCCTTAGCTCAGGATGTCACATATACCTCATTTACCTTCTGGCTTTGACTCTGTCATATATGTGAGGTCTCTGACTCTCTCATATATATGTGGGTTTCTGTATGTATATATGTAATTAAATTTGGTTATTTTCTCTCATTAATCTGTCTCATGTTAATTTAATTAGACAGCAAAAGAACTTAGAAGGGTAGAGGGAAATTTTTCCTCTTTGACAGGATAAATTTCTGGTAAATTATTTAAAAAATAAATTTTAGTACAACTAGAGCTGATGATTTTTGCAGTATACATTTTCTAAAAATATTTAACCTTCTACAGAAATTGGTTTCATGTAATTCTGAATTTAAATATAAATGTAATGACAATTTAATGTTTTCTCAGGCAGTTCATATATCTTGTGCAGATCACACAAGAAAGCTCAAGTGGCTTCATGACTTGTATATAACCCAAATGCCTGTTTCTGCATCTTATCACTGTATAAGGGAAAACTAATTCTAAGATTGCCATCCTTGTTCATAGTTGATTTATCAGAATATTCTTTTGAAAATAGTTTTGTATTCCATATGACAATTTTTAAATTTAATTCCTATGTATATTACTAAGACTGTGGGTATTTGCTTTGCAATGCTGAAGCTGCTTTCCAAACTATATATTTTAAACTCTTAGAAGATGTCTCATAACTCCCCGGAACACCTTATTGCAAAGGCCACATGTGTACTTTTGTTCTGTAATAATTCCTGATAAAATCCACAGCCTGGACATAGAAAATCTTGTTCCGGGTCCAGGTATCACCCTCCAGGAGGAGCCTTCCTTTCTCTCTGCCACTACTGTTGCCAATTCCACAGTTACTGCCAGCATCATGAGCCCAGGTCACAGCCCTGCTGTGTCCCAGGCCCCACAGTACCCAGGACTGCCCCAGGAATTCACAAGTGCCTGCTGGGTAGCCAGCGCAACTGCCATGGGCCAGAGTGTGTGTGGACACGTTACCACCTTTTCTTCTGCTCACACATTGTCCACTTTACTTAAAAAATATAAGTTCAAAAATAAAATTATTAATAACTTCAAAAAATGACAGTAGAGCATTAAACCAATTATAGGGGCCCTCCTGGGAGTAGGGTCCTTATTGCTAGTCCATGAAGCTGTCTCTCTACAACCACTAGTTGTATTTATAGGGTGCCAACTGGGCACTGAACTATTCGAACATCATTCTGGGATGCTATGTGAATTCTTGCATGACTCATTGTTTGGTTAACCACTCCTTTCTTGCTGGATTACATTGATAGCATCACTATGTTATCTTGATGCAATTCTAGGCTTTCTCAACTTATAGGATCATTGCTAAGTTTTCTCATTCTGGACACCTTGGTTTAAGCATTAGCTAAGACTTTCTTGCCATCAGTGCTCAATTTAACTGCTGTCTCTTTACAGTCTCTTTGCACGTGTTGTGGGTGAGACATTTTAAAGGGAGAACCTGGATTTCAGATAGCAAGATTCTTTAATCCAGAGAATATCCATCATAGTAAAAAGGGTGGAGAAAAGGTAGATTTTTAGGGCTACTCTAGGCCAATCAGAGTTACGAACATAAAATTATAAACATAAATTATATTTATGTATTTGTATGTCTACATAGTAATTATATTTATGCAAACATCTTTAATATATGCTCTGCTGCTGAAAAGTTTCATTACATTTAATTGTAAATATGATGCTGTTGTATGATATAAGTGAATCTATAAAATTGGAGACACCCAAAGCATTTCTTCAAATATACTGCCAGATATTTGCATGACTCTTTGAAACATGTCTTCACTAAAATAAAACACTAAGTTAGAACCTTAAGGCTGGTGCTATAGAACTTGCATCTGAATGAGAAGAAATATATAATCAGGGAGGAAAACAGGATAAAACAGTAAACAGCACAGTACTGCCATTCAGATCTCATCTGTAGACCAGTTAGTGATAATGTCCCTTTACAATAATAGTCTAATAACAATCAGCATTTGTCTAGATTGGGGGGTAACATACATGTTAACTATCTAGATCAGCACCCTACAGCAGTAAAACTTTCTGTGATTATAACCCTTCATTTCTAAGAAGAATAAAGATAATTAGCATGCAAAAGAAATGGTCATTTTTCATATTTCTAACCAGTTCAATTTTATTTCAAAAATATTCAAACACAAAAAAATTGAAAGACTGGCAGGATGAACATTTATGTAACCATCACCCAGGACCTACTATTATTTACTGCACCTGCTTTTGGGCTTGTCTATTCCTTCCCTCTATCCAACCATTGGTATACCACATTTTTTGATGCATTTCAAAATAAGTTAGAGATGTGACTTTCCTTCACCCGTATTTCTTTTATATTATTGACTTGAGTTCAATATTTGTTATATGTTCTACATTGTTCTGATAAAAGTTACATAGACTAAAAAGCACAAATCTTAAGAGGACGTTTTACTTTTTTGACAAATGCATTCACCCATGTAACTCAAATTTCTATAAACATATAGAACTTTATATCCCTCCAGAAAGTTCCCCCAGACCCTTTTCTGGTCACTTGCAGCTACCTCCAGCCTCATCAGCTGGGCCACTGTTCTGATCTTTTACAGTATAGATTAGTTTTGTCTATTGATCAGTTCATTTTCTATCTTTCTTACAGAGCTGAATAAATAAATTTTAAAGACTTTACTTTTAAACCAGTGAAACATCAATATTTCATTGGATACTCATTTTGTTTTTAATATTTAGGGACAAAATCTAATGACAATAAGTTAAATGCCTCAGGAAAAATGTCAACAAAAATCTTCGATGTGTTTGAGGAAAGTGCAGGCTCTTAAAGGAGGCAGATCTTGGCAGAAGGGAGCAGGATTTATTGCTTCCCTGGAGGTAGCTTGACTTAAACACAAAAAAATAGGCATATTCATCTGTTGACTGTTCCCTGAGGGAAAATCAAACAATCCATCTTTTTATTTATCCATGACTTGATGGTGTTTTCTTTCCCTCATGTCACAGGACAGCAGAGCATTCCCTTTCCACAAGCCCGCTTGAGCTCTTCTTTCCTATTTTAGGTTCAGAAGGCACTTGCCAGAGACAACAGGGCTCTCTGCAGGCTGCACAATTTAATCAGCAAGAGTGAGATGTTCCAGAATCCAGTGACTTCCGAGGCATAGCCTCCTGGAGAACACAGAGCACTCACTATAGATCATTTCCAGTGGGCTGCCTTGGCAAGCCCAGAAATAGAAACACAGTGGGAAAATGGCAAAATATGCGTGCTCGCCTCTCTTTTCTGTTTGTTTTGCTCAAGAAGTCGATTGAAACTGGAACATTGCGTCCGCCAAAACTCAGAACTATTGGTCTAGAGCAGAGCTCTCACACTTCAGTCAATCCTTATATTGCCATAGGTACAAATAGGTACGAATATTAATTCACTTATTCATTTACGTGTTCATTTATTCATTCATTTCTAATACTTATTGTCTTCTTCCTCCAAAGTAATCTTTACACTTCTTTTTTATTATGATGCAAAACAGAAGCCTAGAATTACTCCTGATATCTTCCTCCAACAATGCAGCCAATCCAGGACTGACACCTGCCTATTTTGCTTCTTGTGATTTTTATTTACTTATCTCTATGACATGTTTATTGTCTCTATTTATTCATGAAATAAATATCATTATCATCCACATGTCCCATGTGCTCCCTGTGTAGCGAAAAAGAACAGACTCCTGACTCCCTGAGATTACATCCTGAGAAGAAGAAAAAAATGAGCCACCATAAAAAATAAATACATTAGAATTTCAGATCATGGTAAGTCCTATGAGTAACAAATTTAAAATCAAGGGTCAAGTAACACCGTGTGAAGCAGAGCAATAACTTATTGACTGATCAAGGTAGACTTTTTGAGGTGAAGATATGGGAACTAAGACTTAAATCATGAGAAAGGATGGTAATTTGATGGTCTGGTTGGAAGTTTCAGGTAAAAGGAGCAGGAATAGACAAGGACACTTAAATTTACCTACCATGACTTCTTACATGGCCCTACTAACTGGTCTACTATGACGTATAATTGCTTACGTATATTGTGTCCTTCACACTGAGCATTCTGAAATGCAAACTGTATTCCATCAATTTCCCTGTCTTCCTGCCATTCCTGTCAAAATGTTCCATGGTTCTCTAATTGCTGTTGCTCCTAGAGAAAAAGTGCTTAACATGGCAACAGGCAGCCAGATGGTGCAGAGCTAGCCCTTGCATTCCTCTCCAGCAAAATGTCACACTATACCCTCCTGATCTCACAGGTCTCTACTTTCCATCTTCCACTCCATTGTATTTGCATGTATGATGTTTCCCCAAGGGTCAGAGGGGCTCATTCTTTTTCTGTTTTTCTAGTTTATTCAGGCTCATTCTTTAGATTTCAAATTATTCATCAGTTATTCAAGAAAGCCTTCCCTGACCTATTTTTTAGAATTAAATGCCCAAGTTACATATTTTCAAAGAAAAATGTCCTTACTCCTTCTATAGTACTTCTCATTCTGGCAATTTTCCATGTAATTTAGGAGTTTTGGATTAATGTCTGTCTATAATATTCTAAGTTTATAAACGGAGCTCCCCTGGAATAGCACTTAGAACATATTTTTTTTAATTGTTAAATTGGTTAATATAATCATAAACACCTTCCTTTAATTTGAAAGTTGTCAACATAGAGAAGACAGTTCAAGCCATTATAATGAATGAGATCATTTTAGGAGATTACAGACAGAATCAAACCTGGGCATCTGAGCCAAGACCAAGTCTACATTTACAGAACCCAGAGAGGAAGGTGAGTCATCCAAGGAAACAGAAGTAGAGCAGTCAGAGATGCAGAAGAGAACCAAGAGAGAGTGGTGCCTCCCACTCCAGGAAAGGAACTCTCCTAGTCTATCCCGGCTGCTATAACAGAGTACCATAGATTGGGTGGCTTATAAACAATAGAAATTTATTTCTCACAGTTCTGGAGTCTGAAAGTTCGAGATCAAGGCACTGGCAGATTCAGTATCTGGAGACAGCTGTCTCCTTACTGTGTCCTCATATGGCAGAAAGGGTTCTCTGGGGTCTCTTATAAAGGCACTAATTCTATTCGTGAGCACTCCACCCACATGATCTAATCACCTCTTAAAGGTTCTATCTCTTATATCATCATATTGGGATTAGGTTTCAACATATTAATATGAGAGGACAGTCTATAACAGAGAGTCTGCCGAAGTAGAGAGAAGCCAACTGTATGGAATGCTATCATTATGACAATGAATAGGAAATATAGAATCAGAGGAAAATAACTTAAAATGACAATCTAACACATACTCCCGCCCCTACACACACATACACTGTTTGGGAAATGTTCTCAGAAGACTTTCTAAGTACCTAAACAAACTCTGTGTATGAAAAATGTAGTTTACCCCCAGTTGTGTGTGTGTGTGTGTGTGCATGTGTGCACACACGTGTTTGGGAAAGGGAAGTGATGAGCATTGTTAAATAATCCTCAAGTCTCTGAATTGTATGCTTTATCAGCTGCTAATAAAAAATGACTTTTGTTTTTATTTTGTTTTTTTAAATTTTTTTTAAAAATTGCTATTTCATTGTACTAACAATTTGTGCATTTTTTTTTTACAAAAAGAATGTTATATTAAATAATCTCAAAATAAGTCTAAAATAAAACAATAAAAATCAAGTAGGTTATTATTTAATAAATAGGATGTTTTTTGAGGCCTCAACCAAATAGGATATATTATAAGAAGGTTCTTGATAAATATTTTGAAATAAGTTCCATTGATTGCAGAAATTTTTTCGTTATATGGCAAAGTAGAAAATCTCGAAAATTTGTAAACAGTTTATATGACATGGCAGCAGGCTGGTGTGTAAGAACAATCATAGATGATGTGGAGATAGTATTTTTCTGTCTCTGCCCCCACCCTCTCTAAAGGAGTATTATCGCTCCTTAGATAGTTCTGGACATCCCAAGGATATATTCTTAGAGTCCTCACGGGTGCCTGCCAGTGAGCAATGAAGACCCACAGCCAGTACTGGCCCCCCGATGTTTGCAACAAAATTAGCATTCCCATCTTCCCTTTCCTCCCCACTCCTGCACTCTCTGCAGCCCTACCAAAGCTGCTGGCACCAGGTTTCTGCTAACAGTGTTCAGAAGGGTTTAGTAAAAAGAGATATTTTGTTTTCATCTAATTACTTTTTTATTGGATTGATCTTACTGGAAACAATCTAAATTCAGGTTGGAAAATAATCTAAGCAAAAGATACATTTTCTGGAATCCAAAACACAACTTCCAAATCACACTTGCCAAGTCAGATCACAATACAATCTTTTCTGAAATCAAATTCTCAAATAGTCAATAAAGACCTTTCAAAACAATTTTCCCTACAAACAACCCCCATCTTGATCCTCTACCAAAACATGAAATTGGGAAACTGGCTTCAGTTGGAGATAAGTCCCCCATACTAGCCCATGAATATACATTAATCAGAAGTCAGATTTTATGTAAATGTGTCCAGTGTGAGTAGCTAGCTGGAGTGACAAGCATGCTGAGACCTACTATTTTCCCTCTTCCACCTTCAACAATATCCCCTGTTTCCCTCTTATTACTACATATTTAGCCATAAACATAAAACAGAGATAAACTAGAATTCTATCACAAACTTTTTCATCTCTTCACATTTAGGCTAGCTTAAGTTGCTATTAATTTATCTTCATATGTTGATTGGTTATTTTTGGTAAGCAGCTGTATTAACATAATAGGCCTCTGTCTGTTGGGAGTGGATACGTCTTTGAGAGGGAAGGAAACAGAGGCAGGAAAATGTAGTGTGCAGGTCATCGTTTCTACCGAAATTGCAGAGCTATAATTATCTATAAACTGAAAGGATTTGATGGAAGATTTTCAGGCAATTTCTACAGAACCTCCAGGGCTAGCAATATGTAAAGGTTTAGGTGAAAAAATTTAGAAAAAATTTGGTTTTTCTTTTGATGTAACTAAGCCTAACACATTTGTAATTCTCATATATAAGTGGCTTAATTACTATTCAGGAGAAGGTGAGGCCAGAAGACTCGCTGCCATAGTTCGGCTTCCTGGGAAGAAGAAATGAAAGATAAAGAGGAAACCACTCAATTTGAAGATGTGGTTAACAGGAGAGTGGTGTTTCTGGTTTTGGATGCATTATATTACTCTACAGAAATTATATGCTGTGTCATTGCTGTTCATCATTAGAGAAACCTAACATTTCCCTAATGGGAAACAATTGCTGCGGAGTGGGCTCTGACGCCTTTATTTGTACTGAGGAGTAGAGTAGTGTTCACCCTATAATCATAGTGACACAACAAACCTTGGCAAATGTTGGCACAGCAGAGCAGCCTTCATCGTCATGAAGTCCTGGGATGCAGGAGTGCTGAGAGGCACACAATCTCTCTCTTAGAGTCTCATACTAACCTTCCACAGTGTCATTCCCAGTGCCTCAGAGGGCATTATGCTTCACAACAATGTCCCAAACTTTTCCTGACAATTAGATAGCCCAGAGTCAAATTTAAGATAGAGGGACCCAGGTTCTTTCCCAGACCCTTCATCAGAATCTTCAGGGAAGGGCCTAGGAATTTGACATTCTTACTTTTCACCAATTCTGGAAATGCCAAGGGATCCCTGAAGTCCTTTCCAGATCTGTGTAGATGATCTCAGCTGAGGATGATCTCAATGAAAGCAGAGGAGTAGACGAATGAGAATCACCCAAGGAGCCTTCAAAACACAGATTCCACAGCTCTTCATTATACTGAAACGTCTAAAGGAGTTGGGTCTACATGTATTTTAAAATGACCTCCAGATTAGATACAGCCTCTCTTGGCAGCCACTCATCTATGACTTTCACTGGAAAGAGATGATCCCAGGTGCTGCTCATTCAATCTATACGTATTTACAAAGCACCCACCATTTTTTCATTCAGAAAAGTTTTCGTGCTTATGCCAGTCCCTATTTGACAGCTATTTCCTGTCAAATAAAGCTACCGAACACACAGCAGAGTTTTAAGCTCTATAGATATAATAATATAGATTTTCTGACCTCATGACAGTTACAGTCTAGTTAAATAAACTGGGAAAATGACACAAAGTCAAATAAAAGTGTAATAGACACCATGAAGATGGAGACTTCTCTCTGATCTCTGAAAATGGGTACAAGTGGGATACCCACAGAGGAGAAAGAAGAGGAGGTACGATGTGATGGAGAACGTGCTCTCTTAAGTAAATAAGTACATTAACAAAGCCATGAATCATTTTCCTAGAAAATGTAATTTACTCTCAGTCTTTGTTAAATGGCATATATTTTTGTTTTGCTTTTGAAATAGAATTTGTATACCTTTCACACACACAAAATTTGAATATGTGACATTGCATTAATGTCAACAATTTTGAGTAACTAGTAAGGGTATAGAAATAATTATTTATCCTGAGAATTGGAAAACACAGGTCTATATGATGAAGATAATCATAACAAGTTTACTCTTGTTGGCGAAAAGGAGAAGAAGAGCAATGATGTTGATGATGATGGTAATGATGATGATGATGACGGAGGAGGATTTGAAAATCAATATATATTCAAAGTACCACCAAAACTGAAAACCGAAGTAGGGAAGAGAAGACACCTGCATGATGAACTGAATAATAAGAAAAGTAAGTGGATTTTTGATCATACTCAGTTGCTGTCTATCCATCAGTCCCATTGGCACAAATG
>NW_006437784.1:62370-70840 GCF_000325575.1 Pteropus alecto
CAAGAGGGGTTGGCAGGTAGTAGACCTGCAGGTGGGAAGAATGGAAAACCGATCAGAGCACATTGTGAGCAAGTTACCTCTAGGCTCTGGGGGCAGTAGAGACTGTGTAGATGTGCCTCTGCCAGGGGACAACATGACAGGGTTTTTACCCAGCAGGGCCTGCCCTGTGCTGTTTGAGGGCATTTCTGGCACACCTGGAGGGGTAAGGGTGATCAACGGCAGAACCAAGCACTCAAGTGGAGCTGCAAATGCTGGGCACAGGCAGGCCCAGGGGTTGACAAGTGACCACCAAGAGATGGGTGCCAGGTACCAGGAGCTGATTTCAGTCCCCATGGGGGAATGTGGCCAATGAGGATATGCTCCTTCCAGAGGATATGCATAATTCTGTTTCCCCTTAGCAGATCTTGGCTCTCAATAGCTGGCTTTGCTTCATAGCCCACATGCGATCTGTATAACAATTAAGTCTTCCATGGCGGCCCATTCCTCTGGTTCTCTCCCCACACACTGCCCATCTGATCACCCTTCCCAAGGAGCTCTGATTATCCTTTCAGGACCACATTTTACAGTTATTCTTTAAACTGACATTGCTTAAGTTTTGTGCATTTTTCATTTAAATGCAAATAACGTTTCAGTACTAACTCTGGCAGATTCAGCTATAATTTGAAAGAAATGTGTTCCATTAAAATGGAGAGCACACTGGGGTTCCTTTCAAGAATTTGCATTAAACAATGAAAAGTATTTTTTCCAGAACTCTTCCACCTGCTTAACTATTAGAAGTGAAGAACTATAAAGGTATGCAAAATGATAAAAACATTTGGTTTATATGAAATGGGACTTTTAAAAACAGTTATCATGGTATTTTTGGAAAGAAAGCCCATTTAAAAAAAAAAATTCCCTGGCATCTTCAATGGCCAAAACCCTCCCCTCCCATGGCCTCGGTTCTCTTTTGAAACAGAAACTGCACACTCAATTTTCTCCACCAGCATATCGTTCATTAACAAAAAAATGTTGATGAAACCTAGAGCATTATTTACATATAAGAGATAGACTTAAGACAGTCCTCCAGAATGCCATCCAAGGAAATGCAGGGCTACTGCTTAGCATTTGTGTAAAACTTTAAATCAAACACCAAGGGAAGAGAAATTATAGGAACTTCAGGACTGCAGTTTGACTCAGCCAAGACATGGAATTCAGAAGCTCCTTCATGCTTTGTTCTTTGACCCTTTCGTTATTTGAGTGTGCTGCTTAATTTCCACCTATGGATTTTCCAGTTTTCCTTCTGCTGTGGATTTTCTAGTTTCATTTCTATATGACTTTTTGTAAACAACTCATGATCTGCACAAAGTATTTTTCAAAAACAGAGACTCTAGTCCAGACAAGACAGTGTGGACCAATTTCTCCCTGCTCCTTCTTGCTATGCACAATTATAAACCCTAGAAATGACACAAGAGAACCAAAGTGATACAGGCCATCATTCATTTACAAAATGTATTTACAGAATTTTTAATTTTTTTAAAGTATATACAGTTAAGGTTTTTTTTTCTTTCTTCTTTTCTTTAGGAAAAAAAAAAAAACCCTCTCCTTCAAATCCAGATAATTATCCTGAAACTGGTGACTTAGAACTGATAAGGATCATAGATCTCTTGTAAGCAGAAATGGCTTTAGGCCAGGCAAGACCCTTAGAGTCCAAGAGGGGAGGGTACCTTTAAACCAAAGGTTTTTATTCTTTAAGAAATATATTAACCTCGCTTGTTTTCCTTTACTGGCTTAATAGACAAATCAATAATAGAAAATTAATAGATATATGATTTAAATAACAAGTTTGTATCCGCTTTTTTTCTTGTCCAGGTATAGAGGCAGCATTTTGGCAGGATACCCAAGACCCCATTCTGACTGAGACAGAGAGGTAAAGAGCTCCATGAAACCCCAATAGGCAAGGACTATGACTCTCTTCGGCAGGAAGCAGATACAGAAGAGACCTCCTACCCCACAATATCCGTACTAATAAGAAAGGGGTTCATAGCTCTTAGAGAAAGGTTAGGTAGGAAAGATAGGGGATGTCAGGTCCACCTGAAAAATGCTGAGATCATCCTATCCTAGAAAGGGTCCGCCCCAGTCTGCCCACAATTAAGCAAGCAAGAGGGCATTTTTAGGCTAAAAGTAACTCATACAAGGAAACAAGTAAGCAGAAAATTGGGTAATAGTTGCAGCCAGTCACTCGCACCTGTGCAATAAAGACCCCAATGATCTTCAACTCACCTCATTATACCATCATCATAATATGATGCATATACCTGGAAGGTCATTAATGTCATTATAACAGACTGAATTCTGGGAATGAACATGCACAGAAAGGAAATGATGTGGCATTGAATCCCATTAATCTTAGTTGTCCATGAAGAAAGCCCACTTTTCTAAGAAAAGTAACCACCCACAGCAAATAGGGATAAAACCTCCAAAGACTTTGTTACTGGGCTCTTGAACTCTTGAGCCTTTTGAGCCACCCTTCTCTTGCTCAGGCCAGCTTCCACATCTGGAATTGTACTGTTGCTTTACTTTCCCTTCCGATAAAGCTATTATTTTCTGCTGTACTTTGGTGTCTTGCTCAATTCTTTGTTCAAGACATCAAGAGCCTGGACAACGTGTCGAGAGGGGAACCCCACTCTCCGGTAACAAAAGGAGAGCTCTGAAAAGTGGAAAGAGGAGGGGAAACTGGCTATGGTCCAGGCGTAGAGAACAGCATAAGCATTTTCTAAGAAAAGAAGGTCCCCGGACCTGGCATTTCTCAGCCCCAAAATAGCAGCAAAAAGCCATCTAGAAAGGGCAAGCTCATTCTTATCTCATCCAAGAATCCATCTGTCAACAAAGGCAGGACCCCACCGCCAGGGCATGAATTGAGATTCCTGACAAATATTTTCTTCCACTCTGGGCCTGAAACTTCCCTGTCTGCTGAAGGATACCTAGGAGGGCAGGTGGAGCCAAAAAAAGGAGTATGGCTGTAGTTAGTGGCCTGATTTGGAAAGCCGCTTTGTCCCTGTTGGCCTTGAGATGCTCATCTATTACCTCAGGACACTGGGACTGCTCAGGGGTTCACAGTAGAGGGAATGTCACCCCACTCATGTCAATGTCTTGGTGGAGATATGCTCAAATTTTACAAAATGTCATCATTTGGGGAAGTCGAGTATATAAGCGATGTATCTGTATTATTTTTTACAGCTGTATATGAATCAACAGTTATCTTGAGAAAATTAATTAAAAAAATCAGACCAACCAGGGGCCAATATCAAGGAAAGGATGAAGATAAGACATTGCATAATACATCCATTCTTTTCAATGATTATGAAAGAATTACCAAAATTGACCAAATGCCATGCCATAAAGCAAGTTTCAATGAATTTCAAAGGTTTAAAATTATATAATTTTGTGATCACAGTAAAGTTAGAAGTCAATAACAAAAGAAAAACTGGAAAATCTCTATATGTAGGAATACTAAACAATGACATTTTAAATAGGCAATGAATCAAAGAAATCACAGTAGATGTTAGAAAATGTTTATGAATAATGAAAATACAACAAATAAAATTTATTAAATGCTATTTATTTATTTATTTAAATTAGTTTCAAGTATACAACACATTTGTTAGGCATTTATATAGTTTATAAAGCAATGCCTCTAATCGCTCCTTCTCTCCTCTGGTTTTCCACTTAGCTAATATATTAATGATAACTGCATTCCCTATGCCATGCTCCCCATCCCCATGACCATCTATCAATTACTAATTTGTACTTCTTTAAGCTTTCACCCCCTTCTCCCAGCCTCCCAACCCTCCCTTTCCTCTGTCTATCACAAAATTGTCCAAGATATCTGTGAGTCTGTTTTTGATTAGTTTGTTCTTTTTGTTCCTTAGATTCCGCATATAAGTGAAATCATATGGTATTTATCTTTCTATTTCTAACTTATTTCACTCAGCATAATAACCTCTAGGTCCATCTATGTCGTTGCAAATGGTAGGATTTCATTTTTTTTGTGGCTGAATAATATTCCATTGTGTATATGAACCATAACTTCTTTATCCAATTTTCTGTTGATGGGCATTTAGGTTGCTTCACTATCTTGGCTATTGTGAATTGTGCTCCATGAATATTGGGGTGCATAGATCTTTACCAATTACTGTTTTAGTTTTCTTTGGATAAATACACAGAAGTGCAATTGCTGGGTGAAAAGGTATATCCATTTTTAATTTTTTGAGAAACCTCCAGACTGTTTTCCACAGTACCTGTATCAATTCGCAATCCGATCAACAATGTATGAGGGTTCCCTTTCCTCTTCATCCTCGCCAACACTTGTTGTTCTTTGATTTACTGATGATAGCCATTCTGACAAGTGTGAGATGATATCTCATTGTAGTTTTAATTTGCATTTCTCTGATGATTAGTGACCTTGAGCATCTTTTCATATGTCTATTGGACATCTATATTTCCTCTTTGGAGAAGTATCAATTCAGGTTTTCTGCCCAGTTTTTAATTGCTTTGTTCGTTTTTTGGCTGTTGAGTTGTATGAGTTCTTTATATATTTTGCATATTAACCTCTTATCAAATTATCATTAGCGAATATCTTCTCCTAATCAGTCATTTGCCTTTTTATTTTTGTTGATGATTTTCTTTGCTATACAAAAACTTTTAGTTTGATGCAGTCCCATTTGTTTATATAAAATGCTTTTAAAGCTCTGCCTAGAGAGAAATAGATAGTTATAAATACACATATTAGAAAAGAAGAAAGGCTGCACAATCAATGACTGCTAAAAAACTTAAAAATAATCTCAAATAAAGTGAAAAGAAAGAATTGTTTAAATAAGACAAGCTCACCCTAAAAGTATATATTGAATACAAGGGGCCAGGAATAACCTGAACAATCTTAACAAAATAAACAGTATTTGAGGACTCACACTATCCAATATCAGTATTTATTGTAAAGGCATATTACTTAAAACAAAGATATATGGTTTTGGCATAAGGACAGATAAATGGCTTTATACAAAGCAATCAAAAGTCCATAAACTGATCCAAGTGTAAATGGACACTTGATTTTTGACAGAGGTGACACTATGAAAAAGAGAAAATTATAGTTCTTTAAAGTAAATGGAACTGAAAAAACTGGATATACATACTGGAAAAATGAAAATTGTCACTCCACCCCACAAAATACAGAAAAAATTAATCTGCTGGATTATAGATCTAAATGTGAAAGCGAAATTTGAAAAGTCTCTAAAAAATAACACATAGCCTTATGTTATGAATATTATGTCTCAGACAGGATAAACTACATGAAGTATAATGGAAAAGATTGATCAATTAGACTCATAAAGCAAAGAACTTCTATTTATCAAAAAATATTAATAAATAAATGGCATGCTGCAGATTGGGAGAAAAAAACTGTAATACATGTAAATAGTAAAAGACTATGATTCAGTATGTATTTTTCAAATCATTAAGAAAAGAAAGATAATCCAATTTTTAAGTGAGTAAAAATCATAAACTAGAATTTCACAAAAGATAATATTTAATGGTCAATTAACATAAGAAAAGATACTCAAAAATTAAGCCTCACTGAAATACCATTGTACTCTCTCTCAAATGGTAAAATTAAACAGACAGAAAATTCCAGATATGGGTGAGTGTTGGAACACTTGTCACTCCTTCATGCTGGGCGTGTACATAGATAAACCATTTTGGAAAGCTGTTGGTAGTATCTATTAAAGCTAAATGAAGCACACGTCCTGAGATTCAGCATATCCCCACTCAACAGAAATTTTACACATGTGCCCCAAAGACACAAAAGAATGGTTTTTCACTGTTATTTGGAACGTTAAATAGTATTAATAGTACAACTGGGACTAACCCAGTCCTTCTCCCTAGTTGCAAGGAAGCAAAAATTTCATGTGGTCGTAAATGGACCTTGGTGCATGAGTGGAGATGAAGTGCACTGCACTCCACACTACTGTGTGGGCAGACCTCACAATCAGAAAGCTGAGCAAAGCCAAAATAAACACAAAGCACACACTGTGTGATTGCCTTTATGTGAAGTTCAAAGCCAGGCAGGACAACACTGAGGTTGCAAAGGTGAAAAGGAGTGTTACCTTTGGCGAGGATAGAGTCCAGCGGCATAACCGAGGGCCACGAGGGACACATTAGGGCTTGAGGGGCCTGACTTCTGGGCTCTCACAGTGAGTACATGGCTTTGTTCAGTGTAGGATAAGTTAGAATGTTAAACTCCAATGAAGTATTTTTAAAATGCAAAGGGTTGGTTTATAAATAAGGAATTCCATTTGTTGATGTTTGACACTTGACAGCTTCTGAGGCTCACTCCTCCCTCTCCCCTTGCACCCTACAACTGGAAAAGCCAACAGGACAGCCAGGTACTCTTTTGTTTGGAGTGGGCAGGAGATTCAAACTCCACAAGCCTCTGTGTGGTGTGGGAACACTCAGTCCAGTCTTCCCCTCACCCACAATAGATTCAGGCCAGTCTCTTCTTCTGGCTGTCCCAGGCTGTTTGGGACCTGCTGGGGAGGCCTGCCCTGCTTTTCTGAGACCTCAATTATGTCAGTAATAAACTCTTTCACACTTTCTTGGTGTGTGTGTGTGTGTGTGTGTGTGTGTGTGTGTGTGTGTTATGCACTGAATGTTTGTGTGTCCCCCAAATTCATAAGTTGAACCCTAACTCTCCATGGGATGGCATTGGAGGTGGGGTCTTTGGGAGGGGATTAGGTATAGATGAGGTCATGAGGGTGGGACTCTGAGATGGGATTAGCACCCTTATTAGAGGAGGAAGACAGAGTTCTCAGTCTCTCCTCCCATTCACATACCAAGGAAAGGCCATGTAAAGACACGACTAGAAGGCAGCCATTTACAGCCAGGAAAAGAGCCCTAAACAGGAACTAAATCTACTGGTACCTTGTTCTTAGACTTCCAGCCTTCAGAACTATGAGAAATAAATGTCTGTTGTTTAAGCCACTCTGGCTGTAGTATTTTGTTATGGCAGGCCAAGCTAACTGAGATAGGTGGGGAATCCTGCTTTTACAGAATAACTACAAAAATTTATTGATTTCTAACAAATATTAGGATAAAAAACACAGTGGACAGAATTGTGTTTTTTCTACTATGCGGTTCTCATACTTATACAAAAGGAATTAAGGATATGTGCAAACACACAACTCAACATGCACACACAACACATCTCATATGTACTTGTATAGGGTCTGAATACAAAACAGAAGCAGAGAGAACTCACAACGAATTGGCAACTATAATTGTCTCTGATGAGTGATAAAATTATTTTGTCACAGTAAAACTTTTTGTATGTAACATTGGCATTTTTTTTTACTATGTTTACTTGTTATTTCTCAAGTTAAAAAAAAAAGCTAAAGAAAAACAAATAGATACAATTCAGTTCACCCTTAAATAACAAAAGAAAGAAAAAGAAAGGAAAGAGGAAAAGAGGAAGAAATAACCATTCACAATAACCAAATAAAAGAATCAACAAAATGTGTGCAGTGTTCTAGACTAGATGGACACACAAGATTTCTCTTTTTTTAGGTGTGACAAAAAGAAATACTCTGCTGAGGTCTTAACCACACATGACTCAAAGTGAAAATGAAGATTCTCATATAGCAAATAGCTCATTTTTGTCACTTCTTGCCATCCTTTGGTAAACATATTTTCTAGAATATGTACTATTAAGGGGATATTACTTTTATCCTTCTGTACACTTGAAAACTCAAATATGGAAGAATCAACTAAAATAAGTATAATCCAGAAAAGCTTTACCAGTTTATTGTTTCATGGAGCACCTTCTGAGTGTGTTATCTCTTCGTGATGCATAAGTTTATGCATAAATAGTTGAGGTAACCAGATATTCCGGCCAACCCTTAAACAATGGCTGGAGAATGAGGCTCACCTATTTCTGAAACTATGGACTAGATGATCTCCAGGACCACTCCCAGCAAGAATAGTTCAACAACCAAGTAATCCACCTACACAACTGTCTGCTTGTGTATGTCTCCATACCTGCAGCATTAAAAAATGTGGAATGCAGAATCATTTTGATATGAAATAATAGAGAGGGAAACGCAGATGCCATCTTCATAGGGGAAAGATGTCAACTCCTGTGTGTTCTCTCTCCATTTCACTAAACATACCTTGATGAATTTTAAAGGACTTTGTCAATCTAAAACTTTGGAGGTCAACTGCTTTCAAAGCAGAAACTAGCTTTATTGTATTTCTAAAGACATTAGCCAAAGAAACATTTGGAATACTCACACTTAGAGATTAACTTTCTGCCAAATACAGAAGTTCCCAGTTTATTCCCTCAATGGAATTCATTCAATGAGTTAATCTTATTTATTCTGGGACAATGATAAATTTGTATACTACATCTTTAACTAAGAACTCAGCATTGAGTAAATAAATACAT
>NW_006437784.1:70885-72272 GCF_000325575.1 Pteropus alecto
TATGGTAAAATTAGTACTATTTAATTCTCATTCCAAAATGTGGATATTTGTAGCTGAAAACAAAAAATATATATCATTAGTTTGATCTAAATCTTTCTTATAATTGTATCAGGTAGGCATTACATTTATAATACTTTTACTATTTTTTCTTAAATTTAGAAGGGATTTTCGAAGATGATTCAGAATGGCCTATATACCTTTAAAGGGAAAAAAAGCAATGAAAATATTTTCTAAGACTTTTGAGGTGTTATTTTCTTTTTCCTCCCCATAATTTTTCCTGTAATGAGCAAAGGCACTTATTTATATTATTTCACTGACCAGGATAGAACACAAAGTAGAGTAGTGAGTACTCTATAATATTTTACACTGATGATTTAAAAATGTGTCTTCCCCTAAAAACAATATTTTGAAGTCAGAGTAGGCCAACATTTAAAAACAAAGCCAGCTGCAGTATGAGAAGTAGGAGCACATCAGGGTTGTCTTTCTTGCCCAAGCTAGCCATGTGGAGAGGCCAACATCTGCCAGACTTAGTGAAGAGGAGACTGCAGGCCATCTTCAACATTCCACCCCCGGCAGATGCTAGGTGGAGAGGAGTTAAAGATACCCAGTCAAACATCTCAGCCCTGTCCAGCCATTAGAGCCATCCCATGTAAAGCCCCAAAAGACAAAGTATCCCCACAAGGACCAGCTTGAATTCTCCACCCACCAAACTGTGAGGGTAATAAAATAGTTAGTTTACACAATTGAGTTTTGGAGAGTTTGTCATGCAACAATAGGGAAGTGGAGCAAAGAGCAGAGTGGAGAAGGGTATAGAGTAAGCTTAGCGGCACATGGGAAATCCAACAAAAGCATCCTTATTGTCCCAGCTAAAATGGAAGAAGAAGCTGAGTGCCAGAATTTCATATCAATTCCTAATAAAACGACCCAAATGAGGAAAGTCAGCAAGAGTGAAGACAACAAAGAAGGAACAAACAGCTGCCACAAATCAGCCTAGAAAGTGGAAAAACCTGTTGTCATTTAAGATGACAATGCAATGACCAAAAGAACAAACAAAAAATTCTGGTGTGCCCATTGTCTTAGTTTGCTCAGCTACCTACCATGTCTTAGTCTGCTTGGCTACCATCACAAAACACAACAGAGTGGATGGCTTAAACAACAGACACTGATTTCTCACAGTTCTGGAAGTGGAGTTCCAAGATAAAGGTGCCAACAAATTCATTTCCTGGTGAGGACTCTCTTTCTGGCTTACAGATAGCCACCTTCTTGCTTTGTTTTCCCATGAAGGGGGCGGGGAGAGAGAGAGAGAGAAGGAAGAATAAGAGGAAGAAGAAGAAGAAGAAGAAGAAGAAGAAGAAGAAGAAGAAGAAGGAGGAGGAGGAGGAGGAGG
>NW_006437784.1:72354-120202 GCF_000325575.1 Pteropus alecto
GAAGGAGGAAGGGAAGGATTATATGATTGTTTTTAATTCTGCTAATGGTTATTTTCATAATTCTAAATACGTCTTTGCTCTATTAGAGTTCTTCATTTTGCTCCTTTGGACTTCATACACTGACTACATATTCTTAATGCTTCTATAGTAGTCACAGCCATTTTTATAAAAATTACCTTAAACCATGAAAACATGGTTAGTCTACAAAGTTCTATTCTGAAGTTTTGTATGATATAAATAGCTTTTTGGTCTATGCCATTCCATCCTGAACAAGCCTGATCCCGTCTGATCTCGGAAGCTAAGCAGGGTCAGGCCTGGTTAGTACTTGGATGGAAGACCACCTAGGAAGACTGGGTGCTATAAGCTTAAAAAATAAGGTATTGTAAACTGAAAAGGTCCTTGTAATCTGTGAAGTCAACCAAGGGTTGCTTTGCCTAAAAAATAAAAAATAAATAAAAATAAATAGCTTTTTGTTTGTCGCAAACACCTTGTTTTGATAAAATTTTAATAATCATTTTAATCTATAGCTTGAGCATTTAGAATGCTGAAGCAATACAAAATTTAAATGAGAAATTATAGCTCAAAGTATTATCTTGTAAATGCATTCTAGAGACTGCTTTTTTACACAACCAAAGTAAATTGTTACCTATGACTTTTTGTCATAGCAAAGATTCATGTAATTATTTCAAGAAACGTGTGAATTGGTAACTACATTTCACATTATGCATTGATATATCCTTAAATAGGTATAAATGGATCGAATTATATAAATTGGAATATTTTCCCCTTAACTTATTTTGATACTTTATTTTATTCTAAATTATATTTCCATGGGCAGTATCTCTTAATATTTTGATTTGCTTTTTCTCTATTCCTCCTACTTCTAATTTCCCTAAAACACACACATGGACATCCATATGCACACACTCACAATTCTGCCTTCTCTCAAATTCTCTAGAAGAGTATTTTAAAAAAACATTTTGAAATGTAAGTAATGAGTTACACTTTACCTTTCTGAAATTGATTGGTTTTGTATTGATGTTGTCAAACTGTTATAAAATTGCGACATTTTCATAGAATTTTGAAGCTAAAAAGAACCTAAGCAATCAACATATCAAGCCTTCTCATTTTACAAATAGGAAAACTAAGTATCGAAAGCATAATATTGCCAAAATTAAAACTAGTCCGTTTCACAGGCTGGTCCAAAACTCAGGTGTGGAGATTACCCTGTGTCAAAAATTCAGAAACAGCAAAATTAAAACCACCAAATAAACAAATAATATTTAGTAAGAGTTTACTGTGCATGTAAGAACAGTTTACACATAATCAGGAGCTTTCAAACCCAAGACTTTCATGAAGCTCAAGGGCATGATGTTTCTGGATGGCTTATAAAGTAAAAATGTTGTTTAACCTTTATGATGATTGGTTGTTACAGTGGGTGTTTCCAGAGAGCAAGGGTTGGTTAAAAGTGATTATCTCATACCATTTTTTTCTCAAGGTCAACAAAGATCTCTTTTGGGTAAACGCCAAGGATATTTCTCAGTCTGTTTCTTAACCTCCAAGAAACATGAGACAATGCTAATAAATCCCTCTCTCTAGAAGTAGGCTCGTAAAATCCTTCTGCCTGTTCTCTTCTTGCCTCTGTGGCCCTTTATGAGGCTCCTTTGCTGAGACCTCTTCCTCTCCGCAAAGGATGAGGACAAGGTCACTCAAGGCTGGTGGGTTCATCTTCTTCTCTCACATATCATGCTATCCCTGGGAAGTGTTTCATCTAATCCTGTGCCTTCATTGCCATCTCCCAAATACATGGCTTTATGTCAGGTTTCTTTCCTATGCTTACCTCTTAGAGGCAATTGCATTTAGGACCAAACCAACTGGATGTCTCACCAAAAAATCAAACATAACAAGGCTCAACCTGGATGCTCAGTCTTTGCCCACAGTCTTCTTCCTACTTTGTTATGTCTTTTCATAATGCTAGTCCCTCTTCTAAATAAATTATATTAATCCTTCAGGTCTTCACTTAATATGGTTTTCAAGGTAGATTACTGAGATACTCAGGTGAATTTCTCTGTTTTGGTGTGCTCCCTTACCCTAACCACCTGCCCATCATGGTACTCGTTATAGGTTTTACAAATTTAATTTTATTTTTGAACAGACTCAGTGGGAAAATAACTCTGATAATTTGCTATCCTGAGTTATGCAGGATAATTTTTACAGTTTTTTACAGTACTTACCACCCTAATATAGACAATATGATGTAGATAATATTGTCTTACCAAAGTGTAACAGTAGAAGCAGAAACAGACGTGACCTGTTTTTGCTATATCTTCAGTGCCTGGTTTATAGCAGATATGTAATTTATATATGCTTAAATGAAAGAATTAACCAAAGAATTAATTAATAATATGTAAAAATTAAACTAAGCATATATTTGTTGAATATTTATGGTTTTTCCGAGTTTATTTTATTGGGTGGACTGAGATAGTTATTGCACTTCAGGACATGTTAGAGCATTATATCTGAAACTCATGTTATATTTCTTTGGATTTGTTAAAATCTGTATGGTATAGAACCAGAGGAGAGAAAGCTATCAGGGGGATTGTTTTATAAACTATGTAAATATCTAACCAATGTACTGTATACTGGAAACTAATAATAAAATAATATTTTAAAAAATTTAATTTAAAAAAATCTGCATGGTTACTATGCATTTTTCTATACCTCTCCAAGTTTCATATAACCTCTATGTTCTAATGTGGAACTTCACAGGTTCTTCCAGGAATAATGTGTGTTATAGCTCAGACATGACTAATGTAAACACAACCAACGCCATCAACTTTAATGTGAATGCAGTTTTTCCTATTATTTTCCTATTTTCATTGCCGTTTATGCAGTATCAGATCGTTAAGCTAAAATATTGAGAATTTCATGTTGTCATGAAAAGACAGACCTTGCATTTCTATTTACTTTGATTCCACTATGATATTAAAAAACATATTTTGTGATAAAAGTAGTGAATGGGAATCCATATGAAGCTCATGCTGACTTTCTCATGACCAGTTTCTATATAGAGTCAAAGTCCAACAATTGTCTGGATAACAGCTCTACACAAATTTGTCATCGTCTTGAAAGATTTCTCAAAGGGATATGAAAGAGTTCAAAAGGAAAACGAGTATCCATAAATCCACCATTTCTTTCAGCAAAGTACTGAAGTGAAATACCCAGGCAGACCTGGAATTTGTTGAAAAGAAAGAATAGAGCTGCGAGGCAGCACAGAGGTTACTTCGTTGTCTCCATTTTTTGTGAGTAGTGGTTAGGCAGTGATAGATTGAATGCTTGTGTAAAGGCAGTGGCTGTACTTTGCTCCCAGAAATATTAATTACTGGTGTGTGCTGGATTGGGAATATAGCATTGGTAGCTATTATTCCTTAGTTGATATGATAAATTACTCACTGACATCCCATTCATAGAAAAAATATATGTTGAGTATTTGTGGCCTTCACTGGGAAATGAAGATGGGTAATACGAAACTTCTGTCATTCATTGAGGACAAAGTGGGGTACACACATGTTTTAAGGAGCAATTTCTTAAGTGGATGTGGTCAAAGTGTTATCATAATAACAAGGCCAGGGTAATTAATTGTTTGGTAGCATTGGGGAAGGCAAGTGAGTTACTGTTTCAGTGGGGTCTATAAGGAAAAGGAGCAGTTTGCTAAGCAATTAAAGAGAGAGTGAATGATATTTGGACAAAAAAGAACAAGGAAAATCACCTGTTATTTTTCTATAATTGATTCAGAGTCAGGGACATTAGGGAAATTAGTGAAGCTGAACATAGTGTTAGAGATAAGATAAGCTGGATTGCGAAGCACCTTACATACCAAGCTAAAGATTTAAAATACTATCCTTTATAAAATGTTGCTTAGTTTTTTAGACATATCATTTTAAAAATTAAGATTTTTCCTAGAAATTTAAATTATAAATCCATCTGGTTTTAAGCTCTTTTAATTTAATTTGATCAATATAAAACTGATATCAATATATTGGATAAAACAGAGTGGGAAAGAAATGATGACAGAGAAATTATTTAAAGGCCTATTGTAAGAATATAAACAAGAATAATAAATGTTGATTTTAGATCATTGCATTAGTGCTAAGTTTTATAATTCATAATAGAGAGGATCTGATAAATGATTGCTGGGTTTGGGAGGGAAGTCAAGAGAGACTGAGGGTGACACTTGAGGTTTCTGATATGGAACAGAAATGGTCATACTATGAAATGATGTCAAGAATTAGAGGACATAAAAGATGAGGAAGCAGAGAAGATTACATAGTTCTGGCTATATTAAAAAGACCCGACAGAACATCCAGGTGTGCTCAAGTCAAAGAGAGGCTGAACCTGAAGATCAGTCAGTTTTGAAGTTCACTGGTCTGTAGGTAGTTTCAGGCTATGAAAATGGTTATATCCCCAAGACAGACTGTAGAGCAAGGGTAAGAGAGCACTGGCACTGAATTTTGAGAAAAGATTTTGTTTTAATAGATGGATCCAATGGCTACTACTCAGTTCTCATTTTAGCAAGCATCTCAAGCACATATAACATTGTCACTTTTTCTTTAGAGTTATTGCTTCTTGAGGGTAGTCCAAAAGTGATTGTTCCTCCTGGATTTCCTCCTGTCCCCAGTCTCTAATAGTTTGAATGCCTCAGGGATCTGTCCTTGACCTTATTCTGTTCTCTATTTATGTGTAATACCTAGGTAGTCTCATCTGGCCTTGCGGCTTTAAATAACACATATTCATTCATTCATTCATTCATTCACTCGATAAGTATTTATTGAGTACCTATTCTGTACCCAGTGCATTTCTAAGCCTCATATGGCAGTGAATACAACAGATCTGATTCTCACAGAATTTACCCTCTCTTGAAGGAAAATAGGTAATAAAAGTATGTAATTTGTAGGTACCTGAAGGCAGTAAGGAGACAGAGACCAGGGAATGTGTCTCACAAAATGTTTCATGCGAGCAGAGATGTGATATGCAGAATCAGAGAATTGGTATTCTAGGGGGAAAAAACAATAAGTTCAAAGAACCTGAGGAGGGAGGATGCCTTGCATTTCCTGTACAAGGAGCAGCAAGGAGGTTAGTGTAACTAGATCCATCTGAGCAAGTGATGGGAAAGGAGAAGATGAGACAGGTTGGTATCCCATTCTCAAGTGAGGTAGGGCCTCACGGTTCATGGTGGAATTTAAAATGTTATTCTGAGAGAGAAGAGAAGACTTCATAAGGTTCTGAGCAGAAGAGCAGCAAAATTACATTTATATTTTTAAATGTCACTGTTTGGGTTCTAATATGTAACCTAAATCTGAATATATTTTGAGGGTAGAGACAAGAGCTTTCATGAAATGGACTAGATGTGAGGTAGAAGAGAGGAGTCCAGGGCAACTGAAAAGTTTGGGTGCCATGCAGTGAGCTGAAGAACAGCAGGCATAAAACATTTTTTAAGGGATAGTGAGAGAGAGCAGAAAGCCAACTTGTAGATTTGTGTTTGAGTCAACCTTTGGATTTCTCTGTGGAAGTAGTGAATAACAAGTTAGAGTGTAAAGTTTATAGGAAAAATCAGAATGAGAGATAAAAATATGGGAATAATCATGGTCTACTATTACCAGCTACTATCAGGATGTCCCATATCTAACCCCTTCTCACCACTTACACTGCTACCAGCCTAGACTGCCTTGCTGACCTGTTTTAGGTGGATTTATATAATGGATTCCTAACCAGTTGCCTTTCTTCCAAATTTGCCTCTCTGCTTTCTGTTTCTTTCAAGGCAGCCATAATTTACATTCTAAACATGAATCATATATCGCTCTCTGATCCACAACCCTTAATTGGTTTCTGATATTCCTCCAGTTCATATGGAACCACAAAAGACCCTGAATAGCCAAAATAGTCGAGAAAGAAGAACAAAGCTAGAAACATCATATTTCCTGATTTCAAAACATATTACAAAATTACAGTAATTAAGAGTATGGTACTGGTATAAAAACAGACACAGAATAGAGAGCTCAGAAATAAACCCACATATATAGAAGGTCAACTGATTTTCAACAACGGTTCAAAGAATACACAATGGAGAAAGTATAGTTTTTCAACAAATGACATTGGGAAAACAGGATATCCATCTACAAAATAATAAAATTGGACATTTATATTTCACCATACAAAAAATCAACTCTAAATGTACTAAAGACTTATTAAACAAGGACCCAAAACTGTAAAACTTCTAGAAGAAAAGAGGGGAAAGCTCCTTGACATTGGCCTTTGGCAATGATTTTTTTTTTTTTTTGCATATTTTTTACTAGAGCCGACAGATCTTTATGAAATCTGGCCCCTGGCTACTCTTTACATTCATTTTCAATTTCTTTGCTGCTCATTTTTTAAATTCCAATTTAGTGTCCTCTTTGCTTTTCCTTGAAAACAGCAATCAAAATCTTATCTCGGGGTGAGAATATGGAGAAATTAGAACCCTAATGCATTGCTGGTGGTAATGTAATATAATGTAGCTGGAGTGGAAAACAGTTTGGTGTTTTCTCAAAAAGTTAAGCACAGAATTACTATATTACTCAGCAATTCTACTCCCAAAGTGAATATACCCAAAAGTATATACCCAAAAGAATTGAAAACAGAGACTCAAGTGATGTGTACTCAAATGTTCATAGTAGCACTATTTACAAGACCCAAAAATGAAAACAACTCAAATGCCCATTAATGGATAAATAGATAAACAAATTGTGGTGTATACATAAGATGGACTATCACTCAGCCGTAAAAAAGGAACAAAGTACTGGTACATACCATGGTGTGGATGAACCTCCAAAACATTATGCTAAGGTAAAAGAGCCAGACATCAGAGGCCACATATTACATAATTCTTTTTATATGAAATATCCAGAATAGATAAACCCTTAGAGACAGAACACAGACTGATGGTTGCCGGGACTGGAGGGAGTGGGGAGAAATGGCTTAATGGGTAGGGGGTTTTATTTTGGAAATAGGAGTAGTTGTTGAGCAACAGAAATATATTTAATGTAACTGAATTGCTCACTACATTTTATGTTATGCAAATTTCATCCCAATAAATTATTTTAAAATCTCAGAACATTTACATGTGCTGTTTCTGCTGCCTGTGTCACTCTTACCCTGCTAGCCATTGGCTGTGGCCTCACTATATTTAGGTCTAAGCCTAAATGTTATCTACGTAGAAGACTTCTCTGACTTCTAAAAATAGTATCCCTCTTTATACTCTTTCTCCCTATCATCATTTATTTTTCCTAATCACACTGAATATTATATTACATATGTATGCATATGCATGTGTGCATGTGTGTATGGTTTATCATGAGTTTATATCTTGATTCTGCTACTATTTACTATGTACCTATGTGAACTCTGTTAAGTCACTTGAATTTCTTTCATCATCAGTCAATGAAAATAAAGAGATTGAAATTTTCCATGTAATTTTGCTATCAGAATTAAGTGAGATAATCCATAAAAAATGATTGACACAGTGCCTGGGCTTATAGTAGGTGCTCAATAAATTATGATTATTAATATTAGCATTTACAAAGTATGCATATGATCAAGAGGCAGTGGAATGAAGAAAAAGGTGCCTGGAAGGGGAGGTAGTCATATCGATTGTTGAACCTGAAAGTGATTCTATAGACTGCAATGGAGGAAAGTGTGTAGAGAATGGTGGCCTGAGTCTGTTTCTAGTGAATGTGAGTGCAAAACAAACATTAATAGCATCCGGCAAAGTAGAAAGGCTTTGAGCTTGATTAACAGTCAAGGAAAGGGTGTTGGTTTCTCTGGTGCTGGTTTTGGATGGAGACTTAGAAAGTAAAGAGAGGAACATTTAAAAAGTAAAAAAGAGACCAGAGTGCAAAGTTCTAGAGAAAGTAGAGGTGACAATCCCATAAACAAGGGACAAGGCAGCCTCAGGCACCAGCATTGGCCATAACCTCAGGCATATTTGTATGTGCTATCTTACAGCGATTATAATGCTGCAAGAACAATACTCAGCACATCATTTCCACATTAAAATCATACATTCCCACATGTTCTCTATGTAAACTATGGACTTTTGAGTGATAATGAAGTGTCGATGTAGTTTCAACAGTTGTAACATATGTACCCTCTGGTAGGGTTGTCAAAAATGAGGGAGGCTGTGACTGTGTGGGGGTACAGGTTGATGGGAAACCCCTAAACTTTATGTTAAAGTTCTCTGTAAACCTGAAAATGCTCTTTAAAAAAACTTTATTAAAACAACAACAAGAAGTTCTAACATATGAAATATCTCATCTTACTTTATTTTTAACCATATTTGGTGTCAGAAGTTTATTTTGTATGTAAACTGCTAGATACCAAAGTCATCACTTTTTTCTCTAAGTAAGAATTGTGTTTCGCCTTATAATGTTCTGGCTATAAATGAGCCCAGTGTTCAGGTTAAAAAAAGTCTGTCATAAACAGAGTGTTCTATTATATTGAAAATATATGAAAGAAATAATACTGACACAGCTTTTCTGAGCCTAACAGTGACAATTAAGAAATAAAGACTTTAATCCTAAAGCCAAATCAGACTTCTCTCAGATGACTAAGTAGACTTAGTCAGACCCAGTGGCTAGTTAAATGACACATATTCAGTAGCAGCAGTGAAATAAATAGTTTAATATATCATTATCAATGATTTGATGTTATCAAATATCATCTGGGAATCATAAGTCTATTTTCGAAGTTATCTCAAAAAGGGAATATAGCTGAAGAGAATTAGAATCACATCATATTAAAAGCTTCTCTTTTCTTTGATCTCTATATTTTATGTATCCCTTCTTCCCTCCCTCTATTTTTCCCTTCCTTCTTCCCTCCCTCCCTTCTTTCTCCTTCTCTCCTTCTTCTTCTTTCCTTTCTTTTTCAGCATTTTTTCCCTCTCCTACAGAGTGGGGAAATAAAAATGTTTGGGACATTTGCCATAAAGCCTGACCTTTTTTTCTCTCATAGTCGTATTGATAATTTAACTGCTCTATGAAATGCAAACAGATTTGTGGATATATTTATTTTCCAGCTGTCTGTATCTTTAAAGTGATGATTCTCAAAGTCTGGGCTAAGGCCTGGGACTCATTTATGGTGGAGTTAAAAAGGTTTTATGAGAATTCCTCAGAACTAAAAGTACACCAGGAATTGTTGGTACATGAAATGATGATATTTGCCAGTTATATATAATTATATATATATATATATGATTAAACTATGTGAAGTTGCTAATATTTATTTTTGACCTACATAAACAGCAGTTTCATATGGTTAATGCCAACCATAATTAAAAACACACACATTCATGTAAATGTATTATTATTCAAATATATGAAAAAGCTATTGTAAATATTAAAATACATGTTATACCTCACTGAATTCATTGCATTTTTATTTGAACAATTGAATCAAAAGTAGACTGGTCAAAGAGAGAGAGATGATGTGACAAGAGTGTGTATTCATTTCCTATTTATACTTAACAAATTATCACAAACTGAGTGGCTTAAAACCAAATAAATTGACTGTGTTTGTTATCAATCAAGGTGTCATCAAAACTGTATTCTTTTTGGAGATTTAAGGGAGAAATAATTTTCTTGCCTTATCCAGCCTCTAGAGGCATTCTACACGTTTCTTGGCTCATAGACTCTTCTGTATCCAAAGTCGGCAATGGCTGGTTGAGTCCTTCTCACATGGACTTACTCTGACATATCCCCTGCTTCTCTCTTTCTCATTAAAAGACCTTGGACTCTACCTGGATAATCCAAGATAATCTCCTTATCTGTAAATTAGTGGATTAGTAACATTAATTTCTCCTCTGTATAACATAATATATTCACAGATTCCAGTAATTAGGACATGAACAATTTTGAGGAGACGTTATTCTACTTTTCCTTTTGTCAGCATCTGAAAAAGAAAGATAGATGGGACAAAAGGTAGAAACCATAGAATGAGAAAGGACTTGTGTTGTTTGAACCAAAGAAACAGGAGTCAAACTTGTGAGGAAAGAGTAGAATTGAAGGAAAGACTGAAGATCAGGTATTAGGGACTTCTTAGTAGAAGGCAAGGACAGGTAGACCTGGAATGCAAGCAGAGAGAGAGGCTGAAAATACTCCTGAACTGGAGGAAAGGAAGGGCAGGTGTATTACATTGTATCATATTGTATTTTGGCAGGGACAGAAAGATGAGCTTTATCATTTCATCTATTAAATAGGAGATAAAGTCATGGACTGGGAATGGGGAGAGGGAGATTTACACAGTCTTAAAATACAAACATAGGTGGCCAGGGACAATGACCCAGCAAGGCTGTCCTCCTATCTGGAATTGGAGACCATGGATGGCTTTACTCCTGTCACCAAATCACCGTGCCACTTCATGTTTACTTCGGGTGCACAGCAGATGGTCAGGGTAGTATGGAGTTGACAATCTGTAAATCAGGCCCTGAGGAAAGATAGGTGAATACTCTTGTATCTGTGCCTTGGAGTTTAATAAAGTCATGAATAAATAATGACAGAGTGGAAAGACTATAATCTTACCGAAGTTGGGAACATGTGTCCACAAGAGGCAGGGGCCTTGAAAGCTGTAATGCCAATGTGGTTCTGTGTCAGCTGCTTCATGTTCTAGATTGCAGTCTTTGAATGATGTGAACAGAAAGTAAAGGGGATTTGTGTCATCAGCTTTGAGGCTAGGGTTCTGTTTGCATATTTGTGAAGTAGCAACAAAAATACATACCTGTACAACTGTGGTGAGTAACAAATAAGACAATGAAGGAAAGGCACGTTTCCGACAGACAACTTGGGCAAACTCAGCCTGCACAAGGGGTTTGGCTTGGAATGTGAACACTGTTAGATAAGCATGCATTCTCAAGAAACACCACTGTCCCCAAGACTCCTCTGCATTGCCTGAGACCCTTAGTTTTGTTTGTCTGAGAGTGCTGGGCATTATAGTTTGAAATCCTTGATGAAATGATAGACTTACTGATATTCAATAAATCATAGTTGCGGTGACAAGGAGGATGGTGAATATAGTCTTAAATGAAGAGATAACAAGGAAGACATTTTCTTTGCTCAGAACAGGTCCAATTTTTGTATGAGATCCAAATATAATTTATAAATGTGATTGCTGTTAAACATTTTAGTTTTTGCCCTTGTTAACAAATTACTAGTAAAGATGATCAATTTAACTGTCAGTTCAGGAATTTCTATCTCTCTATGTTCACAATTTCTCCCCCTTAAATCTACATCTAAAAATATTGGTCACAGTGAGTGGGCATAATACTAATATGAAGAGAAAGCTGGTGCAAGGGAAGATAGAATTTTTTAAAAATTTAAAACATCATGCTTTGAGATTTGCCTTGAGCTGATCAGTAACTGCTAAAACTGGGTGATATGTACATGAAAGTTCATTACACTCTGATTTCGTGTCTGAGATTTTCATGATAAAAAAGTATTGGTTCTTTATTCTGCAAGACAATGAAATTGCATATCTATCTTCACCTGAGAAGTTCCACATCATACAAGCACCTTTGATACCAAAGTCTGTCTGTGAACTCACACCTAAAGCTATCATTTCAGAAATGTCACTATTAGTGGCTCAGGGACCCCATACCAACACAAAGTCATTGTCTCCAAAAGAACTACACCGTGTCTTTCCTGGTAGTGTCTGTCCTTTGGCAAGTGAGTCATAATGGTTTCTCCATTATGTAGAGGAACTAATAAATACTACCTACTCCTTGTTGATATGCAAGTTGAAGGTAACATGTTTATTACTATCTCTATAGTTGCTATTATAACTCATGCACTTGTGCTTGGCTGGCCTCCACATCACAACCATTTTGTCACACTGATGCCGTTCTATTGAAGTTGTATTTCTGTGACTTCTTAAGAACATTTCTCTTGCCTTCCCAGCTTCTGGCCACATTGACTTAAGATATGGCAACTATTTGGAAGCCTATTTCTTGATTTAGACGTCCTTTGAAATTGACTTGAGTTGGCACCAACTTTAAACCATTGGTTACCTGATGCACTGTAAAAGGAGCAGGCAGAACCAAATTTCACCCATTTCTATAAGTGAATTATTCTGCAGGGAACAGGTCTCCCGCTCTCCCACTCTCACTAGCTAGAAATTTGTTAAAATAATTACCAGAGCTATGGATAGGTGATTCATTTTTTGGATTATACAATTGAAAAATATTAGTGTATCTTTACTTTTTACATACCATTAAATTTTTAACATTATCCTGAAATTACATATTAAAATATTTTCTACTGACTATATTTATACAACTGCAAATCTTCAATTGTATAGTATAAGGAAAATATGTGTAAGAATTGTTTATTTGAGAATTCATGTATTTAAAAAATTAGATAGTATAACTTTTATACAGAAAGTCAACCAATAACAAAACACAGGAGATGCAGGGCATAGTTAGACACTCCACAGGAATTCCTAGCACAGCCCTACAAAGTAGATGGCACTGCGCCACTTTATAGCCAATGAATATATAGTCTTGTACCTCCTTTGCTGGGCATAAATCCTCTCATGGGGAAAAGGGCAGTGGTCCTTTTCAGAGTATGTTATTGTCGAACTAGGTTTGAACTCAAAAATGTCTTGGCCATCCCATTTTTTCTCAGGCTGAACATTTTGACATTCAAGTGACACTGAATAGAAGAGAAAGTATTTGCTTTTTTTAAAAGTGCATTCTAAAAATCTCAAAGCGACATTTCAAAACTATCACTGCTTCTTCATGGATGGCTGAAAATAAACGTGCTCACAATCTGCTTTTCTGAAAGTGTGTCTGGACCACATGGAAGGCATCAAGCTGTCGTGTACATTTTAACTTCTGAAAATGTCTTAAATTGCCATGCAGCCTTGCAGCCGGAGGAGTTCCCGAAGCATTGTGTGATTTCGGACCCAAAGAGGTATTGTGAACTTGGCTGTGAAAACCTTCCTATCCCGGAACTCGGCAATATAAACAAAGAGACAGTCATAACGGAAAGCGAGGAAAGGAGAGATATCGTGAGGAGAGGCAGTGAAAATACACCCGCTCAAATTTAAAATAAATGGTTTTGTGGTTTGTTGCCTACAATTAAACAAGAAAAATGGAAGGAAGGAAAGGGAGGATCCTCTCAAACGTGACATCTGTGAATACCTTCTGAAAAAAAAATACAAAAAAAACCCCAAAAACAAACAAACAAACAAATACAGTCAACAGTAGAATTTAGCAGAAGTTCAAACCAGAAGCCTGGAAAAATATCTGGTATAAGGTTTTAAACTTAAGTGTAGAAAAGTGACTAAGCTGCAGGAAATATGATTCAAAGGTAACTGTTAAAAGTCTCAACATTGTGTTAAAGGATAATTTTTTAAAAGAAATATATGACTACTATATTAATGTAAAATGAACCTGTGTCCATAATAATCACTCATTAATTAGAGAACCTGTAAGATGTCATAACTGGTTCAAAAAAGAATTAAAAAAAACACATACATATTTAGGAAATAAGGAATTCCGAAATCAATTTACAAATAGACCCAAAACTGATGTATGTACAGGGCAATAATCTATTTGAATACATTGGGTACCATTAACTTGCATTTCTATGAACAAGAATAATTTGTACTTTCTTCAGTTTTCTATACTTTACAGAGTTGTAAAATATCTCAACAACCATAAAAGGCAGATATAATCTTCTAAGATATTCAAATCAAGGAAAATACATTTAAATTTATTTCCTAAATATATTGCAAGAGCCCCTAGGAAAAAACAAACAAACTAAGCTTAAGAATATAGGTAATCATAATTGGAAGGATTCAAGAAAGGATGAGAATGTGAGAATGGATTGTTTTCATATAATTTGTAGCACAGAGTTAATTGGTACAGTATATTAAAGAGAAATTATTCTGACATTTAGTAGAAATTGTAAGGAATACTTTATTCAAAACTATTACAACAGAGGAGAGACTACTGTAATATGGGAGAGAGACGGAACTCAGCTCTAAATACAACATGGACTAGTGGGAATTTCTAGCCAGTGGGAAGGATGAAGGAGTAAATGGAAAATTACTAAGAGAAACTTGGTTAGTAATTGAAGAGGAATGGGAGGAGGAACTTAATTAAATATCAATGGTGGGAGATTCTCAATACACTGACTTTGCAGGATTCTTTGCTAAATTTGGGCTTGGCGGGCTGAGGATGGGGCCAAGGACAAGACCTCATCAAAAAGAGGATTTAGAGGAGCCTGACTAAAGTTCAGTCAAGGAAGTACTCGTGAAGTAGGAAGTTAATAAATCACCAGAAAAGGGATAAAGTTTAATGTTTAAAGTTATGTCTAAGAAAAAAAGACAACAAAGAAAATAGCAATAAATTAAAAGAGCAGAATAATAAAGGACTATATTTCATACTGAAATATATTTAAACACCAATACTAAAACTTGAAGCAAAACTAAAACAGAAAAAATTATTTTTGCAAATGTAATATACTTAATTAATCCATACCAAAAACAAATTTACCAGCATCTTTTTCTCTGTTCAATGTTAATTTATCCCCTCTGTTTCAGAGGATCTCGGTGCTGTCACAATGCTTGCTAATGCATTGACCCTCAGAATACAAATGGAGATAGGTCCTATACTTAATTACTGGGCTGTCTTTCTTCTTCCTCCAGAGCAAAGAATCTTGTTCCTTCTATACCTGTTTTAAATCATGACAACCATCTTTCTAGGCATATCAGGAACAAACTTGTGAAAACTACTTTCTTGATGCATTATTTAAAGATATTTCTGCAACTTCAATAGAGGTGGAGTCACAATGCTATTCTTAGCATCAAGCTACATACTTGTTCACAGTATATTTAACAAAAAAAAATCAAACAAAATCATAGTTTTTCAAGGGTCTCTTGCTAGGATGCTGCTAAACAGAATTATGATTTTTAAAGATTTAAAAAATAGATTTAACTTATATTACGAGAGCTATCATTTTTTAAAGGTAAAAACTTATCGATTAATTTTATTTCATTCTTCTTCATTCCTCTTCTGCTTTTCTTTCCTTTGTTCTTTTCATTCTTTGTTTTCCTCTTATATTTTTTTTATTTATTTTTGAGCTGTGTAAATTTAGGAGCTGATCATTATATTTCTGTAGCTAAAATGTTTTTGAGAAAAAGTTGCCACTTCAGGAAAGTGATCTATAACAATATTAATTTAACTTTATAAATACTAAGAGTATTTTTTTCATTTTAATTTTCTAGAAAACATCAAAAGTTAACATACTTTCACAAACATTTAATTTTTTTTATTATGGAAAATTTCTAACATACCAAAAGCCGATATCACAATACAGTAAACCCACTTGTACTCACCATCCGTCTTCAGCAACTATCAGCTCATGGACTATTTTGTTTCTCTCATCCCTCCCTTCCCATTTTGTGATTTTTAGAGTATTTTAGAACAAATCTCCAGCTTTGTGCCATTTCACCTGTAAATACTTCATCATGTGTTGCTACTTTCTTTTTACATACTCATAATGCCATTAACACACTTACCCCATTTCCTGTTTGCCCTGAGAATATTCACCTGCTGTATTTATCTCAATATCACTTGCCAATTACAGTCTTAACCTTACCCCCAAAGTTTGCCATGAAATATCTTGCTTTTATTATTATTTTCACATCACTCTAGCATATTGACAGTCTTTGAAAACAAATGACATCATTCTGTTTATAGTATTCTATTTTTAGTAGTGGTATTTCCATTTACAATATAGTAATTCTTGATCGCTGAAAATATTAAATCCTAGAAAACACAGTATTCCCACGCATGATGTTAACATCGTTCTTAAACAGCTGTTAGCTGAAGATTAATTTCATGAATCTGATTTTTCCTAAATAGACAATTCTGATGATTTGTCAGATAGTGCTTTGAAAGACTGTATGGTCAAGCCTCCATCCAATTTGGAATCTAATGGAAATAGCCCTACATCAGCTGACTCTGTTCGCACTCTGAAATGGTCAACTCGTTTTATGATTCCATGTCAAAGGTGTGACATTACCGGCACATCTAGCAGAAAAGTTGATGTCAGTGATACCAGTGACCTACTGAACTGTTTTTTACTGAGGAATTAGTTTCAAAAGTTACCAGCAAAATGATTGCCCAAGCTGCCTTGTTGGCTTCAAAGCCACCTGGTCCGAAAGGATTTTTGTGAAAGGATAAATGGAAAGTCACTGACAATTATGAAGTGAGTAATGTTACTGCACGATATTGTGCAGAAACCTGAGCTAGAGATGTTTTGGTTGACGAGGCTTCTTTTGGATACACCTTATCTCAGGCAAATTATGACTAGTGAAAGATTTTGACTTTTGCTTTGGTGCCTGCATTTTTGTCAACGATTCTTCCATATCTGCTGGTCAATCAAAGGCCCAGATTTCATTGCAGAAGATCGAACCTGTATTTGACTTTCTTGTAAATAAGTTTTCAACTGTATATACTCCAAACAGAAACATTGCAGTTGATAAATCACTGATGCTATTCAAGGAGCAGTTAGCTGTGATGCAGTACATCCTGAGGAAACAAGCATGATTTGGTCTCAAGCTCTATGTACTCTACAAAAGTCAACCTGGTTACATGAGGAATGCGCTTGTTCACACAGGGCCCAGTGTGAATTTCGAAGATTCAGCTGATGGTCTGAAATCATCCCACATTGTTCTTACCTTGGTCAAGGACCCTTTTGGCCAAAGATATTGTGTCTTCCTCAACATATTTCTCTCCCATGCTTTTCAGAGAATTACATCAAAACAGGACTGATGTAGTTGCGACAGCTCATTTGAACAGAAAGCAGATGCCAAATGATCTTGAAAAAAGATTTGCAAAGGGGATGACTGTAGCCAAATTCTATGGTGAACTTATGGCACTGAAATGGTGTGACAAGAAGGAGGTGATAATTTTGTCAACATTCCACAATTATACTGATTGAAGTAGACAACAGAAATGGAAAGAAAACTAAGAAACCATGTATCATTGTGGATTATAATGAGAATACGGGAGCAGTGGATCAGGCTAATCAGATGTTCACTTCTTAACCACTGAGTGCAAAAGGCATAAGTTTTGGTATAAGAAATTCTTTCTCCACTTTCTAAACATTACCATGCTGAACTACATCCTGTTGAAGAAGGACAATCCTGAGCATACCCAATCAGCTGTGAAAACTTCAGACTGACAATGTCGATTGAAGGAATGCTGGAAAAGCATCGCAATCCAGGGCAGCAACGTCTTTTGGATCATCTCTGTTCTGATGATGTCACATCTCTTCACCTGTCTGCAAAACATTTCTTCGAGAGTATTCCACCAACATTAGGGAAACAGAATCAAGTTGGTCACTACAATTTGCTGCTCACTCAATAACAATGATGGCAAGAAGATCCAGAAAGAAATGAGCTATTTTTATGCAGAATGTAATGTTTCACTTTGTGATGTTCCATGCTTTGAAATTTACTACGTGAAAAAAAATTATTAAATGCTGATTGTCATATATATTTCTATTACACTAGAATTAGAGATAAGTTCTGTTTAGTAGTAACTCCAAGAACAGTTTTTATATTTTATTTTCACATTGAAAACTAGTCAGATTTGCTTCAGCCTCAAAGAGCATGTTTATATAAAATTAAATTAATGCTGGCAGAGAGCTGCACTTTTTTCTAAACAGGAAATTGGTAAAAATTTAAATTAAATATTTCTTCACATTATCTAATATAGTAGTCCCCTTTTATCCATGGTTTCACTTTCTGAGGTTTAAAATTATTAAATTAAAAATTTTAGAAACAAAGAATTCATAAGTTTTAAATTGTGAGCCATTTTGAGAGTGTGATGGAATCTTGTGAAGTCCAGCTCTGTCCGGCTTGGATGTGAATGATCCTATTGTCCAGTGTCTCCATGCTGACTATTAGTCACTTACTAGCCATCTTCGTTATCAAATCAATTGTCTCAGTATTGCAGTGCTTATGTTCAAGTAACCTTATTTTACTTAATAATGTCCCCAAAGCACAAAAAGCACAAGAGTAGTGATGCTGGCAATTCAGAAATACCAAACAAAAGCCATAAAGTGCTTCCTTTAAATGAAAAGGTATAAAAGTATAAGAAAAAACATAGTGTATAAAAAGTTCAGTACTATCCGCAGTTTCAGACAGCCAACAGGGATGTCTTGGAATGTTTCCTCAAAGATAAATGGAAATTATTATATATAATCCATATTCATATTGCCCTGATTATCTAAAAAAAAAACTTTCTTACATGAAATTGTTTAAATCAGAATCCAAACAATATTCATACATTGTATTTGGTTCTTACATCTTCTTAGATTTTCCACACTGGCTATTTCTTGGGGGTGAGGGAAGAATGTGAATCACTTATCCTACAGAATTGTCACTTTTGCATTTGTTTAATGGCTTCTTTCTGGCATCATTTAATGCTTCTCTTTCTCAGTGCATGTTCTATAAACTGGTAATGAGACTTAAAGTTATGATTAAATTCAAGTCAATCTTTTCAATAGTTCTTTACAGGTGGTAATGTGAATTTCCTATTTCATTACATCATGAGAAATTTAATTTGTTACTGTCTCACTTCTAGTGATACTAACATTCACTAGAACATTAAGGTTATGTCGGTGTGGTCTTTCCAATGCAAAATTTCATATCAACCAATCCTTAAATAATGTCATATCAACCAATCCTTTAATCCCTTGGCGTTCACAAACTGATGATTTTCTAAGTCCATTATTTCTTCTGCATTAGTTGGGATTTTGCACAGAGGGAATCTTTTTTATATAACAATTGCCTCCTCTGAGAAACAAATAAATGTTTTACTCTTTCTAATTATTTTAAAATTTTAGAACAGTGAGTTTATGTGTTAGTTATTACTAATGGCAACCAATAAGATTTTTTTCCAAAAATATTGTTTTGTAAGGATAGATTTTTAAAATAAGCCTTTTATTTTACAATAGATTGAAACTTAAAGAAAAGTTGTGAAAATATTATATCAGTCTAGTGGCTTGCCTTTTCTTCTCAAATATTTCAGTGACCAAACCAGTCAAATATAAATTTTAAGAAAAAATGAACTCATAATGATATTTTGATTCGAATTTAAGATTATAAAATGTTAATATAAGAGTAAAATTAAATAATAATTTGTTTACTCTGACATACATTTTATGTCAGAGAGGTAAACACTGACCCCCCCTTCCCTTTATTACTAGTTTTCAGAATAATAGGGTTGTTCTCTAGCCTGCTTTAAAATCAACCAGTGAGTTATTTTTAGTATCATGTGAACTTATGAAATATAACATATTCAATGTTTTCTAATCCATTACAAATGTATCTTTGTAGATTCTCAAATTATTCAGTTTAATTAGTGGCAAGTCCTCAGACTGAATTCTAGTTTCTTTTGCCATGACTCCAGTCACGCATCTTTTGCACATTTTCTAGTACAGTCCTATAATCTTCATTTTCTTCAAGGAGCCTTAGCTGGACTCGGTGATAACTGATATTTAGTGATTACAGTTTGAGCACTAGGTATGCTCATTGCTACTAAATTTTCACTGCTTCTAGCTTTCCAGTCAGTAGATCCAAGGAATGCTTACATAAGTTCTTAAAATGAGAAAAATAAACACTGGTCTTCCTGATACACCTAATTTAAAGTTAAGATCACAGGATTCCCACCTTCTTTAATTTCCCACTCAGTACTCTTGCTTTCCACATGAAAAATACTATGTTGTTTGTTTGCATATTAGTGTGATCACTTATTTGAGTTATACAATTATATCAACTTAAGAAAAAAGGCTAAATTTATTTTTTTCAAAATTAAAATAGCTTGAAATAAATTACTAAGTTTTTTTGAAAAACAATTGAGTCACAAAAAAGGATAAAAAAAATAAGGTCCTCATACAGAAAGTAATGTTTCTGTACTTAAAAAATAGCGCAGGCATCTTTTCATATCAATAAATGTAGAGCCAACTCATTCTTTTTTGAAAAAAGAAAGTAATTAGTTTATTGAAAAAAGGTACATTTTAATCTATCATGTCATTTTTATACTAATATGTGTTCTTTAAACTTCTTCATTTCTATACACTAACAATAAAATTTCAAGAAAAGAAAAGAAAAAAATTATTTTGCAATTGAAACAAAAAGAATAAAATACCTAGGAATAAACTTAACAAAGCATGGGAAAGACCTATACACTGAAAACTACAAGACCTTATTAAAAGAAATTGAAGAAGTTACAAAGAAATGGAACGATATTCTGTGTTCAATGATTGGAAGAATTAACATAGCTAAAACGGCCTTATTACCCAAAGCAATGTACAGATTTAATGTAATTTTCATCAAAATTCCAATGGCATTTTTTAAAGACATAGAACAAAAATCATCAGATTTGTATGGAAGAACAAAAGACCCCTAATAGCCAAAGCAATCCTGAGGAAACAAAAAAACAAAGCCGGAGGTATCACACTGTCTGACTTCACATCATACTACAAAGTGACAATAACCAAAAATACTTGGTCTTGGCAGAAGAACAGACACACAGACTAATGGAACAGAATTTAGAGCCTAGAAATAAACCCACATATATATAAGAAAATAATTTTAGCCAAAAAAATCCAAAAACTTACAATGGAGAGAAGAAATCCTCTTCAATGAATGTTGCTGGAAAAATTAGGAAGCCACATGCAGAGGAATGAAACTAGACTGCTATCTGTCACCATACACCAAAATTAACTCAAAATGGATCAGAAACTTAAATATACCACCTAAAACAGTATGTTGCATAGAAAAAAACATAGATACTAAACTCGTGGACCTTGGATGTAGAGAGGATTTTATAAATGTGACCTCAAAAGCAAGGGAAGTAAAAGCAAAAATAAATGAATGGGACAATATCAAACTAAAAACTCTGCACAACAAAAGAAATCATCAATGAAACAAAGAGGCAACCTTCTAAATGGGAGAAAATATTTGTAAGCAACACCTCCATAAGGAACTAATATCCAAAATATATCAAGAGCTCATAGAAATCAACAACAAAATAACAAACAACCCAATTGAAAAGTAGGCAGAGGACTTGAACAGACACTTCTCCTAAGAAGACATACAAATGGCCAATATACATATGAAAATATGCTCAACTTCACTAGCTATTAAGGAAATGCAAATCAAAACTTTCTCTCCTTGCCTATATGTTGTCCACAAAGGTAAGCTGAATGCCATCTAAGTCCATGGGCTTCATCTTTTTATTAAGGAAACTGGTATAGCGTCTATGGAAAACGGTATGGAGGTTCATCAAAAAAACTAAGAATATAATTACCATATGACCCGGCAATCCCTCTTCTGGGTATCTACTAAAAAAAATTGAAAACATTAATCTGTAAATATATATGCACTTTGATTTTCATTGTAGCATTATTCATGGTGGCCAAGACATGGAAACAAATGGCCCTTTGATAAGAGATTGGATAAAGAAGATGTGGGGTGTGTGTGTGTGTGTGTGTGTGTGTGTGTGTGTGTGTACACGCACACAATAAAATATTACTCAGCCGTAAGAAAAGATGAAATATTGCCATTTGAGACAACATGGATGGATCTTGAGATTATCATGCTAAGCAAAATAAGTCAAATGGGAAAAGTTGAGAACTATATAATTTCAGTTATATGTGGTATTTAAAACTAAAAGCAACAAACAAACAAGACAAACAACAAAAACTCATAGACACAGAAGACAGTTTAGTGATTACCAGTAGGAAAGGGAGAAGGTAGATAAAGGAAAAGGGAGTCAAATATATAGTGACAGAAGAAAATTTAACTTTAGGTTGGTGAATGCACAATGCAATATACATATGATGTATTATTAAATTGTACACTTGAAACCTATACAATTTTATTAACCAATGTCACCTCAATAATTTAAATAAACTTTTCCTTCATTTTTAATTTTAATTTTTTAGTGAAACTTATTTTTAGAGCAGTTTTAAGTTCACGGCAAAATTGTGCAGAAAGTATAGAGATTTTCAATAAATCCCCTGCCCTCACACATGCACAGACTCCCCCACCATCAACATCTCTGTCGTCATGGTACATATGTTATAATCTATGAACCTAATTGTAAGGCAGGAGCCACAGGCCTTTAACTTGCACTTGGGTTGGGATATTCTGGAAGAACCACCAGGAGGACCAGAAGGGTGAGAAATGCCATTTATTACTCACAAGGCAGGGAAGCTTCAGCAGCGGCTGGTTGAAGCTGTAGAAATAAAGCTGCTGACCAAGAGCAAGCAGAGTTTTTTATGCCAACAAGCAGAGGGAGGGGTTATCATTGAGGGAGCAGCCACCTTCTCAGACAGTTGGGAGCAAGATGGGCTGCTTGATTACAGGAGCAGATAACATCCATGGGAGCAACAGAAAATGTCCCTGGGTGTAGGCATTGGTGAAAGCTCTTTATGTACTGCCTTCCTTAGCTGCTGGCTAGGCAACATTCAGTCTTCTGAGTATGTAGAGGAGTGATGTTGAGTTAACCCTACACTAATGAACCTACATTGACATATTACTATTACCCAAAGTCCATAATTTATCCTATGTTTCACTTGATGCTATATATTCTATGATTTCGAACAAATGTAAAATGACATGTATCCAGCATTACAATATTACGCAAAATAGTTTCTCTTGCCTAAAAATCCTTTTGCTCCACATATTCATCTCTCCCTCTATCTTAACTCCTGGGAACCACTGATGTTTTTCTTATCTCCACAGTTTTGCCTCAGCTCATTCTTTTTAGTTATTGTATAATATGCCATTGCAAGGTCTATTATAACATATTTAACAGATAACATAAAATAAAAGTAATAACAATGTAACAATATTTTCAGTGTGGAAGGCAAAATATCTGAGTAAATCAATCTGATGTTGTTTTCTTATCATTTGGGTTTCAGACTAGGACTTAGGGCGAATTAGATATGTACCTTTGAATCAAGATTGTAGAGAAAAGATTGAGTTGGATTGATGTATGACTGGAACATGATTCTCATACAAATGTCACAAGCTGAGATAAATGTCACCAATATTATCTAAGACTTGCATCTCTGGACACTATCTTGTTGCTAGATTTTTGCTGCCCAAAACATTACATTTTTGTACTCTCTTGGGATAAAGTAAAAACTGCATTTTTGCTGGAATTTAAAAAATGTTACACGAATTTCATGTTTTCTAGAGTAGCAGAAACTAGTTGCTTCAGATTCAGTAGGCTTGGATAAACAGGTTCAATTCATTCTAACTAGTCTAGTGATAACTACTAATATTCTTACATTTTTTTCTGGCTATCATCCTGAAATTTAGGATATCTACATAGAAGAATATTTACTCATTTCAAGACAATAATTTAAGTGAAAACACTGATTTTTATTTCTTCAAGTTTAGAAAAAGTAAACTGTAAGCTCAGTGAATATGTACATATCAGTTGGTTAGCAACCATTTTCTCTTCAGACTCTTTGAGCCTATGACTAGTGTGATGCTTTGATACTGTGAGCTCCATTGTCACAAAAGGCTAGTATCAAAAAGTCCATGTCATATCACTCTCTTTATTTTGAAGGAGGAAGAGATACAAGTAGACGAGCTACACCCTTCTAGTAAGCAAGGACTTGCATGGTTTAATAATAATCACAAAAGAGATCTCTCATCAGTACCTCCCTCTCCCTCCTGGTGCTTGACCATCTGTGTCTAGACTCTGATGATTCTCAGTCCCATCAGACCAAAGCTCCCTTTTATAACAAAGATGATGTGATGCTCCTCTTAAAATTATCCTAAAATAAAATTTCCATATCCTGTTGTGTGGCAAAGAATTAATTTGCCAACAGAGAAGAAAATGATATAAATGATAGAGGCTTTGTTCATCCCTCTGGAAACCAAATCAAAGTTGTGATAGAAACAAGGAGCAAATAGCAAGGAAAATCACTTGGGATCTAGACGAACAAGCCATACCACAAGGGAGAAATCTAAGAAATCACCCTACAATGGCAGAAGGTAGGATAGGTCGAGGATATTGAGCTGCCCAGTCCCAAACGGCTGAGTGGGATGCAGGAGGCAGTGGCAGCTGCAGATGCCTCTTAAAGGGGCCGTGCCTGTGAGCAGACTTTTGCAGTGATGGATCTGCTTGCTCTAAGCATCAGCACTGGTTCAGCTGCGCAGGGGTAACCAGGGACTTACAGGGGGACACTGAGTTGTCGGAGTGAGGGCATAGGTGAGACTCACTCTGTACAGAAGTGCCAGCCTTATCCATTGTTCCTCTGTTGAGCCCTCCCCATTCCCAGTGTGCATACACAGTGCCACCATAGGTGAGACATCATCAAACTGACTAACAGAAGTCGCTGCACCCAGAGGATTCATAGAAGCTCTACCTTCCCCAACTTGGGGCCCCAAGCCATATCCAGATGTGTCCTTGCTTTGTCAGGTGCTTCTTGCTGAGCAGCACCTAGACTCACACTGGTGGCAGCTGGCCTCAGTTTCTGGTGTGGCCTTTTAATGCACAGCATCTGTGAATTGCTTGCTGAATCTTAATAGGTGGCCCTAGAGGGGCACAGACTGGGGCTACATTTGGTCTGCAGCTGAACCACTCTCAGGAATGTGCCACTGAACACCTACCACACAAAGCCACACTAATAAGACTGGGAGACTTAAGAGCTTTGCTCAGTACATAGGAACAGATACAGAAAGGCAGCCAAAATGGGAAGACAAAGAAGCAGAAACCATATGAGAGAACAGAACAGAGATCCATAAATAATGGAGTCAAGCAATTTAAAAGATGCACAGTCCAAAACACTGGTTATAAAGATTCTCAATGAACTTATAGGAAGTGTAGATGAATTCAATAAGAACTTTAAAACAGAGAAAAAACACAAAAATGAAAACGGAAATTTTAAAAGGAAACCAGTTAGAAATGAAGAACACATTATCTGAGATGAGAAGTATATTAAATGGAATAAAGTGAATAAAAAAGAGGATCAAATGACCTATAGAGAGGATGAGAAAGTCAAGGACACTCAATCAGAATGGCAAGAAAAAAGAAGCCAAGACTATAATAATAATTTAAGGAGCCTATGGGACACTATTAAATGTAAAAATATCTGTGTCATAGGGGTACCAGAAATAAAACAAGATGTCAAAGAGCTATTTGAAGAAATTATTAAAACTTTCCGAACCTCATGAAGGAAATAGACATAAAACCCCAAAAAGCTCAGAGAGTCCCAAAAAACAGGGACCCAAAGAGTCCCAGAACAAAACGCATCATAATTAAAATGCCAATGATTAAATACAAAGAGAGAATCTTAAAAACAGCAAGAGAAAAGCAGTTAGTTACCTACAAGGGAACACCATAAGATTGGCAACTGATTTCTCAAAAGAAACTATGCAGGACAGAAGGGCTTGGTACAAAATATTCAATGTGATGAAAACCCAGGATTGACAACCAAGAATACTTTATCTAGCAAAGCTACCATTTAGAGTTGAAGGACAGTTGTATTACAAGAAATGTTGGAGGGACTTCTTTAAGAAGAAAAAACATGTATCAAAAACAGGAATAAAGAATGGTAATAACTACATTTCTATCAACAAGTACCTCAAATGGAAAAGAATTAAGTGCTCCAGCCAAAAGATAGAGTGGCTGAATGGATAAGAAAACAAGACCCTCCATATATTGGCTACAAGAGACTCACTTCAGATTGAAAGACACAAAGAGACTAAAGTGATGGAAAATATTACCTTGATGGACATACAGGGTATTGCACTGAATGAATTGGATCAGCTAAAGACAAATTTTGCATGATTTCACAGACATGTGAAAATTAAAGAGCAAAATCAACAACATCAACAACAACAAAAGTGTAAATAAACTCATAGATACAGAGAATATTTAGAGGGATACTAGATACTAGATACTAGATGGGAGGAAGTTGGGGGGACAAAAAAAGGCAAAGGGATTAAGAGGTGCAAATGAGTAGTTGCAGAATAGATATGGAGATGTAGAGTGTAGCATGAGGAAGATGACTGATAATGTTGTAATAAATATGTAAGAGGGAATATGGATACTAGATTTAGTGGGGTCACCACTTTGCGAGTTATGTGGATCTCTGATCACTATTATTGTATGCCAACTATAATTGAAAATAAAACCTCGTTGACTTGTATAATGTAAATATAAGCAACTAATTGTCTATTGTATTTCAATAAAGACGGAGAAAATAGAATTAATTTCCTTAAACTAGTTCTAGTCTTTGCCCTCAGCTCCTGGAAAGTAATCTCTAAGCTCTTGGAATGTCCTGGCTGGTCAGAGTGTCTTTATTGACCTCAGGGCTTGGAGCCATCCAGATAGTCACAAAATAATTTATGACAAGAGAGCCATCCAGTCAGTCAACCATTTCTAAGTGACCAAGTCTTAATAAAAACTCTGTACCCCACAGCTCAGATGAGTTTCAATGATTGGGAATACTGCATGTGTCTAGTCACACACCATTGCAATGGGGAGGGAGTTAACGCTATTCATGACTTCACTGGGAGAGGAAAATTGGAAGCTGTACAAGTAGAACTCTTTTGGACCCTACTCTTCACGCCTCTTCCCTTGGCTAATGTGAATCTGTATGCTTTTGTTGTAATAAACTATAATGGTGAGTATAATGGCTTTCAGTGAGTTCTGCATGTCTTAGTGAATTATTAATACTAAGGGTGGTCTTAGGGACCCTTAAACTTGCAATTGGTGCCAGAAGAGAATGTGGTCTTGGGACTTTCTAAATCTGCACCCACATAATAACCAAAACATCAATATAACTCTATAATAGTATTGGGTCGAACTGTATAATTTACTAATATCTAACAATGCTTCACCAATAAAATGTCAAGTTTATATGATCAATCTGAGATTAGACATGAGAGAGATATAAATGGAAACTAAGTTATAATTATATAGTATATGTTTCAATAGTCAAATGTTCAGATACAGCTGTCCTGGAGGAAGTAATAAAGTAGACAAACGCTCTTACTTATTTATAATGAATACATTTGAACTTAAGTGAAGAAAGCTACTCAAAGGACATCCTAAGAAGAGGCATGGAATAATAAAAATGTAGAGGGAAAAGTAGAGACTAAAATAAAGCCTAATGTTAGAAGAGATAGTTAAAGGATAGATTGTATATAATAAAACAAAAAGAGAAATACTTTTAACTGAAATGGAGTAGTAAACCAAGGCAAATTATAGACTGATAAATTGTAAAAAGATATGACAATGTGTGAAATTCATATACATGACATGACTTATTTACAGATGGAGATTAAAAATAAGACCTGTGTTTATCAACAACTTATCCCAGGAAACCTCTCTCTAAGTTTTCCCATGTGGGACCACATGTTGGGGAACAGAACCATGAATTGGTAACAGGAAGTAAAAAAAAATAATTATCCAGGAGGACATGAAGAAATAATGTAGTAGATCAAGGAGGTCAAATCATAGAAAGACTGACAGAGGCAATGCTTAAATTAATCCGATATGCACTCTACAACATGGGTTTTCCATCATCGCAGTGTGGATGTGTGTCTTTATTATATATGATATAAATGATGTAAAATACATTTAAAGTACCCTGCATTGATGAAATCCACCAAGATTCCCGTGTTTCATGTGTTTCCAGTAACTCGATGTTTGGCTCTCTGACTGTTAGACGGCATCTCGTCTCCTTCTCTTCTTAGACATTGCAGTTGGCTCCACTGCTTTTTTTAGTAACCACCCTTCTGCACTGAAACCATCTTGAGCAAAATATAGAGATGGAAATGGAGCTAAATAAGTAATTTAGTTTCTTTCCAAATGAGTAGGTGGGAAAATCTTAAATACAAAATCTTCTTTAACTGTAAAAATTAAAAGATATTCTGGCTTCAAAGTCACTTTTAATTTTAACTTATTTAACTTCCTGCAAATGTTTAACATATTTTTTGGCCATTTTAAATGGATTACTAACCTTTCTGGTACATTAAGTTTATAGAGATCTTTCAATCAATTTTTTTGTACATTTTAAATAGCATCTAATTGTGAGCAATATGTTTCTAAATCAGAACCTTTAATTAAGATTACGTATAGATACATTATTAAAAGCACTATGATAATTCTCTTCACTTTAATAAGATTGATCTCATTTATTTACGGTCTAGAAAGAATCCATTAACATTTTCAAATATGTCTGAAACATATGTTGCATATTTTCTCAATATTTCAGTCAACGTATAATTTTTCAATAATTAAATTTAAAAGTTACTCGACAGCATCAAAAGGTGAACAAGATCTTTTTAAAAGTCTCCTTTGGAGAACTACTTACTTTGTTATTCAGAACAAGACATCCAAACATGTCTTCACTGTTACTACACAGTTCGTAAAGTAATGTAATGTTCACAGGAGCACTCTTCACAACACTAGGTGCAGGGCCAACATTAGCCATTCAGAAACATATCACTGCAATTTTTTGGCACTGAAGTGTTGTTGAGCATAAAGCAAACACCTGGGGCAGATTTTTTAAAAGTCTTCCTGTGATACCCCACTTGATTTCCCATGGCTGCTGCTACATCTGCAGCTGAAGCAATGACACTGAGAAACAAACTATTTTTATAGATTTTAAGAGTTTCAGGTATTAGAAATTGTTTTGTATTAACCATCAGCAATTTTGAAAAAAACATTTCTCCTTCAACTTTTCAATCTTTGCAAACGTAACTTATGCAAACAGTAAAGTTTTCATTATCACACGAGATGTGTTCATTCACTTATCATGAAAATGTACTGAACTGAGAGGCTCTTTGTAAAAATGTATTTTACATCTTTCCCCATCCCACAATGCTTCTCAAACATGATCATTGCTTGCTGGAAAATTACTTCTTTTGGATTTCTTTCCACCTTTGTATTAATAATCACCCATATTTTTTAGTAAGATTGTTTTGTCTAATATTGTGTAGTTTGCCATATTTTCAATTAATTTGTAGTTTTGTCTAAGAAGCAATGGAATATTTTCCCTTTTAATGTCTTCGATATTTCAGTTGCATTATTACATTTTTTCAAATAATTTTTTTAAATCTTGAAAGTGTGATAAATACTTAACAACTCTATTGATGTATTTTTGTTTAATATGTCTGCCTAATTTATGGTTTTGCTCTGTTTTGGCAGAGTAAATAATGAGATGATATCAATATTAAAGTCTCTCTGAACATTACTTGACACTTCATCCTTATATTTAACATTTTCAAGTAAGAGCTAAAGTTGTCTATTAACATGTACATGTAGAACCACTGCAAATATGATAGCTACAAATGAAGATTAATAAAGTGCACTTTACTGATGACTTGAACCAGGACAAAATTCTTGATGGCAACATGCTTTTCCACAATAATGAATGACTCTTAGTAAAATATCAAATAAAACAAGGTGTAATCTTTTTTGATTTATATTGGTGGATCCATTTCTAGAAAGTTTAATGCATATCGCAATTGTGCAAAAACATTGTACTTACACCTAAAATGGGACTAGGTCCCAGACTCAGATTTTCAAGCTCTACCATTACCACTGGAACATTCAATAGTAATTGGGGACACAGCATGGTTTCTAGGATACATAAATGTATAATCTGTGTTTTGAAGGATATTGTAGAGTGTCTAGAATTCAGTCATTGTTCTCTAAATGCCCAGTAAATTTCCAAATTTCATATAAGAGATGGTATTATCTCAGATGGGAACCACTAATATCATGCAATCATTTTAGCTATACCAGAGGTAGTTAGTCCTCTATTTTACAGAAAAGGAAACTGAGGCTCAGAATGGTAATAATGCCCTCTTATGGATACACAGATAATATATAGTAGAGCTGAGGTTATAGTTCATGCCTGTGTGCTTCAGAACCAAGCCTTTTCCACTAGGCTGTGCTGCTGTTTATTATTTTTGGCTGAATAAGTGGACAAACAGGTGAATAAAAAATACTAAATGAATGAGTAACTCATACAGACCTTTTGCAACCAAGCCTCCCCTTGCAGGGAAGGAAGCTGAGGCCCACACTGGCTATTTTAACTCAGTGATTTGGAGAAGTTATGTCTATACTATAAGGTGATTTTACATTTTGTGAAACCAGCATATTCTCTTGGATGGACTCGAAGCCACTGGAAGTGAAATCACTGCTATTTTAATTGCATGACTCTTGGTCACTTCCTTGTAGTTTGTGAACTGATGATGAGTCACATTGATATTACAGAATCATGATTTGGGAGACTATGAAGTCTGAAAAATTAAGCAGGTTGAACTATATTTTGCTAATGTGATCTTTTAATGTTCAGAAACTGCATCATATCCCTGAAAGTTAGTTTCTACTCAAACTTTTCAAGATCAAAATGATAAAGTTAAAATATAAATTAAATGACTTTGATGGACAGATTGGGCAACTTGACACAAAATGCCCAATTAGTTCTACAAAGTAATAAAACTGACAGCAAGGTTTCTTTTCACATGAAATATGAGGGGATGACTTATCATAGCATTTGAGATGATAATTTTCAGAGAAAGATTTTAAAAGCAGTCTCTGACAATGTATGAAAAGTTAATCAAATACTCTTGCTAATTATTATTATTGCCCCCTGTAGGAGAAACATCAAGCAATATGCATATCCGTCTGATAGTACTTTGCATATCTGTCTTATTTCATCTTATGAAACATACATTATTTTTCTAATTTTACATGTGAGGAAAGTGAGATTGAGAAAGATTAAATAAACTGTGGAATCCAGGATCACAAAGCTAGGCATGATCATCAAGTTCAGGCATATCTTACTCCAAAGGCTAAATCTTAAACTTATACTGTATTGTTTATTTATGGAATATGCATGGTATGTCATCCATTATGTAAGCTAAAGGTTACCTAAGGAAGTAATAAAGAGTGTGATTTATATGCCCCAAAAGTCCTTGCATTAACTAAACTGTCAGTATAAAACAAAGCTATGCCTTTTCCTTAATAGTTCTAATTTTATTGAAGTAATCATGCACATCATTAAAAAAAATTAACAGAAACTGAATAAGAACCTTCTGATCTGTTTTGTTAAGGCATGAAGACAACAGAGGCAAGATTTCATAGCAGAACCTACATGAAAGGATAGTAAAATAGGTATGACAGAAACCACATTTTTCTAGTCTGAACTTATCACTTCCACCTATGAAGGCAGCTGCAGAGACTGAAAAAAGGAGAGGATGGAGACTGAGAGAAGAGTTTAGCTCTTGGCTGAGATTTCCCCTTCCTCTACCCAAGGTACAGGCTTGCCCTCCCTCTAACCTAATGATTTCTTGCAGTTGGTGTCTGACTGCAGCCTGGGGTCAGAAAAGGTATAGAGATTCATGAGCCAAGTGGACCTGGTCGCATTGGAGAAACTGTCAGGGCAAAAGGAACATGAATGTTTCCTATGGACCAGACGTTCTGCACAGGTGGAAAGGAGAGCCATTTTGGGGCTTTGTAAGGTCTGCTCCTGAGGGCCAGCTGGAAGGGAGGCAGATCTCAGCAGAGAGAGACTACAGATGCCCAGGGACTGAGGGAAGAATGAATGTGCAGAATCTGCAGGTGAAAAGTCACCTGAAATTGAGCACAGGGGAGGTGGCAAAGAAAGATTGACTGCAACTCAGGACACATGAGCCCAAGAATTACCAAGTCGAGTATTGTCCCAATTCCTGGCCCACAAAATCATCAGATATAATAAAATTGTGGTTATTTTAAGTCATTATATTCTGGGAAGTTTCATTATGTAGCAAACAGGACACTTCGAAGAACCATTAAAAATACTCATTAGAAATGAAGTTAGTTTAACACCTCTGCAGACACAGAGAGCCTGAGGCCAGGTAGAGATGGGCCAAATTAAGTAGAAATTTTCCTGCACCCATTAATCTTCCCCATCTCCAAAGAGAGATAGAGGCTCTGAATTAGCAAAGAGAATGAACCCAGCCTCTTTCTTAGAATTTCAACAGTCTCGTAAGCAGCAGGAGGTCAGTGTTACATGTTATTGACTTTAATTATTGATCAGAAGATTTTGTGGTACCCAAGAAAAAACAAATTTATAGGCCTGCTCAAGTTTTCATCAAAGGCAGGATAAAAACTAGTTCTAAGAAATAGATATGATATTTCGTAATTATGTATCATAAGTTATGCTATTTTAACATTTCAAAAGACTGGAGCAAACCCTTTCAACTCCTGTAGTTGTGTCTTCTAATATTCGAATATTTTTTTTAAAAAAATACTGCAACTGTTTGAGAGACTCTGAGAGGGAATGGCTGAGCTGAATTCACCCAAATAACAAGGAAGATAATAACAGATTGCTTGCTATGCTACGTCACTAACTTTGGAGTTATCTGTCAGGCAGAAACAGATAACAGGAACACACACAGTGGGAGGAAAGCTGAACAAGCTGCAGAGATATCAAAAATTGCATCATTCAGCCACTGCTTTGATCTCATATCGCAAAACCCTATCTCTGATCCTTTAGTACATGGAGAAATAAACCCATATTTGTTTCAGTCTCTGTTTTCTTGAAGTTGCAGCTGAATGCATTTCTAAATGACACCTTTACTTATTCATTTATTCCTTTAATCATTTGTCAAGTGTCCCCTTTATGGTGGCCATTCCACTACTGGGGCGGGGAGGGCAGTAAGTAAAAAAAATAAATGCTTGCCTGAAAAAAGTAACACAATAGTGGAGAATAAAGATGTAAATAAATAAACAGATGAAGAATCACCATCATTCAAACAATAAAATTTCAACGAGAAAAGAAAAGCAGGCAAACGGAGAAATAGAGCTATCTTAACTAATATTGTCATGGAGTGACTTCTTGAAGTCATGCATTTGACTACACACCTGAAGGATCAAGGTGTGGGCTAAGATGTGCAGAATCTACTCAGAACACTCCTTGGTGAGGACCAGTGCCAGTAGGGATGAGACGGCTAGAGCAAGTCAGAATCAGAGAATCTGTAGCCTCAGTGGCACAGGGGCTGGATTATTACAGGCCAAGTTTGCAGTTTCTCTCCACCACTGACCATAAGTTCTGGGAAATCTTTTAATTTCCATAATCCAGCATAATGTCTCAGACATATGATGAGTTCAATACATAGTTTTTGAACTAAAAATGTAATATCTGTTTGCAGGGAGAGAGAGATAATATTCAGTAATCATTCAGTCATTGATACTTAGTAGAAATAGAATTGTTCCATTTGGCATGTTTGAAAGCATAGAAAAAATTCCTGGTTTGTTGTTTAAGAAATTATGTGGATGCCATGGTAATTTCTGAGTGCACCCCTGGGTAGCCTCTCTTCGGGGTCACAGGATAAAAGGCTGACAGACAAAACTACATGGTTATCCAATCAATGAGAAACATAGTGAGAGGAGAGGGAGGAGAAAATGGGGCAGGTTAACACAAAGGATGGGGTGCAAGCAGGGTAGGGCCATATTCTTTACATCCTGGGTTATGCAATCACCACATGGTCCTTCTCCATCTCCAACATCAGTGTCCCTAGCCACATGGAATAGTTACAAGGACCAGAGCTGAGATTTGAACCCAACAGGTGGAAGAGACCTGGAGCCCAAACGCACACTTGCTCCATTAGTGAGATGCACGGACAAGAACACCTGGCCATAGCTGCAGCTGCCATTTCATCCAATGAGCAGCTCTGGATTTTATTTGTGTTTCCTGGCGAGAACATCTGAGGACAGAATGTGTGTCACCAATGATTGGCTGGTTTAAAACCTTATAAATATTCAGGGCTATGTGTACTTCATATACTTAGTGCATCAAGAATATGTACTGTTCCATGGTACTGTCTCTCCTTTCCATCTAAATTCTCACTCATATGTATTTCCCTCTTCCTATGCCTGATGTGCCTCGCAGATTCTAACTCACTTATCCAGAGTTAGCACATGGTAAAGTTTATATATCTCACATTGTCCTCCACAGTAGAAGTAGATATTTGCAAACAATACAACAAGTATACATTTCAGAGTTTGTTTGATAGTTGAACATGTTTAGGTATTAGGCTAAATCCTTTGTAAATAAGCCTTATATGTAAATATATCTTATTAAAGGGAGGTAACTGATCTATAAATATTCTTAAGAAATAAGCTTATAACTTGCTTGAACCAGAGGTTCACATTTACTGATATCTATATTATTATGACTAACTGTTGTCAACCTTTAAGAGAAAGTAGATCCATTTAGCCAGAAAAATCAAGTTTATTTGGAAATAGCAGAGGAATTGCAATTTGGGACATGCAAACTATGGCTAACCAAGGTCAAGTCCAGAGAACAAAAGAGAGAAACATGCTTTTATAGAGAATGAGAAGAGGTTGGGAGGGCAGTTTTGAACAAAAGTTCATTGGAATAGAACAAGAATTAGGGGTTGTGACAACTGCTCATTGACTGAATTTTGCTGGGCAAAGAGAAAGCTTTTCTTCTTCCTGATGAGGTATATAAAGTAAGCTACCAGGAGTGGTGTGTGTTTGAGAGCCCTCACTTCATGGCTTTCTACCACTATTTTAAATGAGGGTTGCCTTTGTCATTTTTACATGGTCATTATTGAAGGTTGAGATCTGAAGGAAGATGCCAGGAGACAGCCAGTAAAGAATTCATGAGAAACAGCTAGGCACTATTACAAGATCACTGTGAATCTTGGCTTTGCTAGTTATTAATTATATTCTTCATCAACCAAGAATGTTAATTAAAGGGTCAAATGAATGTTACCCAGCTAGGTATTGGAGATACACCACTGAATAAGACCCAATCACTGGAACAGAGTGAATGAAAGAATGAACTTGCCTCAGCAGCCCATTGTGCAATAAGGTTTACAGCACCACATTGTCTGACTTGGGCACTATGTTAAATAAAATAATTTGTGAAAGAGACTGGAGCCCATTATAGACATCTAATAAACCGTAGCTCTTTTGTGGTATTTTGCTTGCAGAAGACAAAATCAATGTTACCATGATTTCTAGACTTAATAAACTTCTCTGAAGAAAATCCTCTCTTCTCTTCTCTCTCTAGCCCCATTTTTTTCATTGATATTTTAAAAGTAATTTGAGAATCTGTTAAGAAAGTCTTTGGTGAATGTCTATATGGGAATCTCTGTGGACTAGGAATCATTTTGACAACATTAGCTGCCTTGGTAGTGACATAGCACATAACAACACACAGGAGCTCGGCCACAGAGGAGCAGTTCAAGTCAGAAGTGTCTCCATGTATTATTTCCAAAACTTTGAATTATCCCCAAACAGAAGGGAAAACCAACACCTCTTCTCAGGAGCAGCTGGAAAACTAGCTATAGATTGTAAGTCGATTAATAGATATAAAGCCTACCCTCATGACTGATGAGGAAGAAGGGGGTATATTTGTGCTATTATGTATATGCACACATATAACATATAGATTATATTAAATGAATGTTCATTATATATGATACTATAATCTTGCTGGTCATACAAGATTTCGTTAGTTGCATTATTAAAACTATCCAAAAAAAGGATTGTGAAAGCCAGTGCATCTTCTCTAACACAGGGCATGAGTAATGTTCCTTCCAACTCTGACCCATATCAGTGATTACAATCTTAACTACGAATGCTTTTAGATGCACCATATGCACTACAGTTCATCACAGCCCCTCCCCTCACTGCCTTTGCTTTTTGCAAATGTTGATTCACCTACTGACCTTTCTAGACATTGGGGCTGGTGACTATTTGTCTTTCACAGCATGATTCCTAGAATCCTCATTTTTTTCATCCTTCTAGAGTCCTCTAATTTTATTAATTTCCTCTTAAATATATCATCTAACCATTTAGGTTTTTTTAAAATAATCTAACAACAGCAGAGGTTTAAATATTATAACCTCACTCTGTGTGAGTAATAAATCTATTTAATGGTCTCTCCCAAATCAGATGTGCTTCTGACAGGTGTGTGATGGGTGGTGATCTATAATCATATCCTCTGCTGAGAGAAGCTATCCTCTTGTGAAAGCCAGCTTTGAGGTCTTCTAGTTTAGATGAGAGAATGAAGTAAAAAAGTTAAAACCTATATTCTAGGAACCTAAAATATAGAATAGTGGCTGCTGTCCCATCACAGAGAATAGTAGAAACTTCCAGGATTCCTCTCAGGTTGGTGTGATGTCTTACCACAGAAGTTTCCACCCTGTATTTGAAGGAAACAATGCAGAAAGGAGTTTACAGGCATAGTTGTGTGTGTTTGATGGGGTAGGGGGTGGCATGAAGGGGTGGCAGTGGTCATGAATAATCCCAATATGGAGAAATGCCAAGTAGGTAGGGTTTGAGCAGGACTGAAATCACTAAAAAATGTCACTCTTGGGAAAACTACCCCCAATCATTGTCATTTTTCCTTAGACCAGAAGAGTAAAACCAGAAAGGTCACAAAGGAAAAGTAGCAACCAAAAGTAAGTAGCAATCAAAGAGAAAATACATAAGAAAACCATCTAAATCAGTGGGAAATGAGAGAAAAAGACCAGAAGAGAATCAAGTAAAACCTTCTCATATCTTTTGGACTTTCCTCATGAGCTCCAAACCTGCTTTCATGTGTTGTTTCAGCCTTTTGCTCCACAAGTGGATTGACTACGTGCTGCAGAGAGCTGAAAAAACTGGGTAGAGAAACAACTAGGAAGCCTCTCTGTCTCCAAAGACAGCAAGAGCCAAGAAGAAAAACCCATAAGAAGCCCAGACCAGAAGAGAGGCATTAAAGATGATTCTGTATCCTGACAGGCTAAAGGAAGCTGGATGCGCTACACTCACAGAAGCTGCAGGAACCCCAAAGGGAGCCCAATAAAACCTCAGAAAAGCCCTAGAGCCCTGCAAGAAACAGAATCAGGACTCAGAGGGGATGGAGCAGGTTCCTAAGAAAATCCATCTGCACCTCATTGGGACTGAAAGAAGATCCAGACACATGACCCACTTTAAGCGTGAACAATAATTTGGAAAAATAATTTGGTATTTACACAAATATAATACTACATAAATAAATGAATGGTTAAATAATTTTTAAAAAGAACAAAGGGAAGGAAGAAATAAGGAATCTAAAATAAAATTGCACATGTAAAAATCTATGCAAGAAGAAAAGGAGTAGCTTAGATCAAAATTTTGTTTCAAAACATTTCTAGTGCGAACTTGATTAATGAAAGAGCAAGGAATAGATGCTCTGTAAAGCCAAGTTATTCATGAACAAGAAAGGTTTGAGAACTTCTCCATGAATGCAGAAGGAAAAAGGAGAGCTGATGAACGCAATTGAAGGGAAAATAACATCGATGGAGATCAGGCACATGGATTTTCCTGAATCTGAGGAAGAACAGTGTACAAAATTAAAGGACAAACCATGACTCCCAAAACTGGCACAAAATTATTTACAAAAGTGCAGGTACTAGTTAAGTTTTTAAATATAATTGTAAAAAGACAACAATTCTTCAAGCTTCCTGGTAGGAAAACAAAACAAAACAAAACAAAAAACCTGACAAGACAACAGCCTGCCCTGGATCCCAGAAAACAATACAATAGCATGTTGCATGTTACAGGTGCTGCAGGAGAGAGAGTGGGTCCCTGGACATCAAGTGCAAGTAAGCTGTGACTTATGTATACAACATGAGGTGGAACAACCCACGCAGGAAATAATTCAGGAGTATATTACCATTGCCCATTATTGGCAAAATGCTTGAAGCTGGATAGTCAAGTGATGAAAGAAGTGGTAGGAAAGAGGCAAACATTTAAATAGAAAATGAAGACAAAATTTCTGAGGCAATTTGGTTAATTTTATGAACCTCAAGAAAGTAAAACTCACTCTGAAACAAAAAGAATCAGGACAGGAAGAAGACAATATAAGGTCTGTCATTTCCTTATCTGTCACAGCATTGAGTAGATAAATCAAGAAAAGGAGCTTTTGAGTTTTACTTGGAGCTGTGAGGGGAACTCCAGAAGGACTAAAAATAAGAATAAAACCAAAAAAGTCTGGAGGTGGAGGGAAGAGAGAGGAAGTGGGAGAGTGGTAATTTTCTCTTAGTCATAACAGAGTCAACAGATGCTCTGTAAGAATTCTAAATTCGGTAACAGAGGGCTAAGAGCGATACAAAGAATTATAAAAAGAACCACTACAAAAACCAAAAACAGAATCTATGACTTCGGTATTACTAACAGAGAGACCCATAAGTACACATATTCATACATAAAACAACTCTAAAATAGCAAAGATAGGTCAAATAGCAAAAAATAGAAAAAAGCAAATGATATTTTAAGACCAAATAAATGTTACATCAATATTGTAAAATAGGGAAATCTATAAAAAGAAAATACATTATAAAGTCAGATATGAGAGACTAACGTTACATGAGCCTGATTAAGAAAAAGAAAGAAAAAATGTACAAGATTCGAAATGATGTAGGAGGCCTTACCTTGAATTAAGTGAGGAAGAGGCAAGGTAAGCAATGGTATCTATAGGTGAATTCTATAGACAACATTATACAACAAATTTAATTAATTTAAAGAAAGTAGTGCTTTTCTAAGAAAATATAAAACTCTCAAATCTACACAAAAGAAAAACCAATTTTCAGAGAGGAAAGAGAAAAGAGAATCACCCTTAATAAAAAGATGAAGCCCATGGACTTAGATGGCATTCAGCTTACCTTTGTGGACAACATATAGGCAAGGAGAGAAAGTTTTGATGTGCATTTCCCTAATAGCTAGTGAAGTTGAGCATATTTTCATATGTCTGCTGGAGACAGAGAGGGAGAGAGGAAACATGTGGTGATTGCATAACCCAGGATGTAAAGAATATGGCCCTACCCTGCTCGCACCCCATCCTTTGTGTTAACCTGCCCCATTTTCTCCTCCCTCTCCTCTCACTATGTTTCTCATTGATTGGATAACCATGTAGTTTTGTCTGTCAGCCTTTTATCCTGTGACCCCGAAGAGAGGCTACCCAGGGGTGCACTCAGAAATTACCATGGCATCCACATAATTTCTTAAACAACAAACCAGGAATTTTTTCTATGCTTTCAAACATGCCAAATGGAACAATTCTATTTCTACTAAGTATCAATGACTGAATGATTATTGAATATTATCTCTCTCTCCCTGCAAACAGATATTACATTTTTAGTTCAAAAACTATGTATTGAACTCATCATATGTCTGAGACATTATGCTGGATTATGGAAATTAAAAGATTTCCCAGAACTTATGGTCAGTGGTGGAGAACAATAATACCTTTCCATCGTGCTTGAGAGAAACTGCAAACTCGACCTGTAATAATGCAACCCCTGTGTCCCCGAGGCTACAGATTCTCTGACTCTGACTTGCTCTAGCCATCTCACCCCTACTGGCACTGGTCCTCACCAAGGAGTGTTCTGAGTGGATTCTGCACATCTTGGGAGAAGTGTCTGTTCAAGTCCTTTGCCCATTTTTTAATTCGGTTTTTGTTATTTTGTTGTTGGATTCTATGAGTTCTTAATATATTTTGGATATTGCAAATATCTTCTCCCATTCAGAAGGTTGCCTCTTTGTTTCATTGATGGTTTCTTTTGCTGTGCAGAAGCTTTTTAGTTTGAAATCATCCCATTCATTTATTTCCCCTTGCTTTTGAGGTCACATTTATAAAATCCTCTCTAAATTCAAGATTCATGAGTTTAGTACTTATGTTTTCTTCTATGCAATATATTGTTTCAGGTGGTATATTTAAGTTTTTGATCCCTTTTGAGTTAATTTTGGTGTATGGTGACAGATAGCAGTCTAGTTTCATTCTTCTGGTATGTGGCTTCCCAATTTTTCCAGCACCATTTATTGAAGAGGCTTCCTTGTCTCCGGTACATATTCTTGGCTTTTTTTTTTGTCAAAAATTATTTGTGTTTCTATATGTATATATAGACACACACATATATATATACATATATACACATATACATATATACACATATATACATATATGTGTATAAGTGTGTGTGTCTATATATGTATATGTATCTATATGTGTATGTATATATATACACACAGATATATATACATACGCATATATATGTGTATATATATGTATGTATGATATATATGTGTGTGTATGTGTGTATGCATATATATTTCTAGGCTCTTAATTCTGTTCCATTAGTCTGTGCGTCTGTTTTTCTGCCAATACCATGCTTTGATTATTGTTACTTTGTAGTATAATGTGAAGTCAGGCAGTGTGATACTTCCACTTTGTTTTTTGTTTTCTCAGGATTGCTTTGGCTATTAGGGGTCTTTTGTTCTTCCATATAAATCTGATGGTTTTGTTCTATTTTTTTTTTTAAATGCCATTGGAATTTTGATAGAGATTACATTAAATCTGTATATTGCTTTGGAAATAAGGCTGTTTTAACTATGTTGATTCTTCTAACCCAGCAACACAAATATCTTTCCATTTCTTTGTGTCTTCTTAATTTCTTTTAATAATGTCTTGTAGTTTCCAGTGTATAGTTCCTTCACATCCTTTGTTAAGTTTATTCCTAGGTACTTTTATTTTTTGTTGTTGCAATTGCAAAATGAATTTTTTTTCATTTCTTTTTCTGAAATTTTATTGTTAATACATAGTAATGCAAATGATTTTTGCATGTTGATTTTGTATCCTGCAACTTTACTGTATTTGCTTATTGTTTCTAATAGCGTTTTTGATGGAGGCTTTCTATGTAAAGAATCATAAAGCAGAAAGTGACAATTTGACTTCTTCATTCCATATTTGGTTGCCTTTTATTTCTTTCTCTTACCTGATTGCTCTAGTTAGGACTTCCAACACTATATTGAATAAGAGTGAATGTGGCCATCCTTGCCTTGTTCCTGATCTTAGAGGAAAAGCTTTCAGTTTTCATCATTAAGTATGATATTAGCTGAGAGTTTATTGTATATAACCCTTATTATATTGAGGTACTTTCCTTCTATACCTTTTTATTGTTTTAATCATAAATGAATGTTGTTTATTGTCCAATGTTTTTTCTGCATTTGATATGATCCTATGATATTTAATATGATCACATGATGACCTACTGAATCGAGCAATTGTATCACATTGCTCAATTTGCGTATATTATCTGAGCACTTCTGATGAACATTACAAGTTTTACAGTTTATACAAACATTGTTATATAAGAGATAAAACTCTTTCTTTTTGTTGGTGATATAACAGCATCTTGGACAAGCCAAGAGACTCTGGAGAAAAATATAAATTTAGTCAACTGGTTGGACATAAATAAAAATCAATGATTTTTTTTCAAAAATATTAAAATGTGCCAAGAATTTAAGAAATTAAAGAGGGAAGAGTAAAAGGACATGAAATTCACAGATGTTGACACACAGATGAAGGAGACATGCAATGGCCAACATGTGAGAGGGGCGGTGGGTATATAAACAAACTCAGACACAGGCTCAGACACAGAGGTTGATAGGGACGAATGCCCATAGTGTGTGTGTGTGTGTGTGTGTGTGTGTGTGTGTGTGTGTGTGTGTGTGTGTTGAATGGGGAAAATCTGGTAGATAAATACCGTGTTGTCATCATGGGCTCTCGTCATGGGGAAAGAGAGATGATTTGGACAGAAAAAAAAGCTTAGGGGAAGGAGAGAATCAGACTAAAAATAAAGGGAGATACTAACAAATCACAGTTGCTTATGAAGTTTATTCTTGTGTATAAATTACATGTTCATGTATATATGCAAGTAAAGTGAACCCAGTTAATGCTGCATGTGAAATTAATCAATACCCACCAGTATGATGCTTCTCATTAACAATTCTAACAATGTTTATAAGTAAAAAAATCACAAATACATAGTAGAAAAATTCCAACTAAAAGGAGGTAGTGTTGGTGATATTAAAAGAAAATATAGGCAGTAATCTCTTTGATATTGCTACTAGTAATTTCTTTTTGGCTCTATCTCTTTGAGAAAGGCAAACAAAAGAAAAAAATAGACAAGTGGGACTCCATCAAACTAAAAAGTTTTTGTACAGCAAAGGAAACCATCAACAAACAAAAAGATGACCTACGGAATGGGAGAAGATATTTGCCTATGATAAGGGGTTAATATACAAAATATAAAAAGAACTCATACAACTCAACAACAAAGAAACAATCTAATTAAAAACTAGAAGACCTGAACAGATATTTCTTCAAAGAAGAAATACAGACGGCCAATAGACATATGAAAAGATCCTCAAAGTCACTAATCATCATAGAAATGCAAATTAAAACCATAATGAGATAACACCTCACACCTGTCAGAATGGCTATCATCAATAAATTAAAGAACAACAAGTGTTGGCGAGGATATGGAGAAAAGGGAATTCTTGTACGCTGTTGGTGAGATTGCAAATTGGTACAGCCACTATAGAAAACACTCTGGAGGCTCCTTGAAAAATTAAAAATGAATCTAACTTTTGATTCAGTAATTGCACTTCTGGATATTTATCCAAAGAAAACCAAAATAATAATTCATAAAGATCTATGCATGCCTATGTTCATGGCAGCACTATTTACAATAGGTAAGATATGGAAGCAACCTAAATGCCCATTAACAGATAGTTGGATAAAGAAGTTATAGTTCATATATTCAATCAACTATTATTCAGCCATAAAAAAAAAATGAAATCCTATCATTTGCAACAACATGAATGGACCTAGAGGTTACTATGCTGAGCTAAATAAGTCAGAGAAAGATAAATACCATATAATTTCACTTACATGTGGTATTTAATAGACAAAAAAGAACAAACTAATTGAAAACAAATATAGAGGACAATCAGATGATGGCCAGAAGGGAGAGAGGTGGAAGGTCTGGGAGAAAATGGTGAAGAATTAAAGAAGTACAAATTAATAGTTGATAGAAAGTCACAAGGATGAGAAACATGGCATAGGGAATGCATACAGCAATAAGGTGATGGCTATGTGTAGAGCCAGAGGAAAGATAGAGTAATCAGGGGCATCATTTCATAAATGTTATATAAATGTCTAACCAATGTACTGTATACTTGAAACTAATAAAAAAAATTACAAATAAACAAACAGAAAATACCAGATAAGTTTGGGCTCAAGGTAGAGGTTGTTAAAAAAGAGGGGCAAAGAGTTATGACAAAAATTGCACCCAGAAATAAAGCTGCACTTTCATAACTCTTCTAGGACCAGAGATGCTGGGGGGAATTGATGTGAACATAATAGTAAGAGAGTTGGGGAGACCTTACCTGTCAACTCATTGTCAGACAGACAAAAACAAGTGAGAAGACAGGTTCTGAACAAAATAATGAGTGTGTTTCCAGCATCCATTAAATATGGACAAAATCTAACTGTATAGACTAGGGGTCCCCAAGCCCCATGCCACAGACCAGTACTGGTCCTAGCCTGTTAGGAACCAGGCAGCACAGCAGGAGGTGAGCAGTGGGTGTGAGCAAAGTTTCATCTGTATTTGCAGCCACTCCCTAACACTAGTATCCCCACCTCAGCTCTACCTCAGATCATCGGGCATTAGATTCTCATAGGCACACTGGTCCTTGGTGCCAAATGGTTGGAGACCACTGCTATAGACCACAAAAAAAATTATAATAAAGTTAAATGAAGGAAATCTAAACTATACAAATCACATTCTCTATTATAATGTGAAATTATTTGAAAAAAATTACAAAAATAAATGTTAATTTTAAATATATAAACAGTTGAGTAAAGGAAGAGATCAAAATCTAGAAAACAATTATAAAGAAAATGAAGCATATTAAATCATACAAGATATGCTAAAATAGTGCACAGAAGAAAAATTTTAAAACACATGTGGCTAATAGCTTTCTCATGAGATGAGAGAGAAGAACTGACTGATTACTACTAACAAAATCAAATCAGTAATCAAAAAATTCTCAACAAACAAAAATCCTGGACCAGATGGCTTCATAGGTGAATTTTACCAAACAGTTAGAGATGAATTAACACCAAACTAATTCAAAATATTCAAGAGGATAGAAGTCTCCTAAGCTTTTTTTTCTAACAAGGCCACCATTGTCCTGATTCCCAAACCAGACAAAAGTATTACAATAAAAAGAAAAGAAAAGAAAAAAGAAAAGAAAAGAAAAGAAAGGAAAGGAAAGGAAAGAAAAGAAAAAAGAAAAGAAAAGGAAAGAAAAAAAAGAAAGAGAGAGAGAGAGAGAAAGAGAGAAAGAGAGAAAGAGAGAAAGAGAGAAAGAGAGAGAGAGAGAGAGAAAAAAAGAAAGAAAGTTTTCAAGTTTCTTACTTAAAAAGAAAAGAGAAGAAAAGGAAAGGAGAGGAGAGGAGAGGAGAGGAAAGGAAAGGAAAGGAAAGGAGAGGAAAGGAAAGGAAAGGAAAGGAAGAAAAAGAAAAAGAAAAGAAAAAGAAAGAAAAGAAAATTAAATTACAGGTCTACATCCCTGATTAACATAGATGCAAAAATTCTCAACAAAATATTAGCAAACTGAATTCAGCAATACGTTAAAAAGATCATACACCATGATCAAGTTGGATTAATTCCTGGGATGCAAGTTTGGTTCAATATCTGCAAATCAATTAATGTGATACACCACATTAACAAATCAAAAGATAAAAATCACATGATTATATAATAGATGCAGAAAAAAAGTTTGACAAAATCCAGCATCGATTTATGATAAAAACTCTCAGCAAAGTGGGAATAGATGGAACATACCTCAATATAATAAAAGCTACATATGAAAAACCCACAGCTAACATCATACTCAATGTGGAAAAGCTAAAAGTGTTTTCCTTAAGATCAAGAACAACACAAGGATGTCCACTTTCACCACTTTTTTCAACATAGTATCCAAATTGGAAAAGAAGTAAAACTGTCATTTCAGATGACATGATATTATATAGAGAGAATACATAATATCTAAAGATTCCACCAAAAAATTGTTAAAACTGATAAATAAATTCAGTCAAGCAGGATACAAAATTAGTATTCAGAAATTGGTTGCAATTTTATACTCCAATAAGGAACTATGAGAAAGAGAAATTAAGAAAACAATCTCATTTACAATTGAATTAAAAACAATAAAATACCTAGGAATAAACTTAACCAATGAAGTAAAAGACCTGTACTTGAAAAATTATGTCATTGAATAAAAAAATTAAGATGAATAAAATTAAACTTTAAATATAATTCAAAACTATTAAACAACAACAAAGAAAGAAGTAATAATAAAAGTTTTAAAAATAATACATTAAAAAGAGTAAAACATGTCACACACGAAGCAAAGCCAAGCTTGACAGATGCATTTGATAAAGAAATAAGCCTTTTTTTTTTAGATTCAAACAGTTTGTTAGTTAGAGGGTCAGTGAGAGCAAGGGTAACCTGGTGTCAGCTACCTGGCCCTTGCACAGGTGATAAGGAAACAAAAAGAGTGAGAAGATTGTAAATGAATGGTAAGACTCTTTGTTGCTGAGGAACCAAAGGTTATAGCTGTAACCTGAGGATAACAAGGCAGAGAAACTGACCTCATCAGAACTTAGGTGGCAGTAAGAAAATGCTTCATGCCAGCCTCTTGGTAGACCAGGAAACATTTGAGAAACAGTCATAGGAGAAACTCACAAGTATTCCATGATCTTCTGTTTAGGAGACTCACTGAATATTTTCCCAAGGTTTATACCCGCCAGGGTTCAAGCCTTGTTTATGTGGCCTTCATGGATCCTTGCAAGGTTATCAGGGCACCAGCATGGAGCTGGTTCTCTACAAAACAGTACAATGGATCATTTAATCCAGAACTCGCATCTTGAAATAAAAATTTTTTTAAAGATAATCACAGTTTACATAATTAATAAGGAAACAAACATCCCAAATTAAAATTTTTCAATTAAAAAAAACCCACAGAGGTTAAAGAAGTACAAATTAGTAGTTGATAGTTGGGCACGAGGAGCATGGCAGAGCGAATGCAGTTAGCATTAATATGACGGTTAAGTGGAGGGCCAGGGGAGGGAGGGAGGAATTGGAGGGATCATTAAATGAACATTATAGATGTCTAACCAATGTACTGTATATTTGAAACTAATTTAAATAAATAAATTTATGTAAAAAAAAAAAAAAAACCTCGGAAACAAAATTTGAGAATTATAATAACTTAAATTATAAATCTCGATGTAAGTACATTTTAAAATCTGGATAAATGGATGATTTTCTGGGGGAAAATGTTATGTTAACACAACTATTCCCAGAAGAGTCACAAAATCTCAACAGAAAAAAAACAATAATTTAGGACTTTGAGATAATAATCAATGAGCTACCCCATGGCCCACACCTTGAAAAAAGATTGTGTGTGTGTAACAGATTCAGATAATTTCACTGAAGTCTTTCAATCTTTCAAAATATAGTTACTTATATAAAGATTTTTTATAATAAAATAACAACAATACCAAAACATGAAAAATCACAAAATCACAAAAACAAAGAAAATATCAAATAAAACATGAAAATAAATATGAACTTTAATAAAAAATGAATTTAGAAAAATATTATGAATAAATTACCTTGATTATTCTTGGCCCTTTGCATTTCCATATAAATTTTAAAATTACCTTGTCAGTTTTCATGTGCACATTCATGTACACACACACAAACTTTTAGAATTTTATTAAGATTGGACTTAATCTATAGATCAATATTGGAGAATAGACATCCTTGTAATATTGAGTCTTTCAAACCATTAACTTTGTACTTCTCTTCACATGTTTATCTTCTTTAATTTCTCCAAAAAGTTTTTAAAGTTTTCAAAATAGAGATCTTGCATGACTTTTGTTAGATTTAGTCTTATGAGTTTGATTATTTTTGAAATCACTATGCTGAAAAAATATTTAAATTTTTTTTCAATTTGTTGCTAATATGATTTGAAATAATATTTATACATGAGCTCTTATATACAAAGACCTTGCTAAAGTCACTATTTAATTATAATCATTTGCTTGTAGGTTCTGTTGTAGTTCTACTTAAAGAAAAAGTTTATTATTTATCAAATCTTTTATAAATCTAATTAAATTTTATAAAGATAATTTAAAGTAATAGCAGTGTTTTTAGTGCAAAGATTTACAAACACATCAAAGGGACAAAAGGGAGTCCAGAAGCAGATTCACATTTATTACACTGCAATGCAGTGGAGAAGAGTGGACCTTCCAACAAGTGGTGCTAAATAGATATAAAAATAAAAAATCAATTCTTGACTTCTGTCTAATACCATAAAGAAGTCAGTTATGGATGAATTGCAGATCTCAAGAAGAGGACAAAGAAAAAGAGTTACTTTAATAACCTTGGAATAGGTTAAGATTTCTAAAGGACTCACAAAAAATATTAATCATAAAGGAAAAAAAATGGTAGATTATATTAAGTTCAAAGAAGGTGTATATATATATATATATTACTTTGTAAAATGGGTGTATGCACACAGTGAAATACTGTGCAAGAGAATGAATAAATAATACCCACAATAGGATGGATGAATCTCCAAACAAAATATTGAGTGAAAGAAGCCAGAGACACAAGTGTGTGACTTCGGATGATTCCATTTGTATGAAGGTGAAAGTTAGGCAAAACCAGATTATGGTATTGAACATTTAAATAAGGATTACACTAAGATAAAAATGGCTTGTGAGAAAAGAGAAGAGAGTGTCTGGTGTGCCAAAAAAGGTCTATTACCTGATCTGGGCCCGGCTGCATATGTGTGTTC
>NW_006437784.1:120595-145017 GCF_000325575.1 Pteropus alecto
TATATCTAACAATAGAAAGAAAATATATAAACTAAAATCAATAAGGAAAAGACAGACAACCACATAGGAAATAGGCAAGAAAATAAAGAGGATATCTAAATGGCTAAGAAACATATGAAAATGTGCATTACCTCACTTCTCATCAAGAAAATGCAAATCAAAATCTCAATGTAATACCATAATTCAGCCAGCATAATAGCTAAAATTGAAAGATTGGCAATATGAAGTGTCTGTGAGGATGTAGAATAACTGAAACTCAGATACACTGATGGCAGGAATATAAATTAGAACAACCTCATTACAAAGTCATTTGTGAATTTCTATTAAAACTAATCATATGCATACTCTATTAACCAGCAACTTTATACCAAACGGAAAGGTATACATAAGTTCAACAAAAGGTATGTATAAGAATGCTACTAGCAGCCCTGTTTATAATAATCTCCACAATGGAAACTACTCAAATGCCCATCAACAGTAGAATGCATAAATAAATGGGTGTATGCACACAGTGAAATACTGTGGAAGAGAATGAATAAACAATACCCACAATAGGATGGATGAATCTCCAAACAAAATATTGAGTGAAAGAAGCCAGAGACACAAGTGTGTGACTTCGGATGATTCCATTTGTATGAAGGTGAAAGTTAAGCAAAACCAGATTATGGTATTGAACATTTAAATAGGGGTTACACTAAGATAAAAATGGCTTGTGAGAAAAGAGAAGAGAGTGTCTGATGTGCCAAAAAAGTTCTATTACTTGATCTGGGCCTGGCTGCATACGTGTGTTCTTTTGTGAAAATCCGTTGAGCTGTGTACTTACTGTGAGCTTTTAATGCATGCTTATTATATTTCATTAAGAAGTTCTAAAATTAATGACTACAAATCAATACATTAAAAATAACACATGATAAGGATGTGGATTTTCTGCTTGGCCAATTGACTCAACTTTTGATAAAAATGTAAAGATAAATCTTTATATTATGATTTATTCTGAAATAAATGCCAAATAGATGAACAATTTAAAGTTAACAGACAAAATCATGAATGTCCTATCAGAAAGAGTTGGTGACTTTTACATCTTGGAGTGTGTATATATATATTACATATATATATATGTATAACATTGAAATCATTAAAATTTGAAGATTTCTACAACTAAAGAATTTCTACATCTAAGTCAAAAGAATAATAAAAACAAGTTCACATAAAGCTAAAACGTTATTTCCTGAACTTGTAAAAAAAAGTTAATACACATCAACAGGAAAAAGACTGAAGACTGAACATTCAATAGAAAACTGAATAACAAAAATTAATAGAGAATTTATGAAAAAAGCAAGAAAATCCATAGAACATGTTCATATATATAAGATACATGGCTAGAATAGAATATAATTAAAGAAATGAAAATTAAAACAACACTGTGCACATCATTTTGACTTTAATATAACAGCAAAAATCTAAAAAGATGATGTGCTACCCAGCCTATTACAAAAATCTAAAACAGTCTTGAGGAAGAACAAAGTTATAAGGTTCATCATTTTCAGTTTCAAAACAGTAATCAAGACTGTGTGGTACTGGCATAAGGATAGACATACAGACCCATGGAATAGAACTGAGAGCCCAGAAATAAACCCTCATATTTACAATTAGTTGATTTTTCACAAGGGGCCCAAGACTAGTCAATGGGGAAAAAACAATCTCTTGATTAAGTGGTGCTGGGAGAACTGAATATCCACAGATAAAAGAATGAATATAAATCTTTACCTCATACCATATAAAAATTTAATTAGAAATGTATCAAAGACTTAAATATAAGAGCTAAGACTATAAAACTTTTAAAAGAAAACATAAGAGTAAATCTTTATGACCTCAGGTGTGACAATTGTTTCTTAGATGTGGTACATAAAGCTCAAGTAATAAAAGAAAAATAGGTAAATTGGACTTGATCAAAATTAAAAATTTGGAGATATCAAAGGATACTATCAAGAGAGTGAAAAAACTACCCACAGGATGAGGGAAAATAGTGTTCAGAATATATGATGAACTCTTAAAATCTAACAAGGAAAAACAGACAACCCCTCTGATAAGCGGCTAATATTCAAAATATGCAAAGAACTCTTATGACTCAACAATAAAAAAAAATAATAATAATCCAATTAAAAATGGGCAGAGGATCTGAACAGACTCTTCTGCCAAGAAGATATACAAATGGCCAACAGATATGTGAAAGGATGCATAACTTCACTAGCTATTAGAGAAAAGAAAACCAGAATCTCAACAAGATACCACCTCACACCTGTTAGAATGGCTATCATCAACAAGACAAGGAATAACAAGTGCTGGAGAGGTGGGGAAAAAGGAAAAATGAATCCTCATATACTACTGATGGTAATGTAAATTGCTACAGCCACTGTGGAAAACATGATGGAGTTTCCTCAAAAAGTGATAGAATTACCATATGACCCAGCAATCCCTCTTAGTATCTACTCAAAAAACCAGAAAACATTTATTTGCAAAAATATATGCACTCTGATGTTCATAGCCACATTATTCATGGTGGCCAAAATATGGAAACAATTGAAGTGCCCATCAGTAGATGATTGGATAAAGAAGATGTGGTACATATATACAATGGAATATTACTCAAACCTAAGAAAAGATGAAATACTGCTATTAGAGACAACATGGATGGATCTTGAGATAATCATGCTAAGTGAAATAAATCAGACAGAAAAAATTGAGAACCTTATGATTTCACCTATATGTGGGATATAAAACTGAAAATGACAAACAAATAAGACAAACAAAGAGAGGCTCATAGACCCAGACAACAGTTCAATGGTTACCAGAAGGAAAGCAGGGAGAGAAGATGGTAGATAAGGGTAAAAGGGGGTCAAATATATGATGACAGATAAAATTTAACTTTGAGTGGTGAACACACAATGCAATATATTTATGACATATTATTGAATTGTACACTCAAAATTTATATAATTTTATTAGCCTACGTCACTCTGATAAATTTAATTAAAATCCTGAATAGATATTTCTCCAAAGAAGAAATACAAATGGCCAACAAATACATGAGCAGATACTCAATGTCATTAATCATTAGGAAAATACAAATCAAAACCACTTCATCCCCACTAGGATGGCTATAATCAACAAAATGGAAAATAACAAACCTGGTGAGGTTTTAAAGAAATTAGAACCCTCATACCTTGTTGGCAGGATTGTAAAATGGTGCTGTCACTGGAGGAAACAGTTTGATGATTCCTCAAGATGATAAAATCTTATCAAATCTTATTAAATGTCCCAACAATTCCACTCCTGGGTATAGTCTTAAAATAATGAAAAACAGGTGTTTAAACATTAACTTGTACACGAACTGTTCATAGTAGCACTATACACAACAGCCAAAAGGTAGAAACCACCCAATGTTTATCAATTGATGAATGGATAAACAAAATGTGGTCTATCCAAATGATGGAATATTATTCAGCCACAAAAAGAAATGATGTGCTAAAACATGGATGAACCTTGAAAACATGCTAAGTGAAGGAAGCCAGATTCCATTTATATAAAATATCCATAGTAGGCAAATCCATAGAGACAGAACAGTTCTGTCGTTTCCAGGGACTGGAAGGAGAGAGGTATGGGGAGTGACTATCATTGGGTAGGTGGTTTCCATTTGGGGTGATGAACATGTTCTAAAACTAGATAGTAGTGATGGTTGCACAACGTCCTGAACATAATGACACTGATTTTAATCTTAAAATGGTTAGAATGGCAAATTTTATGTTATACGTATTTAGCGCAATAAAAAAGTACGGAACTAGGCCTTCAAGTGCTTTCAGCCCTTTAAAAGAAATTAGACAATACTATCATATTTTTAATGTAAAATGTACTTTCAGACATCAGTTTCATGATGAAATGTACCTTAAGAACATACCTGACAAGGAATAAATTCATTTTTTATTGTCATTAATTCAGTATTAAAAACAAATTGAAGACAAATTAGCAATAGAGAACTGTTCTTTTTAAATCATGACACAATTATATAATGGTTACTATGTGTTCCATTAAAATAATATGGTAAATCTATCTGTGCTGATATAAGGAGACTTTTGAAAGATATATTATTAAATGTATCAAAAGAAAAAAGGCCCATTTGTGTTAATAAAAATCAAATGTATTTAGTATTTCATTTATTCCACAAAAAAACATTGCACACTTACAGTAAAGCAGGCACTACAATAAATTCTGAATATAAAGTGGTAAAAAACCATCTACACTTGCTATTCTGGAGAGCCCAGCTTTTACAGGCAGGAGTGGAGCAGAAACTGCCCCCGGCTATCTCAGCACCATTTTAGACCTTGAAGTAGGCCTTCCTGGGATACCACTGTCCACTCCTTTAAAGCTAGGTTTCATATCATGCAAGACCTGTGATGTCTTTAGGAGGGAGTTTTAGGAGGCCAGGGCTCTGTGTTTTTCAGGAAAAACAGGCCTGGATTCTTGTTGTTCTCACTGCTGGGCTCCAGCTGAGAATCTTGAGTCTGTTCTCTGGCTCCATCAACACCACATGGCAGTAGCAGTGAGAGGATCTTCACTGACAGCTTCACATTGTGATTAAGCAGTTTACTAGGCAGATTTCTTCTGGCTGTTTGACAACCAAACTTTGTTTCTTAAACATCTATGAGATTCTGTAAATCAAAATATCTAAGGCAAAAAAAAACCCTCTTTTTTGCTTAAAAATGTTAGTTTTTATATACAAATGAATCCTAACCAATATAGTAAACAAATAACTAAATAATATAATTTTAAATTGTGATCGGTGCTATGAAAAAAAAGGTAGTATTGGTACAAAACATGGTTAGAAAAAATAATTGTATGGAGGTCTGGGAGATGGGTTAAGACCTGAGTGAAAAGAAGGAGGTGGTAGAGAGAAGAATAGGGAACATAGCTGCAGATCAGAGAAAACATAAGCCAGAATGTGATGTATAGTCTAGCAGGGAAAGGTCAGCCTGGCTGGAGCTTGGAGGAGAGAGAGAGCGGGTGGAAGGTTGGGGAGAAATGGCATCAGATGGATTATTCAATAGGGTAACTGAGTAGCATTTGTTAGATCTATTCATAAAGGTATGGCCAAAGTTAAGGAAAATCAAAGAGTGGGATTGTGCAATAGCAAGGAACCACTCTGAATCACAGTTCTCAGGGGCAAAGGAGAAAGCAGTGACTAGATTATAGCGTCCTCGATGGACACTGACAAAGACTCTCCTTGACCAAACTCTATACAGTTAGGCCATTTCAGCAAGAATGCCACACCTCTTGATAGCCACTCTTAGTCCTCATCCATCCATGGACCCCTAAACCTGCTCCTGGCTATAAATCCTGGCTCCTCTTGCTGTCTTAGGCGTTGAGCCTAATCTCTGTTCCTTATTCCAATACTCTTGACACATTTGCATAAGTCTTGAATAAAGTCTTCCTTACTGTTTTCACAACTGTCAGAATTATTTTTTCTTTAACAGCTTCCCTTTAGAAAATTTCTGGGGAAATCAATTCCCTGATTTCTCTTTCCTCTGGTCCCATTTCCCACCAGCCCTTCCTACCACGTGGACACATGTAAAAGCCAGAGGGCAAGGACCAGGTTAATGGGTTCATAAAATCAGTTCTGGAACATAGTGCAAAATAGAGAAAAATGGTGGATCTGAGAGGCAATTGGTACAATGTCCAGTGCAATCACTTTTTTGCTTTTTACCTCCATTCTTGTCAATGTTGATACAAAGCACAGGGACATAAGGCTCCCTTGCTCACCCTACCACTGTGAGGATGTTGTCTAAGACATCCTCTCACCTAACATCCAGAATATTAGCCATCCTGAGCATTCTCCAGGTACTTTAGGGACAGACGACTAATTTCTATAAACACAGATGCACAGTTGCCCATCTAACCCTGGCCCCAAAGTCCAGATCGATAATGATGGTTCTGTTCTTTCATTACTTAGGCTCTGCACCCCTTATTTTCTAAAGCAAAAGCTTAAAAACCAAGTAATATAATGTTTAAAAACAGGTAAAATTCCTCCATGGCGTTTGAAGTGGCTCCTCTCTGGGAGGGGGTTAGTAAGCAGAAGCAGAAATGTGGAGGGGTAAAGGCTACTGGGGCCGATCATGCTCTGACTTTTTTCTTTGAAATTCTACATATTAAATAAAAATGAACAAACATTCCATTAGAAATTTAAAATGTCTCTGATTAATAACGCTAATAATAAAAATATTAGACATTATAACAAACATTTAAAAATCCGTTGATCTACCAATGACCAGTAATGTTTGCTGTAAGTTAAAAACCAGTATTCACAGAGATGAAAATCTCCAATAATTAAACTTAGTATACTATTTGGCATATCTTCAATTTCACTAAATTTCCCAAATTTTAAATAAAGTCTGCATTTGTACCTTTGCTTAAGTGGAAGCAATCTTCTCTTCCAGGACTCTTGCTGTAGAGCGTTCACACATAAGACCATGATTTATCTCAGAAAAGCAGAGCTCTGAATCTTAATAAGAATTTAAGATGAAATATCTGTGTCATCTAACATAAATGTATGAATTAAATACCTTGCAATCCATTCACTTTTCTTAAAAGTAATTGGTAAATGTATTTTTTAAACATTTAATAGAATACTTTTCCTGCTTTTCTCTTTCTTAACATCAAAACTATGAACAAAATACTTCTGCTGCCTCATTGTTATCTATTCTCTTAGTTCAATAGTTACCTTAGTATTTCTTTGTTGACATTCTGTGGACAGATACCCATTACATCCAGACTTTTTTTCAGGAAATTTTTTTTTCTCTCTCTAGTATTATAAAAAAGTATCTTTTTCTCTGCATAGCCCCCAAATGTTCTGGAAAGATTACAATGTCAAAGGCTGAGGGAACAAAAGTCAATTAGATCAAATGCAGCTTCCTATAATAGCCTCCATGTCACAAGATTTACATGTGTTCATTTAGTGTAAATGAGAAAGAGACAGTTGGTAACATTGCCCCTTTAAAGCTTTTGTGACACATTTGGAGACCAACAATATATATAATTTATAATTATTTACTGTTAAAACCTTGAACATGAATTAAAATTCTCTATAAACTTACTGATAATACAAAAGGATTTTATTACAACTTATTATAATACCTATTCAGAAACCTATGTCAATGTTAACACATTTAAATGAAATATTTATGAGTACGTATATGGTATACTTTAATAAGATGCTTATTAAAATAATCAATTAGGATAATAAAAATAAAGTAAAAATTTAGAATTACAAAGTACAAAGTAAATATATAACTTAAAGACTAAAGTGTCATTAACAATTTGGGCTTTTCTGAGCCGCCTGAGGAGCTGTTTTTTTCTCACAGTTCACCAGTAGCAAAACTCAACTCCTCTGAACTGAGTGAGCCACAAAACGTGTTCTTGGGAGAGATAATTGTCAAAATTATACTGAAGAGGCTCTCAAAATATATATATTCTTTCACATGTCAGTGCTCACATGGACTGTTTACTAAGGTTTTTGTCACATAGTATGCAACAGGTTTAATTATTAAACACAGAATTAAGCTACAAAATGTAATAAATTATAATAAAATAATTTTAGTCTGCCAAGGGAATCTACTAAAAGGACAAATCTGATGTCAAGTTTTCATTACATAGAAATATTTCACTGCTCCCATTGCCTTTAGAAATCATTCAAAAATTTGAAATTTTTTTTTTGGCACTGCCCCACAAACTCCCATACCTTCTAGCCATGCTTATCTTCTCTCTATTCCTCATATGAATCATGATAATAACTCAAGGGGCTTCACTGGTAATCTAGTCTAAGCATATAACATATTTTATCTCATTTAATCTTTCTAGCAGCCATATAAAGTTTATGAATTATGTAATTTTAAAAAACATTTAAAATTACATAATTCATTACAAAAATATTTCTTGGTATGACATATTAAAAAACTTTGAAGTACATGGGGTCATATCTGTTTCCCAGTCTCACACTCAAGAATAACTGACGACAGGTGACTTGTGTAACCTTTTATCCCTTTCTATACATTAATAACATTAATGACTAAATTGAAACATTGTGATTTCCTATGGTGATATTATGCACATATATAATATGTGTGTGTATATATGTATATATGTTTATGTGTATATATGTTATATACACACACACACAAAGACACATGACACATACTCCATGTGTGTGGTCTGTGTGTAAATTCTCTATTTGGCTCCCTGAATTATTTTTTCTTATCTTTATTTTTATAGCTTTATTTCTTTATCGTTTCATGATACATTGTGCTACATGCTGAGCAGATACTCCTCATTTTTCTTTTCCTATCATTTATTTAGCCAATCTTCTATATTTTCCTCTTCATGTGAACTTTAAAATGAGCGTGGCAAGTTTTATAAAATTTTTCTTGACATTTTTATTAGGATTATATTAAATTTGTAGATTTGTGGAGAACTGCCAGATTGCGTGTAACTTTCAGAAATGCCATCATTATCTCCATGTATTTATATCTTTTATATCCTCAAATAAAGTTTTACTGTTTTTTTCAGTACAGATTAATTATCATCATTTGGCAGACTTACTCAACTGAATGATCAACTTTTCTTTTGAGCTATGGATTAGCTTTAGGCCATAGGAAACAACTCTTTCTTAAAGAAGTCATAGCACTCATCTTCTAAACTGGATCTGGTGCATTTCAGGAGAGTTCTTGGGCTCCTTTCACAATTTCTCTAAAGGTGTTTTGGTCATATTATTTTCTAAAAACTGTAAGTATTTCAACTAGATCTTCAAATACATTGGCCTAAGTCCTTTCAATGGCCTCTTAGTTTTCTTTGAGGCCTTTGGCTCCCTACTGGCCAACTTCTGACTTGCCCACAAGTTCCCCTAGATGTGGGATGACTTCTGAGTCCCAAGTACTAGGAGCTGAAAACTATTAGTTAACGTTTAAGGAGTTGAGAGTTGACAATGGAAATGTCTCAGATGATTTTAAATGTCCACACTGCTTTTGCAACTCCATGTACAATTAATTTAGCCTTCCCTGAGAGCAATGAGCTCCACCTATGAGCCCTCTTCTTACTCTCTTTTCTGAATTAGCTCTCAGTTATTCCCTGTGGGACTTAAGCAATGCACCTCTGTTCTTTTTTGTGTCTTTTTCCATTTCACTGTCTCTCTGACTGCTTAGAGAGTAGAGAAAGTATCTACCACTGGGCAAGATGTACCCACCTCCACACATACCATAAAGGCTGTGATCAGCAAAGAAATATTAGAGTGTGTGCAGGGGAGCAGTTGTTAGCCCAAGGGTGAAGGTCTGTAGGCATAAACCCACAATACTAATAATACCAACAATAACAATGGCTTCTGTTTATCCCTAATATACTGGGCACCAGTTATTGTGTTGATGTCACTCTTTAATTCTCACACCACATAGTGTGACAGTCTTATCTCTATTTTATGGCTGAAGAAGTAAAATCTCAGAGAAGTAATATAACTTTGTTAAGGCCACACAGATAGAAGCAGAGGCAGTAGTCTAATCATCTGGCAAAGCTAATTTCCGACTTATGATTTCTAAACGAAAAGCCTAGAGATTTTTTTTAAAAATCAAGTCTATAAATTAATAACTGTCATTTACAAAGCTTCCATTCCTTCATTTCAGGAAGTTGGAGAAAGTGTGAATATTAGCTATGTCATAAACATCACTGGGCAGACAGCATTTGTACAGTTCCATGGGTGTTTGAGAAATCATTTCTTTATGTCAATACTCAGTAATACTGAGCATGTGGGAAACTTTAAGCCTATCATTCTGCATGAAAGCAACAAATATTCAGTAGCTTTCTGCAAAAAATTCTGTAGTTGGTCTATGGTTTCAAAAAATTGAATTTTATCTTATTCTAGGTTTAAGAGATTTCAAATTATATTTTGTAAATAAAAAAAACCATGGAAACAAATTAGGTGCCACTCATGCTGATGTTGGAATGGTTCAACAAAATCAGAGAACATGGAGAACCAGACAAATACAGAACAACCTATCGACTCTGCTGCTTCTTTCCTGGGGAGCCTCCCAGTGATCCCAGCCACAGTTGAAATTTCCAGATTCACCCAACAGGTGCATTAAGAATATAGATTCTGGTATTTGGTTGCCTGGATTCAAAAGACAACTTCCTGGAAGTGCACCTTGCTGGTGTAACTTCTGCATCTCTGCAAAGTTGGTAATGATGCCTTCCTCACAGGACCACTGTGAAAATTCAGTATGGTGGTGCATGTGAAGTACTTAGCCCAGTGCCTAGCACACAGCACATACTCAATTTGTAGGAGCAATGATCTATTTCTGATTATCATGAATCAAGTAAAAGTGGGATCTAGAGGGACTGAGCACCTCAAAGACTTAGATGGAGGTTTCTAATCCAGACAAACAACGAGTTTCCAAGCTGATAAGGGCAGCCATAAGACAGACACCTAACTCAAATATTCTTAAATAAAAAAGGGGATTATCATCTGATTTCATCATTCTTTAAAAAGGGAGATTCCTGCTTTATCAACAATCATAAATCCCCAGAGCTCCAGGCCTCTCACCCTGTCCTCTCTGAGTCTCTCCCTTTGCCACTTCATCTCTCCAGGCAACTTCTCCTTTAAGAAGGACTGTGGCCACAGCAGCCCTAGCTCTTCTTCTTAAGCTTGAAAACAGAGATAAACACACTTGCTCTCTCCCTGCTGCAGCTGGAAAGGTCTTGGGAAGGTCACAGTTGGCCTCACAGTTTTCACATCTACTTCTGAAAGTGAATCCTGTTACCAGGAGAAGAAAAAATGTCATAAAGAGAATACAAAAAAATAGGTACATGGAAAATGTGGCTAAATTTGGCACGTTAGTATGTGTCTGAGTTTACAAATGCCCTCGGAAAGAATTTCAACAATTATAACTATAAATTTTAAAAAACTATCTGCCAGGTGTGAAATGTCTGCCATGTCAGTTTCCTTAGAAAGTCATTTTCTCATGAGAAGCGATGCAATATTTTTAAAAAGGAAAAGAAATAGTAAGGAACATGTGAAATGACATTGAATAAAAATAGGTTTATAAAAAAGTGTTTTAATTGCTCGTAATTTATAAGCTGCCTGATAATTCACTTCACAGATTTTTTGTTACATTTTATGCCCAGCTGAGGATTCATCACTCCAAGATTAGCTTAGGTGAAGTTCTCAGCACATATAAAATTGGCTTTCACTCCTACAGAGAGATGCTGATGATTCCTTCTACATAATGCCATCAAATAATACAAGCATGAAAGCCATGCTGGGTAAACAAGGTTTTTCTGCAAGTGCCTGTAGGGTCTGGCAGGGGATGGTGAGTGCTTTGGGCAGGAAGCAGCAGTCAGGAGAGACTAATTAACAGTGACAGCATGACTGTGGCTTTTTTTCTCTTCAAAATCTATTTGGAGACATAAAAGGGAACCCAGCCTCAGAAGAGAAGAATATCTGTAATGACTTTTAAGAGGTAATTCAGTGAGAGGGTGCTAGGAAACATTGTGTCTTAATATTTAGTTATTAAAAATTGTCATTGATGATTTTGCATTTTCTCATTCCCAGTCAGGAAACAAAATAAGATTTTATTTTACAGTAATTCACTTAGGCAGACCATTCAATGATATTGGCAGGCATGGGCTTCCAAAGGAGACTGATTTGAAAGACTTTTAACATTTTAAATCCTTTTATGTCCAATGATCATGATTTATTTTTATAATTGTTAAATTTTTTTATATTGTAAACTTTATTTAAAAAGTAACAATAATACTAATTATACTGACTAATATTAGATGAAAGTTGTTTTGAAATCCTTATTTCAGTTATGTTTTTAAGGAGGCCTCAAGCTCACTACTCCATAAAGAAATAACTAAAGATGACAATCTATTAGTTCATTTAATACTTCTATTATTCTCTGTTCAAAAGCTGTCACCCACTCTCAGCATCATACATTTGTCTTAGAGGACTCTGTACTTCCAGGCAGAATCAGTGGCCAGTGTCTGGACTGAGGGTCTTCTCAGTTCCATCTATCTGCATCATAACATCTTGTAATCTGTCTTCATCAACTAGTTCTTTTATTAACAAAGATGCTAAAAGATGCCCCAAAGATGCTAATACCACACTTTTTCATAGGACAGAACAAACTGCCTTTATTTTCCTTAGGAGATAAAAGAAGAAAGGCATTTTTAAAAATCCTAACATTTGGGAAATATCTTCCATATCTACTCTCTTCATAGCCAGATTCTAATTTCTTAGCCTTACAGGAAACCGAGATGCTGGAAGGGAAGTCAAAAGCTCCACAACTTTTTGGATTCCTTGTTTTATGCGCTACTATCCCTTAGAGAGATAATGTTTTCTCTTGGTGCAGATGTGAATATGAATTCAACAAAGTTATATTTTTATAAGGAGCTAATAATGTGAAGGCTATAATTCTACACATTAATTGTAAAGATATTCCAGTTAGTGGAGATGGTTCCATGTGACTAGCAGGTGGAATCTTAAGTATTGAGTAGTAAGATGATTTTGCTGGTTCGAAATTCAAGGGTCTTGAATTGTGGGTCTTCAGAGGCTGAGTGCACAATGCGGTATTATCCACCTCAAAACTTAAGAAAGAGCTAAAACGAGTGATGAGTAATAAACAGAGAGGAATTCCTCTTTGTTCAATGGTTTTGATATTTCCTACCCAGATGATCAGATACTTCACAACAGGAAATTTTCTTTGAAGCCTTTTAATTCTTAAATGCAAAAGTCTTATAGAAAAAAAAATTGTTTTCAGAGTTTAAGAATTGATAAGATTTTGATGCCCCAAAATAATTCGATTATTTTTTTAAAAAATCTGAATGACCTCCCTGTTCTAAAACAGTCTGTTGTTTTGGCCTCAAGTAATGATGACAGCTGGTAATCATCTAGATTAATGTGATTACCAAGATTTTGATATAAGGACTCTATTGTAAAATGAAAAATAAAAAGTAAAAGAAAGACAATATGAAAACACACACAAAAAAAGATACCATGAATTCAGTTAGACATTAACTAGAATGTGCTATTTCGGGGGGGGGAGGGGGCGAGAAGAGGACATGAATGTGTGAAAAATGTCATTTATATAGTCTGCAGACAATGCTTACTATGGCATGTGGACTCATGGACATTTTGATCATTTTTCTGAGCATCTCTAGAGCTTTCTGGATCATTGATAGGGAGTCATTTTTTTTTTGGCGGCAGGGAGTACTTGTTCCCAGCAAACATAATAAAATATAATGGTTTCATGCATATGCCTAACAATTTGGCTTTCAGCATATGTTAGAATAAATGATAAGTTCTTGGTACTTTTACAGGAGAAAATGTGCACATTTTCCTCAGTGGAAGCTGGCAAAGAAAGGGGAAAAAGGAAGGAAAAGAAACAGAAACACTTCCTTGGTACATGAGCTAAATGTGGTAGAGACTGGCTAGCTATTCACCAGATTTGCTTTCTCACAGAGAGTACAGCTAGATTGTATTTTTGTTCTTCCTTTAGAACAATTAGATGTGGAGATGTGGCTGTGTTCTATAAAATAGAATATGAGTAGAAGTGATGTGTGCTCCTTCCAGGCCCAGTACTTTATAACTTACCAGGCATGATTCTACATGCTGTTTTCCCTTTAACTGGCTGGAATGGAGACAATGTAGAGAGTGACCTCAAAAGCTATGGAGAAGATCTGTTGATCAAGAGCAACAATATGGAAATCATGTAAATGAGAAATAGGTTTCTATTGTATTTGAACCATTATATCTTTTAAATTTAGTTATGATAGTGACCTTAACTGATGCACTATGTAATAAATATTGAATTACTTTTAACAACTGGAGATGACTTTAATGTCTGTGATTCTGTGAGGTGCACTAAGGAATGACGCTAATTTTTCCTGCACATCTTCTATGTAAAATTTGTACATTTTCTAAGTACCATTTTCTAAGTACCATTTGTGTGTTGTCTATGTGAAGTGTAACATGCATACCTTTCGATTATGTTAGCTTATGTATTTTTAAATATTTTTGCTAAGAAGTTTATGTATAGGGAAATGCACAAGACTTAAGCATGCAATTCAATGAGTTTTTGTTAAATGTTTATACTCATAGGAACAAAAACCACACCAAAATAAAGAATATTTCTATCCTTCTCCAAAGTTGCCATGTGCCCTTTTCCAGTCTACCCCAAGCCACCCCCCTTCCCATAGGCAATCACTATGGATTCCTATTACCCTAAATTAATTCTACCTGCTTTTGAACTTCACGTGAATGAAACTATACTCATGAACTCTAGTGTATATTTGGTTTCTTTTGCATAGCATAATGTTTTGGAGTTTAATCCATGCCATTGTGTGTTTTAGCAGTACATTCTTTTGTATTATTGAGTAGTATTTCATTATGGTGAAATATACCACAATAATTTAATCATACTATGTCCATGGACATTTGTATTGTTTCCATCTTGGAACTATTATAAACATCCTTGTACAAGTTTTTTTTTTGTATGTGTAAAACATATGTTTTACTTCTCTTGCATAAACACCTCAGTAGAACTGATGCATCAGAAGGTAGATATGTGTTTCATATTTCTAGAAGGTTTTTCAAAGTGCATCATTTTACACTTAGAGTTTTCGTGGTTTCATAAGCTCATCAATATTTGGTGTTGTGAGCTCTTTATATTTTGCTTTTCTAGGTGTAAAATTTTATGTTATTTTAGTTTTAATTTGCTTTTCCCTGATAGTACAGATAGTAATACTTTTCACTTGCTTAATTTTTATTCATATATGCCCTTCAGTAAAGTTAAAATATTTTGACCATTATTTTGGGCTCTTTTTATCATGGATTAGTAAAAGGTATCATTAATGTTCTGGATACAAATTCTTTATCAGAGATATGTATTAGGAATATTTTTTCAGTATACACTTTGCCTTTTCATTTTCTTTCTATGATGTCTTTAATAAACAGAAGATTCTAATATTGATAAAAATCAATTTATGTATCTTTAAGTTTTTTTATGTTTAGTGCTTTCTGTATCCTATCTACAAAATATTTGCCTTTCTCCAAGTTATGAAGATATGCTTTTCTGCTTTCTTTTAGAAAGTTTATAGTTTACTTTTAAATTTAAGTCTACTAAATGTCTCAAATTACTTATTTTGTATGCTATGAGGTGGCATCAAAATTCATTTTATCCTAAAAATTTGTACAGCTGTACTTTTTTTTTTTATAAAAACTTCTCTTTCCTTATTGAATGGAGTTAGTATATTTGTCACAAAAACAATTAACCACAAATGTGAGGACCTATTTCTAGATTTTATATTTTGTTTAATTTATCTGTTTGCCTATCCTTACCTTAATAACACGATGACTGATTATTAAAACTTTATAGTTAGTCTTTAAATCAAGGAGAGTAAGTCATCCAATTTTGCTCTTATTTTTTAAGATTGGTATGGCTATTTTAGAGCTTTTGGATCCTATACACACTTTACAAATAAGTTATCGATTTCCAACAAAGCAAAATCCTGTTGGGATTTTAGTTGAGATTGATAGAATCTCTATATCAATTAGGGGATAACTGATGTGTTAGCAATGCTGTGTTTTCTCATCCAGAAACATAGCACATCTTTCTAATTATTTAAATAGTCTGTAAATTCTCTCAGCAGTATTTCTGGTTCTTATTGTCTAAGTCTTGCATATCTTTCAGTAAATTAACTACTATTTTAGATTTTTTTATGTAAAATATTAAATGAGATTTTTAACTTCATTTTTTGCTATCAATATATAAAAATACACATAGTTTTATATCCTATGACCTCATATTCCATGACTCGTGAATTTGGTTATTAATTTTTATATTTTTATACATTTCTTAAGATAGACTTTTTATGTATGAAATCATATTCTCTACAAATAAAGAAAATTTTATTTCTTTTTTCTGGTCTTTATGCAATTTATTTCTTTTTTGAACTTTATTCCATTGGCTAAAATCTTCTAAGAATAAAATGTTCGAAAGGAGATAATGATGGTCATCTTTGTCTTGTTTCAACTTCCCTCAACTCCTGGTTTACTGAGAAGTTTTTCCATGAATTTTCATTGCATTTCATCACATGCTTTCTCTTCATCTATAAAGATTACAATTTGTTGCTCTGCTTTATTTGGTTAATGTAATAAATTATACATATTGGTCTTTAAATTTTAAACCAAACCTAAAATCCTGAAATAAACCCTTGAAACATATATTTAATCATAAATAGATAAACGATAGGTAGCTAGCTAGCTAGATAGACAGACATACTCAACATTCATATTTTATTCGTGAAGGATATTGTTCTGTAATTTTCTTTTTTGTAATTAAGATTTGGTACTATTTGCTGGATGGGAGAGGATGTGTGAGTGATGCGTGAAAAGGTGAAGAGACTAAGAAGTACAATTGACAGTTATAAAAATAGTCACAGGAATATAATGTACAGCATAGGAAATATAGTCAATAATGTTGTAGTAACTATGTATAGTGTCAGATGGGTTACTAATCTTATTGGGGTGACCACTTCATAAGTTATATAAATGTCTAATCACTATACTTTATACCTGAAACTGACATAATATCGTATGTCAACTATAATTGAAAAATAAATTTAAAAAATGGTATTATTTTTGGCCTCATAAAATGTGCATATGCTACTTTTGCTATTTTATAAATAATTTCTCTCAGTTTGGTAAATATCAAAATTCACTGAAAAAAAAAAATCTAGGTCTAGAGTTTACTCATGAAAACATTTTTAATTATAAATGCTATTTTTTAAAAAAAGTAAAGGGCTATCCAATTTTACTATTCTTCTTATATCCAACTTGGTAAGTTATGGTTTTCAAGAAATTTGTCTTTTTCGTCTGAGTTTTTAAATTTATTGACTAACGTTCAAACTTATTCAATGTCTATAGGATCGACTATCCTCTTTCATTCCTCATATTAGTAATTAGTGTTACGTTGTGTTTTCAATTACATTGTTTTCAGCTCTTATATTTGTTTCCTTCTTTTCCTTCTCCTTTATATAATATTCTTTCCTTTTTCTATTGTTTCCATCATTAGGAAATTATGTTATTGATTTTAAATTATCTTCTGATATAGGTTTTTAAAGCTATACATATCTTTTTAAGTACTGATTTGGTTATAGTTCACAGTTTTATATGTTTTGCCTTCACTTTTATTCAATTAAATACATTTTCTAATTTCCACTGTGTTTTCTTGTTTGATTGATTTGTCCTTTATAAGTGTATAACTTACTTGCCAAATAAATGGAGCTATTCTGGATTTCTCATTGCCATTGACTCTTAATTTAATACTACAGTGGTCAAAAAATATATCCCGTAATATGTCAATCTTGAGGTTTTGTAACACTTATTTTATGACACAGTGTACAGCTTATCATGTGTTCTCAAAAAGAATGTATATTCCACTTCTCTTAGGTCAAATATTTGATAAATGTTAATTAGGTCTAATTGGTTGTTTGTGTTGGTAACAATAAATTCTTTAATTTTTTAATTATTTCATCTGTCTATTACTGACAGAGGGTTTTGAAATCTCTTAATTCTGATTATGAGTTTTCTATTTCTTTAGTTCTATCAGTATTTGCTCATGTATTTGAAAGTTACATTATCACATGCATAAACATTTAGCATTTTTATATCTTCCTGATGAATTGACACTTTTCTCATAATTAAATGTCTTTTTCCAACCATGATAATGTTCTTTGCTTTGAAATTAATACTTGTGAATTATAGGTCATATTTTTTCATCATTTTGTTTTCAAACTTTGTCGTTATATTTAAGGTGTGACTCTTGTATAAAAAGCACGAAATTGGCTCTCAGTTTCTTAAATCTAGTCTTACAATTTTGACTTCTTATTTGGAGGGATTAGCCTACATCATTTTACCGTAATTATTGACATTGTTGTGTTTACATTCGATCTCTGGCTGTTTGTTTTTCTTCTATTATTATGCTCACTTTTTAAACTATTTTTGAAAATTAAATATTATTTAATATTCTACTTATTTCTTCTTTAATTTTTAAGATATTCCTCTTTGAATATTCCTCAGTTGATGCTCAAGGAATTAATATGCATCCTTAATTTACAACAGTCTACTCTCAGTTAATATTGTAACACTTCACTTAAAGTATAAGAACCTTACAAAAACATACTTTGATTTATCCCTTATTCTTTGCATTATTGATGTCATATATTTCACTTTTATAGAAGTTCTAAAATCCATAAGTCGTAGCTGTTGTTATTATTTTACACAAACAGCTGACCCTGAGAGAAAATAATTTTTTTACAAGCAGAAAAATGATAGCTGTTTACATATGCCCACACATTTACTGTTTTCATGGTTTTTCTTCATTTATCCTATAAGAGTTTTCAGTCTGGTGAAATTCCTTCATTGGGAAGAACTTATCATTTCATGCAGTTCATCTCTGTAGATTACAAATCGTCTCTGCTGTAGTTTGTGTAAAAAATTCTTTTCCCTCATTTTTGATAGAGATTTTTGCCAGAAATAAATTCTGAGTTGTCATTTTTCCTTTCTTTTAGCACTTGAAGTTCCATTGTCTTCTGGTGTTCATTATTTTTAAAAAGAAGTGAGCCATTATTATCAATATTACCCAATATGTAATGTATGCTTTTCCTTATGTTGCTTTTAAAATTTGGGGTTTTTTCATCTTTGCTTTTAGCTGTTTAATTGCAATGTGCTTAGTTTATTTTCTTTGGATGTATCCTGCTTGATATGGTTAATTTTTAAAAAATATATTTGGGTAATGGTTTTCACCAAATTTGGGGTTTTTAATCTTTAATTTTTAAAACAAATTTTCTTTATTTCCAGTCAAGATGGCAGAATAGGTAAACGCTGTGTGAACCTTCCCTCACATCCACATCAAAATTACAAAGCTATCATCATTGAAAATCACCTGAAGTCTAGCTGAACAGAAGTCCTACAAATAAGGGTATACAGAAGAAGTCACCACAAGACTGGTAGTGATGGAGTTGCAGAACAGGCTGGTCCCACACCTGCATGTGGCATTTAAAATTAGGAGGGATATCTCGGCTGTGGAGGTTCCCTCAGAGGAGCGAGGGATCCCAGGCCCCATTTCAGGCTCCCCATCTCGGGGTTCCAATGCCGTGAAGAGAAATCTCCATAAAATCTAGATATGAAAATCAGCAGAGATAGTGGCTGAGTTGGGCAGAAGGCTCTAGGGAGGGATTCTGCACATGGACTTACTGACAAATTCACTCACTCTGGGCTCTAGCACTGGGGCAGAGACTCAAATAGCATCAGAAACATATGGGGAGGCACTGAATTGCCTGGTTTCAGGGCAAGGGCTAGAGAGGCAGTTTTCTCCCATATGGAAGTGCTGGCAGAGGCCACTGTTCCTTTACTGGGCCCTACATGCTACCAGCTCAGACAACCACCATATCTAAATCTCCATCAACCTGGTTAACACTGTTTGCATCCCCACCCCAGTGATTCCATGAGACCCTGCCCCACACAACTTGCAGGCCCGCCCAAGCCTCTCCAGTGGCTTTCCATAAAAAGGGCCTGATTTGGCCTCTGCTGAGGACTTTCCTAAAATCTCTCAAAGATTTGCAAATTAAGTAGCTTCTGACCTCTGTGTGCCCCATACCTCTTGTGGAGCAACTCCAAGCCCAGCACTAGTAGTAGCTGACCTCAGCTCACAGTTCGACCTCCCAAGGCACCTGCAAGCCCAGTGTGGGTGGTACCATCTACAGATTGCTTGGTGACTCATGCCATGTGGTCCCAGGCATGGCACAAGCTGCAGCTGTACTTTGACTGTGGCAGGATCCCTCCCAGGAAGCCCTAGGCCAGAATGCTCTGTGGCTGTCTTCAGACTGAAATGAAACACCAACTAAGGCCATATTTGAGGATAACACACCCAAAATACAAAACTGGGCAGGCTTCAGAGCTCAGCTAAAGCTAATCCTGCTCCTGCATAAAAGCTTCTCCACTGTAGTCACCATTCGGACTTCATAACCAATCAGCCCAAGGGTCATTCCCTCCAACTGACATGTAAACAGCAACAAAAGCTCAACTACAACATGAGGGTACACACAACCCATACGAGGGACACACCTAGAGCACCTGGCTCAGGTGATGAGGGAGATTATATCACTGGGCCTCACAAGACATCTACTATATAAGACCAGTTTACAAAGATCAGAAGAAATAACAGCTCTACCTAATACGTAGTAACAAACACAAAGAGGCAGCCAAAATAGGGAGACAAAGAAAGATATCCAACATTAAAGAACAAAATAAAGCTCCAGAAAAAGAACGAAACAAAATGGAGACAAACAATCTACCCAGATACAGAGTTCAAAACACTGGTTATAAAAATGCTCAATAAACTTAGGGGAAGAGTAGATGAACTCAATGAGAACTTTAACAAAGAGATAGAAAGTATAAAAATGGAGATAGAAAACATAAAAAAGAATAAGTCAGAAATGAAGAATGCAATAACTGAAATGAAGAATACATTAGAGGGAATCAACGGTAGATAAGATAAAACAGAGGATCAAAACAGTAATTTAGAAGATAAGGTAGCAGAAAACACCCAATCAGAACAGCAACAAGAAAAAAAGAATCCAAAAAAAAATGAGGATAGGTTCATGAGACTCTCTGAGACAATATCAAAGGTACCAATATTCAAATCATAGGGGTATCGGAAGAAGACAAAGAGCAAGGAATTGTAAACCTATTTAAAAAAATGACTGAAAACTTTTGTAACCTGGCAAAGGAAATAAACACAGAAATTCAGAAAGTATAGAGAATCCCAAACAAGATGAACCCAAAGAGGCCCACACCCAGACACATCATCATTAAAATGCCAAAGAAGACAAAGAGAGAATCTTAAAGGTAGCAAGAGAAAAGCAGTTAGTTACCTGCAAGGGAGTGCCCATAAGACCGTCAACTGATTTCTCAACAGAAACTTTACAGGTCAGAAGGGCTTAGCACAAAATATTCAAAGTGATGAAAAGCAAGGACCTACAGCCAAGGTTGCTTTACTCAGCAAAGCTATCATTTAGAATGGAAGGACGGATAAAGAGCTACACAGACAAAAAAAAGCTAAAGGAGTTTATTAACATCAAACCAATATTACAAGAAATGTTAGAGGGACTTCTTTAAGAAAAAGAGGAAAAAGTAAAAATATATGAATAATGGCAATAACTACATATCTATTAATAATTACTTTAAATGTAAGTGTAGTAAATGCTCCAATCAAAAGACATATGATTGCTGAACTGATAAGAAAACAAGACCCTTACAAGAGACTCACTTTAGATCGAAAGACACACACAGATGAAGGTAAAAACACACTCTAAAAAGATATTACATGAAAATGAAAACAAACAAAAAGATGGGGTAGCAATATTTATGCCAGACAAAACAGACTTTAAAACAAATGTCATAACAAGAGACAAAGAAGGTCCCACTTATGCATATTTATCCAAAGAAACTCAAAACATTACTTTGAAGGAACATGTAAATCCATATGTTCATTGCAGCATTATTTACAATAGTTGATATGGAAGCAACCTGGTTGTCCACCAATGAACAAATGGATAAAGAGGTAGTAGATATATACAATGGAATCTTACTCAACCTTAAAAAAGAATGAAGTCTTTTCTTCTGCAACAACACTAATAAGCCTAGAGGGTATTGTGCTGAGTGGAATAAGTCGGACAATGAAAGACAAATGCTGTATGATTTCAGTTACATGTGGAATCTACAGAAAAATACATAAATAAACAAAACAAACAAACTCATAGATATGGAGAATATTTTGATGATTGCTAGATAAGAGGGAAGTGGGGTGTGTGGGTGAAAAAGGGAAAGGGAATGAGAAATACAAACTGGTGGTTACAAAGTAGTAGTGGAGATGTAAAGTGTAGAATGGGAGCTATGGTCAGTAATATTGTAATAACATGTCATGTGTGTACTAGATTTATCAGGGTAATCATTTTGTAAGTTATAGAAATGTCTAATCCCTATGTTGTACACCTGAAACTAATATAATATTGTATGCCAACTATAATTGAAAAATAAAAACTATTAAAAATTTTTCTCCCACATTCTTTCTCCTCGTCTATAATCTTAATTAGAGGTATGTTAAACTGCTTAATATTGTCCTGAAAATCATTGAGTTTCTGTTCATTTGTTAAAAACACATTTTTTTTTATTTCTGTGTACTTCAGTTCAGTTAATTTGGGTTGATCTGTTTTTAAGTTTATAGGTCCTTTCTTCTGCAGTATTCAATCCAATATTAAGCTTGAACATTTTTTTCTCTTTTTAAATATATACACTTTGCAATTCTAGCTTTGCTATCTGATTTTTTTAATAGTTTTTATTTCTCTGCAATAGATTTCCAAGTGCTCATTCATTCTTTCTATCTTTTTTTTTAAATCCTTGAACATTATTCATAATAATCATTTGAAAGTCCTCAAATAGTAATCCCAATTTGTGACTCATCTCAGCATCCTTTGTTGACTACTTTCTTCTAAGTTATGGCTCATGTTTTCCTGAATTTTGAATGTATAGTCATTGTTTTTATGTGCTATATATTGTGATTGATACATTATAGGTAGTAGATTACCCTGTCTCTTTTTAAGTATGTTCTGCTTCATGTCATTTTGTTCTGCAGAATAATTATATTATTGGCATATTCTCTAGTTTTTTTCAGGTTTCAATTTACGACTTGTTCTAGTGGGATTTTGATTTTTGTCTTACTCCAAGCCATGGTTCTTACTTCTAAAGAGGCACACATCTTGGGTATCAATTAAATATACAAGGTGCCAGTAAAATCTCTTCATGCTAGGTGGGTGCTATTCTCCAATGTTAGCAGCACACAACCTCTGGCATTATTGTTCAACTCTCAGCATGATAGAACTACTCATTCGTAGGCCTCACAGTCTTTCCCTGTATGTAAACACTGAAGCCTTCCAACAAGAACTCACTCAGAACTCAGAAAGACTTCTAGAGGACCTCACTCTACAGCTCCTTCTTCTCCAGTTTTGTCCTGCTAATTTCAGCCACCTTAGGAACCCCAGGTTTCAATCTCTACTTTCTTAGTTGAACATGACAAGCATTTATCATTTGTATTCTCTCTCATTCCATAATCTCACAGTGCCCCTAGTGAGCAAGAATGAATCAAGTTCTTACCTTTTATTTCTCATCTCTACAATCCAATTCCTGAAAGTGTTGTTTTATATATTTTGTCGAATTGTATTATTATTTCTTTTTGACTGAAAGCAGAAGTCTCTTCTCTTCTGCTGATCTTTTTTATAACTTAAACAATTGTTTTGTAAAACTGCAATGTCACCCACATTTCCCTAGGTTGCATCACCATTATGGTCTTCTCCTTTTTGAAATCCATTTAGAATCTGTTTTAGGTCACTATCTCAACCATTATCATTAGGTAGAATATGCTATTACATTTATAATTCTGTTAGGAATATAGCTATGAATTTTAATATATCTGTTTAACATTGTCAACAGCTTAAAAAATATATCAGGAGATCAGTGAAAATACTTTTCCCCAAGTGATTTTTTTTTTTTGTAGCAATAACACGCTATCATGGGTTTAGTCATTTAAACAGCTCCAAAGAGGTAAATTGTTATTTTGTTTGGTTTTGTTTTTAACTTTCAAAATATTCATTTACCTTTTCTGAGGTCTTTAATAAGTTTATCTAAAAATTAATCAAAACCTCTCTTTTGAAAACAGATTTCTTATTGTCATAGACCATATGAAAATGGAAAAAGAAATACTAACTACTATATGAAAAATAGTATCGTTTAGTAGAAAATTTGAGCCTAAACTTTCTAACCTTCCAATAAAATAATCTTCAATGGACCAATTTCTAGAATTCTACTATAGCACATGTCCTTTATGTTATTTTCATGTCCTATTGAAATCTTTTGTGTCCAAGATGTCATTTTTTATTTAATGGTAGTTTCTGTGCCTTATGTTTTTTTTTCACCAAAATTTATATCAAAATTTATATTATTATTATGATTTTAATTAATTAATTAACTGATTTGTTTAATTGGAGAAATTATTTAAATTACTTTTCTCCCATCTACCTTCACCCTCTCCTCTCCCTTTACCCTCTGGTAACTACTAGTCCATTGTCTATGTCCATGAGTCTCTGTCTGTCCTCTTCATTTGTTGCTTTTAGGTTTATATCCCACATATAAGTGATATCACGTGATTTTCAACTTTTTCTGTCTGGCTTATTTTGCTTAGCATGATTATCTCGAGGTCCATCCATGTTGTCAC